>NC_090325.1:1825492-2156374 GCF_035084215.1 Heptranchias perlo | reverse complement strand
CCATCTTTGTATCATCTGCAAATTTTGATATGTTGCACTCTGTCCCCTCCTCCAAATCGTTAATATAGATTGTAAAGAGTTGGGGACCCAGCACCGACCCCTGTGGAACACCACTGGTTACTGGTTGCCAGTCCGAAAATGAACCATTTATCCCAACTCTCTGCTTCCTGTTCGATAACCAATCCTCCACCCATGCCAGAATATTACCCCCAATCCCGTGATTTTTTATCTTAAGTAATAATCTTTTATGTGGCACCTTGTCGAATGCCTTCTGGAAGTCTAAATACACTACGTCCACTGGTTCCCCTTTATCCACCCTATACTTTATATATTCAAAGATGTAATAGAGAAACATCTAGAAACCGAAAATATAATAAAGAATAGTCAGTACAGATTTCAAAAGGGAAGGTCATGCTTGACCAATCTTAGTGAATTCTTTAAAGAAGTAACAGAAAGGGTAGACGAGGATAGTGTAGTAGATGTAATATATTTGGATTTTCTAAAGGCCTTCGATAAGGTACCATACTGTCGACTCATGGCTAAGGTCAGAGCATGTGGAGTCGGGACAGGTAGCAGAATGGATAGCAAACTGGCTACAAAACAGATAACAGCGAGTAGGGGTTAAAGGTAGTTACTCAGACTGTCAAAAGGTGGGAAGTGGTGTTCCACAAGGATTGATGCTGGGACCACTGTTGTTCACCATTTACATAAACGATTTGGACTTGGGAATCGGAAGTACAATTTCAAAATTTGTGGACGCCACCAAATTGGGGGGTGTAGTTAATACAAAGAGAGGGAGGAATTTTTGAAATGTGTTCAGGAGAACTTTCTTGATCAGTACATTTCCGGCCCAACGAGGAAGGAGGCATTACTGGATCTGGTTCTGGGGAATGAGGTGGGTCAAGTGGAGCAAGTATCAGTGGGGGAACATTTAGGGAATAGTGATCATAGTATCATAAGGTTTAGAATAGCTCAGGATAAGGAGCACTCTAGAGTAAAAATACTTAACTGGAAGAGGGCCAATTTAAGTGGGTTGAGAACGGATCTGGCCCGGGTAAATTGGAATCAAAGATAGGCAGGCAAAACTATAATTGAACAAGGGGCAGCCTTTAAAGAGGAGATGGTTTGGGTACAGTTCCCACGAGGGGGAAAGGTAGGGCAACCAAAACCAGAACTTCCTGGATGAAGAAAGAGATAGAGAATAAGATGGAACAGAAAAAGGGGGTGATAATACAAGTGAAAACCAGGCAGAATATAGAAAGTTCAGAGGAGAAGTGAAAAAGGAAATAAGAGGGGCAAAGAGAGAGCATGAGAATAGACTGGCGGCCAACATAAAAAGGAATCCTAAAGTCTTGTATTGGCATGTAAATACTAAACAGGTAGCTTACAGGACAAAGCAACCCGCTTGATTGGCACCCCATCCACCACCCTAAACATTCACTCCCTTCACCACCGGCGCACTGTGGCTACAGTGTGTACCACCTACAGGATGCACTGCAGCAACTCGCCAAGGCTTCTTCGACAGCACCTCCCAAACCCACGACCTCTACCACCTAGAAGGACAAGGGCAGCAGGCACATGGGAACAACACCACCTGCACGTTCCCCTCCAAGTCACACACCATCCCGACTTGGAAATATATCGCCGTTCCTTCATCGTCTCTGGGTCAAAATCCTGGAACTCCCTCCCTAACAGCACTGTGGGAGAACCTTCACCACACGGACTGCAGTGGTTCAAGAAGGCAGCTCACCACCACCTTCTCAAGGGTAATTAGGGATGGGCAATAAATGCTGGTCTCGCCAGCGACGCCCACATCCCATGAATGAATTAAAAAAAAGAGGAGGGGTGGGACCGGTTGGGAACCATAAAGGAGATCTGCTCATGGAGGCAGTGGGCATGGCTGAGGTACTAAATGAATACTTTGCATCTGTCTTTACCAAGGAAGAAGATGCTGCCAAAGTCACAGTAAAAGAAAAGGTAGTTAAGGTACTGGATGGGATAAAAATTGATAAAGAGCAGGGAATTGGACAAGTACTTGAAGGGAAAAAATTTGCAGGGCTATGGGGAAAGGGTGGGGGAATGGGACTAGCTAGATTGCTCTTGCAGAGAGCTGACATGGGCTCGACGGGCTGAATGGCCTCCTTCTTTGCTGTAACCATTCTGTGATTCTATGATTCTAAAGGAAGAATTTGTCAAAATGCAAGAGGACACTAATAAACTTGCAGACTGGGCGTGCAATTGGCAAATGAATTTCAATGTAAATAAGTGTGAGGTGGTGCATTTTGGTGGAGAAAATAAGGATGGCACATACTACTTGGTTTATAAGAGTCTAAATGGGATAGAGGAGCAGAGGGATCTGGGGTACAGATACACAAATCATTAAAACTAGCGACACAGGTTAATAAGGCCATAATAGAACACTGTTTAGACCACACTTAGAGTATTGTGCACAGTTCTGGTCTCCATATTATAGAAAGGATATAGAGGCATTGGAGAGGGTGCAAAAAAGATTCACAATGATGATACCAGAACTGAGAGCATAGGCATGATTTTAGCACCCGCTATCGGGTGCGTTCCTGGCGGGGGGGCCCCGAAAATCTGGAAATCCCGTAGCGGGATCGGAGCCCGCCTCGAACCCGCGCACTTCCGGGTTCCCCACTGACGCGCCAGCGTGCGCACGCAGCCCCCGCTGGTGGGAATCCCGCAGGCAATTAAAGCCAGCGGGATGCCACTTGAAACTATTTATCCTGCTCGTTCAGGTCGTTTACAGACCTGATTGAGCTGTTTTATAAGGAGGGGTGGGATTTTACAGTGAACCGAGACTGTTTCCCACACTGGGGGAACACTCCCAGTCCAAACGGAGGTGTTGCAGCCAGCAGCCTGTGGCAGCTGCAAAGGTGCATTCGACAGGTGGGGGAGACTCTTCACCATCGCAGGCGGCCACTCCGTCACATTGGACAGAGGTTGGCCTCCACCACCCTCTTCCTAACAAGAAAACTCACCGACCTGGAACCGCAACCCTGGTGTGGGGACACATTTACCTACCTTGCGGACCCCCTCAGACCTACACCTTCCAGATGGGGGCCGCGGTAGTTGCAGTCATGACCTCCTCGGAGGACGAACAGCATCACCAGCCTCGCCGGCCACTCCATCCACCTCTGACACGTGGAGCTCCACAACACGGTGCTGTGGCACATCCACCCGCACAGCAGGAGGGAGGGCAACCGCAGAGAGAGATGCGTCGCAGGAGGCACTACCCTCGCCACAGGGTCTACAGACCGAGGCTCAGCTTCCTGGACCTCTCTGAGGAGCAGTGCATACAGAGGCTCAGAGTCAGTCGCCAGGTAGTCGCCGACATCTGCAGCCTCCTTAATGACGAGCTGCTCCCGGACGGACCAAGCAGCATCTTCTTACCTGTCGCCGTCAAAGTCACCACTGCCCTCAACTTCTTCGCCTCCGGATCCTTCCAGGGTGCCACCGGGGACATCACCGGGGTCTGTCAGTCGTCTGCACACAAGTGCATAAGGCAGGTTACCGACGGCTTGTTTCACAGGGCCTCGCACTACATCAACTTCGCCATGGATGACCGCAGCCGGATGGAGAGGGCGGTTGGATTCCATGCTGTGGCTGGCTTCCCACGGGTGCAGGGTGTAATCGATTGCACCCACATAGCAATATGGGCACCTCCACACGAGCCAGGACTGTTCATCAACCGCAAGGGGTATCACTCCATGAACGCCCAGCTCATCTGTGACCACCGCAAGAGATTCCTACACGTGTGCGCCAGATACCCTGGCAGCTGCCACGATTCCTTCATCCTCAGGGAGTCCACCGTGCCGCCCCTCTTCCACGCTCCCAACACCGGCAACAGCTGGCTCCTCGGTGACAAGGGATATCCCCTGCACACGTGGCTTATGACACCTCTGAGGAACCCCACCACCAAGCCACAGCGTCGATATAACGACAGCCACATCGCTACCAGGTCTACAATTGAGCAGGCTATAGGGCTGCTCAAGATGCGCTTCAGGTGCCTTCATCGTTCTGGGGGAGCACTCCAATACGCGCCACGCAGAGTGGGACGCATTGTAGTTGTCTATTGTGCCCTGCACAACATGGCACAACAGAGGGGGGTGCCACTGGAGGAGGCCCCATCCACATCCACCACCCATATTGACGACGATGAGGATGAGGAGGAGGAGGAGGAGGAACGACCCATGGGGCGAACATCGGCTCACCTGGCTGCTCGTCAGGCCATGGAGGCACTGATATGTCAACGGTTCTCCTAACAGCAGACTGTCCGAAGCGTCCAGACCTCCCCACGTGGACAGAGGAGCGGCCATACCAGCCCCCTCCCCTGCCCCCTGCACGGAACAGTGGTGCAATTACTCCTGCACCCACTGTAATGTGACCCAATGGGTGGGGCCAGGCGTTCGTCTGCATGCTGAGCCCCACGAAAGGGACCTATTGCACAGGCCGGCCAAGAATGGACAAGACGTGGCAGTAGTGGTGAGAACTATGGGGTTTATTGGGTATGTGCACTAAACAATTATAAATTAAAACATCACAGATAGTCATACACCCTCGTGCATTCCCTTTGTGTTCACAACACCTTCGCCTTACGCTTCCGGGAACCCCTACGTGGTGCTACCCCTGTGGCTCCAGCAGAGGTAGTGGCAGGTTGCTCTTGTTGATGCCCTGACCGGGTAGATGCTTTGGGCCAACGCCCTCTGGGTTTCGGTGCCCGTGAGGGCCCCTCCAAAGACTGCTCCTCCTGCACCTGTGCAGGGGCAGACTCGGCCACCTGGAGAGGAGGCAGCATTGTGGGTACTGGTTGAGAGGGGGGCAACGGGTGAGACCTGGGGGCACTTTGAGTGGCGCCCCCACTTCCATGTCCCCTTTCACCATCATCCCTCTCGTAGCCCAGGCACACATCACTCCTTCCACCCTGCTGGGCGGCAGTTCGGATGACCTGTGTGAGGCCTTGGAAGGCCACCTGTAATGTATCTGTCAGCCTGTCTAAGGCGGCAGAATGTTGCTCACCCTGAATCCGAATGGCCGTTGTCAGGGCCTGGATGGACTCAATGTTGAGCTGTGCGTAACGCTCGAGGGAGGCTAGCCTTTCCTCCATCGCAGACGTTCCCGCACCTACCCGCGACACTATCTTGCAGATACCCTCCTGTACTTGTGCTGCCATTCCCCTCATGCAGGAGTTGGACTCCTCCATCACCTGCACGATTGTGGAGAGTGCGCGTGGCACCTGTTCCAGCACCTCAGCAATGTGCTCGTGCCCCTCGATGACTCTCCTTTTCACGGCTGGCCCCCAGGGTTCAGCATTTGGGTCCGGCTGAGCAGAGCCTGGAGAAGAGTGCTCCCACCGACGCGAGCTCTCCACGGCTGCCCCTGCCACCAGGGTCTGCTCATGCTCACGTGCGTGGTGACTCACCACGTGCAAGCCCAACTAAGGGAGGACGGGGACCCGCCGAGGTTTGTGTATCTGCGCTGGTGGATGCATGGCTCAGATGTGACGATGGACCCTCAGGCCGGCAGGTCCTCTGAGGAATCGCCCTCCAAGGTCACGGCGCTCGCAGACGGCCCTGCAAGAGAACAGAAAGCAATATTAGGCACGTGGACAGATGTTGGGGTGCGGCAGATGCCAAGTGATGCTAAGATCATTCGCTATCATGAGTGCTGAGTGTCAGCTTTCTGTCACCGGCCGTTTCTGCAACCCCAGCCTCGCCATCCGCCACGGACAGGCACTCCAGCGTGTGGCTGAGCTCTAAAGCCTCCTGCTCCGCGTCCATTAGCAGCACCTCGTGTGGAGGGCCCCCTCCGGTCCGGGCCCTCTCCCGGGCGTTCTTGCATCTCTTCTCCTGTCAAGGCAAAACGCAGAGGCGTGATTGAGTGCTGCTTGCATGGTGAGACGCTGCAAGCATTGGTGTGGGTGGGTTGAGCGTGAGGGAGATAGATGGGAGGGTGCGTGTGCCACATGGCCATGCCATTGTATGGGGATTGGGGTGTGTGGTAGTGTTTGAATGGGGACAGGGGCGGTGAGTACGTGCCAGCACGGTGAGGGTGATAGCTGGGTGGATATGAGGAGTGATGCGAGAGGGTTGTGGTGGCAGTGCAGAAGGGGTTGTGCGGTGGTGGAGGTGATGTGGAGGACGGAGTGTGGGAGAATGCATAAGTGTACTCACTTTGCCGGACCTGGTTAGGTCATTAAATCCCTTGCGGCACTGGATCCAGGTCCTGGTGATGTTGCCGCTGCTGCTCACCTCCGACCATGCCTTCCTGGTGGTGGAGGGAGGGCACTTCCTGCCATCGGATGGGAACAACGTCTCCCTCCTCCTCCTCACCCCGTCCAGCAGCAGTTGGAGTGAGGAGTCTGAAAACCTTGGGGCAGCCTTCCCCCTGGGGTGCTCCATGTTCTCCAAGTCATTGGTTGCAGCAGGAGGAGCATTGGTGGACCCTCCCTTTAAATAGAGCTCCACCAGCTCTCAGACGTCACTGCGCATGCGCAGTCCGCCGGCACGCAGCTGAGCAGCGGCAAACCCGGAGCCGGAGGTAAGTGGCTCCAATTAGCCCACAATTGTGCGTGAATCACACTGATTTCACCGGGCGCGTTACCCGATAGCCCCCCTGCCGAGAACCCGCAGCCCTGGTAACATCGGGCTCCATATCCTTATCAGAAAAGGCTGAACAGACTGGGACTCTTTTCTCTAGAAAAGAGAAGGCTGAGGGGTGACCTGATAGAGGTCTTCAAGATAATGAAAGGGTTTGATAGGGTAGGCGTAGAGAAATTGTTTCCACTTATGGGGGAGTCCAAAATTAGAGGTCTTATAAAATAGTCACTAATAAATCCAATAGGAAATTCAGGAGAAACTTCTTTACCCAGAGAGTGGTTAGAACGTGGAACTCGCTACCACAAGGAGTAATTGAGGCGAATAGTATAGATACATTTAAGGGGAAGCTAAATAAACACATGAGAGAGAAAGAAATAGAAGGATATCCTGATAGGGTGAGATGAAGTCGGGAGGGAGGAGGCTCGTGTGGAGCACAAACACTGGCGTGCACCTGTTGGGCCGAATGGCCTGTTTCTATGCTGTAGTTTTGATGTAACTCGATGTAATGGGATATTTTTAGAAAGGGGAATGCAAAGCTGGTGATGTGGAAGAGCAGAGACTTTAAAAGCAGCATCTCGAGTGGATAAGGTCATAAAAAAGGTAATGGAATATTGGATTATATGGCAAGAGTATAGAATACAAGAGTCGAGTCACAATGGTAAATCGATATAAAACCTTAGTAAGCCCACAGTGTGCAGTTGTGAGCTGCACACTATAGGATGGATGTTGAGACAACAGTGGGGGAACAGCATAGATTCACTTGGATGCTGCCGGGTCTGAGGGAATGCTGACACGGGCATCAACTTGAAAAATTGGGACTGTTTTTGTTAGAACAGAGGTGATTATGGAGTGCTTTTGTAGAGAGGTGTACAATAATGAAGTAACAGGACACAGTAGCTGGAAACAGACCGAGCGGAACTTTCAACAGCGGCAGGAGTGTAAAACTGGCGATATCGGATCGGCCACCTGTTACATACCCGCCGATTTTCCTTTCTGTTAACTTTCCAGGAGGAAAATCGGGGGGTGTATAACATGAGGCCAAACCGATATCAACAGTTTTACACTCCTGCCGATATTGAAATTTCCACCCACTGTTTCCAGTGGTTGAGGGTCCAGAACAAGGGGACATAGATATAAGATTAAATGTCAGAGGTTTAGGACAGAGATCAGGCAAAACCTTTTTTACACAGAGGGTTGTGAGACTGGAATGTACTACTGGAGTTAGTGACTGAAGCAGAAACCATGTCAACATTTAAGAATAGGTTAGATAGGTGGGTGAAGGGATGGAAAATAAAGGTATATAGGACTAGTGCGGGCATGGGATTAGGATACTACTCGTGTGGAGGACAAACACCAACATGGACTGGAACGGTCTGTTTTCATGTTGTAATTTCTGTGTAAAAGAATCAGACTATTGGGAGACCCAGAGTGGCAGATTTAAACAGAGCCCGAGGGCAGCGCCAGAGCTTATTAGGAGACTCAGAGCCAAACTCAGTTTGGAAACAAACAGAGGGGAAAACTCAAAAAGTGACGTCACAGTGAGCACAGAGTGAGGAGCGGTGGAGCCAAGGAATTAGAGCTAATTGTTGAATTTATCATTTATCGTAAGTATTAAGAGCATAATATCCTTTAGTGCCGAGGGTAAGTCAGTGTAAGTATTTAGTCTATTGGTAAGTGTTATTCGTGGATATTGTGTTTAGTGGTTAGTGTCTTTAGTGGCTGGTAGTATTTTTAGTGGTTAGCGTATTAGTGATAGTTAAAAAGCCTTAAAGCTAAACAAACAGTTTAAGAGGGCGGGAAACCAGAGCAGTTAAACAAACAGAGGGGAAAAATCTCAAAAGGTGAGGTGATAGTCAGCACAGAGTGGGGAGCGGTGGGACCCGAGGGAATTAAACTAAGTTTGAGCCCAGAGATTGGTAAAGACAAGGAGCGAGCCTCTAAAGGAGTGAATTGCTAACAGAGTGAGGACTTTCAGCTGGGAACTTGGTGAGTGTGGGAATTAGATGCGGAGGGGGAAGGAAGTTCTAAGTGATTTAAACCAAGGAACTATAGACGAAGACTGAGCGAAGCATAAAGGGAGCTCCATGAGGAATCAAAACAAGGCAAGGAGGAGTACCGAGGGTACGTCAGTAAGTATTTAGTTCATTGGTTAGTGTTTTTTAGTGGTTGGTTAGTGTTTTTTAGTGTCAGATAAAGTGCCTTGAAGCTAAATAAACAATTTAAATAACTGTAATTAACATGGCAGGACAGCTGGGGCCCATCGCATGCACATCCTGTGCCACGTGGGAACCCCAGAACACTGTGCGTCCTGGAAAACCACATGTACAGGAAGTGCCTCCAACTGCTTGAGCTGAGTTTCTGAGCTTGAGGGACGGCTGGCGTCACTACAGTGCATACAGGAAGCTGAAAGTTTTGTGGATAGCATGTTTCAGGAGGTGGTCACCCCACAGGTACAGAGAGTTCATGCGGAGAGGGAGTGGGTGACCATCAGACAGACTAGGAGAAACAGGCAGGCAGTGCAGGAGTCCCCTGGGAGTGTGGCACTCACAAACCAGTAATAAGTTCTTGAATACCAGTGAGGGTGTTGACACCTCGGGGGAGTGCAGTCAGTAGCAAATCGACCGCACCGTGGGAGACTCGGCCGCACGGGGGCAAAAGAAATGCAGTTGTTATAGGGGATTCGACAGTCAGGGGATAGACAGGCGTTTCTGCAACCGCTGACGTGAGTCCCACATGGAGTGTTGCCTCCCTGGTGCCAGGGTAAAGGACATCACTGAGAGGATGCAGAACATTTTGAGGGGGAAGGGGAACAGCCAGAAGCCATGGTCCATGTGGGAATCAATGACCTAGGGAAGGAAAAGAGTCGAGATCCGGCAATCAGAGTTTCAGGAGCTGGGGAGGAAGTTAAAAAGCAGGACCTCAAAGGTAGTAACATCTGGATTACTCCCAGTGCTACGTGCTAGTAATTATAGGAATAGTAGGATAAGACAGGTTAATGCATGGCTGGAGAAATGGTGCAGGAGGGAGGCATTGGGGCATTGGGACCATTCCTGGGGCAGGAGGGATCTGTTCAAGATGGACAAGCTGCACCTCAACAGAGCTGGGACCAATGTCCTCGCGGGGAGGTTAACGAGTTGCTGTGGGGGAGGGTTTAAACTAATTTGACATGGGGATGGGCACCAGGATGAAACATTAGAGAGGAGAAACAAGGTGCACAGAGAACTGGGAGGGACGAGTAGCACTAGAGTAAAGAATAATTCAGAAATAGGAGGGATCAGACAGGGGGCAAATGCGAGGCAGTCTATGAGATTGAGTACATGTGCGTAAATGCACGTAGCAGGGTAAATAATTGGTGAGTTGCAGGCTCAAGCAGCCACATGGGGCTGTAATATAATGGCAATAACAGAGACCGGGCTCAAAGAAGGGGAGGATTGGGTAATTAATATTCCTGGCTACAAAGTATTCAGGAAAGATAGGGAAGGAAAGAAAGGAGGGGGTGTTGGGGTGGCAGTATTAATCAAAGAAACTATTATAGCACTGGAAAGGGATGATATAGTTGAGGGGTCAAAGACAGAATCGATTTGGTTAGAATTAAACAACAATAGAGGAGTTATCACACTACTGGGTGTATTCTATAGGCCGCCAAATAGCAGGAAGGAGATAGAGGAGAACATTTGCAGACAAATTGCAGAAAGATGCAAGAACTGTAGATAATGGGGGACTTCAATTATCCCAACATAGACTGGGACAGTAATAGTGTAAAGGCAAAGAGGGGAGGAATTCCTGAAATGAGTTCCAGAAACCTTTATAAAGGTTAGGCCTCAGCTGGAGTATTGTGTTCATTTCTGGGCACCACACTTCAGGAAGGATATCAAGGCCTTAGAGAGAGTACAGAAGAGATTTACTAGAGTTGTGGCAGAGATGAGGGATTTGAGTTGTGTGGAGAGACTGAAGAAACTGGGATTGTTCTCCTTAGACAGAGAAGGTTAAGGGGAGATTTGATAGAGGTGTTCAAAATCATGAACGGTTTTGACAGAGTAAATAAGGAGAACCTGTTTCCAGTGGCAGAAAGGTCGGTAACCAGTGGACACAAATTTTCAAAAAGGAATTGGATAAATATTTGAAGGGAAAAAATTTTCAGGGCTATGGAGGAAGAGCGGGGGAATGGGACTAACTGGATTGCTCTTACAAACAGACGGCACAGGCACGATAGACTGAATGGTCTCCTTCTGTGTTCTAACCATTCTACGATTCTATGATTCTATGACTTAAGGTGATTGGCAAACAAGCCAAAGGTGACATGAGGAAACATTTCTTTACGCAGCAAGTTGTTATGATCTGGAATGTTGTTGCTGAAAGGGAGGTGGAAGCAGATTCAACAGTAACTTTCAAAAGGGAATTGGATAAATACTTGAAGGTGAAAATTTTACAGGGCTATGTGGAAAGAGCAGGGGAATGGGACTAATTGGATAGCTCTTTCAAAGATCCCGCACAGGCATGATGGGCTGAATGGCCTCCTCCCATGCTGTACCTACTATGATACTGTAAGAACATAAGAAGCAGGAGTAGGCCATACGGCCCCTCGAGCCTGCTCCGCCATTCAATCAGATCATGGCTGATCTTCAACCTCAACTCCACTTTCCCGCCCTATCCCCATATCGATTGATTCCCTTAGAGACTAAAAATCTATCTATCTCAGCCTTGAATATATTCAACGATTCAGCATCCACAGCCCTCTGGGGCAGAGAATTCCAAAGATTCACAACCCTGAGTGAAGAAATTCATCCTCTTCTCAGTCTTAAATGGCCGACCCCTTATCCTGAGGCTATGATCCCTAGTTCTGGACTGTCCAGCCAGGGGAAACATCCTCTCAGCATCTACCCTGTCAAGCCCCCTCAGAATCTTATATGTTTCAATGAGATCACCTCTCATTCTTTTAAACTCCAGAAAGTATAGGCCCATCTAATCCTTCCTTAGATAAGGAGAGCAAAACTGTACACAGGTGAGGTCTCACCAAAGCCCTGTACAATTGCAGTAAGACTTCCTTACTCTTATACTCCATCCCCTTGCAATAAAGGCCAACACACCATTTGCCTTCCTAATTGCTTGCTGTACCTGCTACAATACACACAGTGTGAGACTGGAGTTACATGTCGGCTGGACTAGGAGATAGCTACCACCTTCATAGAATTTTGTAGAGATACTAAAGATGGAGGTAGTCATGGATTCATTCAGCTTTCCCGCTATAGTCCTTTACTCTTGAAAGGAATTTCTGTGTTGTGAGGTGTTGTGGGGGCTTCAGTGAACACATCGCAGTGTAATAATGAGTGCTTCCTTGTGCCCTGCGCAGAGGAGCTATCCAAACCATGTCAGCATCTTGGTGGAGCTGGAGGGAGAGGACTTAACGCTGGATCTCACGAAAAATAAGTGAGTAAATCTTGCTTCACATAAAGTGGAACAAAGCTCTATCACCACTCTCCTAGGAGCATTTGATGGGACAGTGTAGAGAGAGCTTTACTCTGTATCTAACCCATGCTGTACCTGCCCTGGGAGTGTTTGATGGGACGGTGTAGAGGGAGCTTTATTCTGTATCGAACCTGTGCTGTACCTGCCCTGGGAGTGTGTGATGGGACAGTGTAGAGGGAGCTTTACTCTGTATCTATCCCGTGCTGTACCTGCCCTTGGAGCATTTGATGGGACGGTGTAGAGGGAGCTTTACTCTGTATCTAACCCATGCTGTACCTGCCCTGGGAGTGTTTGATGGGACAGTGTAGAGGGAGCTTTACTCTGTATCTAACCCGTGCTGTACCTGCCCTGGGAGTGTTTGATGGGACAGTGTAGAGGGAGCTTTACTCTGTATCTATCCCGTGCTGCACCTGCCCTTGGAGCATTTGATGGGACGGTGTAGAGGGAGCTTTACTCTGTATCTAACCCATGCTGTACCTGCCCTGGGAGTGTTTGATGGGACAGTGTAGAGGGAGCTTTACTCTGTATCTAACCCGTGCTGTACCTGCCCTGGGAGTGTTTGATGGGACAGTGTAGAGGGAGCTTTACTCTGTATCTAACCCTGTACCTGCCCTGGGAGTGTTTGATGGGACAGTGTAGAGGGAGCTTTACTCTGTATCTAACCCATGCTGTACCTGCCCTGGGAGTGTTAGATGGGCAGTGTGGAGGGAGCTTTTATCTAACAGGTTTATCTAACCCATGTGTAGTCAATTTTGACTCTCTATTCAATGTTCAAGACTGACACCATAATGGTTAATAGCCATATGATTTTATTTAGCACAAGTCAGAATCAATACATTACAGTATTTAAGCAGTAGTTGTTACTCCGTTGTTCTTTGGCGAGAGGCCATGACTTCGTTCCACGTTCCCTCACTCTCATTCTCATTTACCCACGAGGTACCTTCTTCCTGTCCTCGACGACAAGCATGAGTTTTGGGATCTTCTTTACAGCTGAAATGATGCCGAATGATTGACAGGCATTAACCCATTCAGGTCACTTTCCCTCATCTCTTAATTACTCAGTGGGCCAATGGGGGCCTGCCAACAATGGGCCCTGGGCTGGTGATGTTCACATATCCAAGGATTACCTCCTTCTACATTGGAGACCTTTAATCTCTCTTTGTTTAACTTGGTTGCAGACCCTACGGTTGATAAATCACCCGAAAGGCTCCGAAAGTGACAAGACTTACCTAGTTTCAGCATTCCACAGTGTCTGAAGCAGTGGGGGATTACCCATATGTTCTTCCCTTAGTTTGTAACAACAAAATTCTAATGGCTTTTATTACCTGCAATTGCAGTAAGTTAATTTAAAAGCAATTCATGTTATAGTACGGTTCCTTCAACTAAAGTTTTAACTAATTAACCCTTTTTGAGCCTAGTTCCTCTAAATACCTTTCAAAACCTAAAACCTGTATTTTCTTACACGTGCCGGACCTGCCCTGGGAGTGTTTGATGGGACAATGTAGAGGGAGCTTTATTCTGTATCTAATTCGTGCTGTACCTGCCCTGGAGGTCTTTGGGACAATATACAGGGAGCTTTATTTAGTATAGGGAATACAAAATAAATGGGAGCATACTGAGAGGAAATGAGGGACCTTGGAATGCATGTCCACAGATCCCTGAAGACAGCAGGACAGGTTGATAAAGTGGTTAAGAAGGCATATGGAATACTTTCCTTTATTAGCCGAGGCATAGAATATAAGAACAGGGAGGATACGCTAGAACTGTATAAAACACTGGTTAGGCCACAGCTTGAGTACTGCACACAATTCTGGTCACCACACAACAGGAAGGATGGAATTGCACTAGAGAGGGTACAGAGGAGATTTATGAGGATGTTGCCAGGACTGGAGAATTTTAACTATGAGGAAAGATTGGATAGGCTGGGGTTGTTTTCTTTTGAACAGAGGAGACTGAGGGGTGATTTGATTGAGGTGTACAAAATTATGAGGGGCCTGGATAGAGTCGATAGGAAGGAACTATTTCCCTTGGCAGAGAGGTCAGTAATCAGGGGGCGTAGATTTAAAATGATGGTAGAAGGGTTAGAGGGGAGCTGAAGAAAGGTTTTTTCACCCAGAGGGTGGTGGGTATCGAGAACTCACTGCCTGAAAGGGTGGTAGAGGCAGAAACCCTCAACTCATTTAAAAAGTACTTGGATGTGCACTTGAAGGCCATAGACATAGAAACATAGAAAATAGGAGCAGCAGTAGGCCATTCGGCCCTTCGAGCCTGCTCCGCCATTCAATATGATCATGGCTGATCCTCTATCTCAATACCATATTCCCGCTCTCTCCCCATACCCCTTGATGCCTTTTGTGTCGAGAAATCTATCCAGCTCCTTCTGAAATATATTCAGTGACTTGGCTTCCACAGCCTTCTGTGGTAGAGAATTCCACAGGTTCACCACCCTCTGAGTGAAGAAATTTCTCCTCATCTCAGTCCTAAATTTCCTATCCTGTATCCTGAGACTGTGACCCCTCGTTCTGGACCCCCCAGCCAGGGGAAATATCCTCCCTGAATCCAGTCTGTCTAGCCCTGTCAGAATTTTACATGTTTCAATGAGATCCCCTCTCATTCTTCTAAACTCGAGTGAATACAGGCCGAGTCGACCCAATCTCTCCTCATACGACAGTCCTGCCATCCCAGGAATCAGTCTGGTAAACCTTCGCTGCACTCCCTCTATGGCAAGTATATCCTTTCTTAGGTAAGGAGACCAAAACTGCACACAATACTCCAGATGTGGTCTCACCAAGGCCCTGTATAACTATAGTAAGACATCCTTGCTCCTGTACTCAAATGCTCTTGCAATGAAGGCCAACATACCATTTGCCTTCCCAACTGCTTGCTGCACCTGCATGTTTGCTTTCAGTGACTGGTGTACAAGGCCACCCAGGTCCCCTTGTACATCAACATTCCCCAGTCTATCACCATTTAAATAATACTCTGCCTTTCTGTTTTTCCTTCCGAAGTGGATAACTTCACATTTATTCACATTATACTACATCTGCCATGTATTTGCCCACTCACTCAACTTGTCTAAATCGCCTTGAAGCCTCTTTGCATCCTCCTCACAACTCACAATCCCACCGAGTTTTGTGTCATTAGCAAACTTGGAAATATTACATTTGGTTCCCTCATCCAAATCATTGATATATATTGTGAATAGCTGGGGCCCAAGCACTGATCCCTGCGGTACCCCACTAGTCACTGCCTGCGACCCCGAAAAAGACCCAGTTATTCCTACTCTCAGTTTCCTGTCTGTTAACCAATTTTCAACCCATGCCAGTATATTACCACCAATCCCATGTGCTTTAATTTTGCACACTAACCTCTTTTTTGTGGAACTTTATAAAAGGCCTTCTGAAAATCCAAATAAACCACATCCACTGGTTCTCCCTTATCTATTCTACCAGTTACATCCTGAAAAAACTCCAGCAGGTTTGTCAAACATGATTTCCCTTTCATAAATCCATGTTGACTTTGTCTAATCCCATTGATATTTTCTAAGTGTCTTGTTATCACATCCTTTATAATAGACTCCAGCATTTTCCCCACGACTGATGTTAGGCTATCTGGTCTGTAGTTCCCTGTTTTTTCTCTCCCTCCTTTTTTAAATAGTGGGGTTACATTTGCCACCCTCCAATCTGCAGGAACTGTTCCATAATCTATAGAATTTTGGAAGATGACTACTAATGCATCCACTATTTCCATGGCTACCTCTTTTAGTACTCTGGGATGCAGATTATCAGGTCCTGGGGATTTATTGGCTTTCAGTCCCATTAATTTCTCCAGCACTATTTTTTTACTAATACTAATTTCCTTTAATTCCTCCTTCTCACTAGTCCCTTGGTTCCCTAGCATTTCTGGGAAGTTATTTGTGTCCTCTTCCGTGAAGACAGAACCAAAGTATTTGTTTAATTGCTCTGCCATTTCCCGGTTCCCCATTATAAATTCTCCCGTTTCTGACTGTAAGGGACCGACATTTGTCTTCACTAATCTTTTTCTTTTTACATACTCGTAAAAGCTTTTACAGTCCACTTTTATGTTCCTTGAAAGTTTACTCTCATTCTCTATTTTTCCCCTCTTAATCAATCTCTTGGTCCTTTTTTGCTGAATTCTAAACTGCTCCCAATCCTCAGGCTTGCGACTTTTTATGGTACCTTTATATAATGGCTCTTTGGATCTAATACTATCCTTAATTTCTTTTGTCAGCCATGGTTGGGCCGCATTTCCTTTTGTGTTTTTGCCCCAGAAAGGAATGTATAATTGTTGCAATTCATGCATTCGTTCCTTAAATGTTAGCCATTGCCTATCTACCATCATGCCTTTTGATGAAGCTTCCCAATCTGTCATAGCCAACTCACTCCTCGTACCTTTGTAGTTTCCTTTGTTTAGATTTAGGACCCTAGTTTCGGATTGGACTACTTCACTTTCCATCTTAATGAAGAATTATATCATGTTATGGTCAGTCTTCCCTCAAGGACCCCGCTCAACAAGATTATTAATTAACCCCTTCTGATAGCCTACAAGGCTATGGACCAAGTGCTGGAATTAGGGATTAGGCTGGTTAGCTCTTGCTCGACCGGCACGGACACGATGGGCCGAATGACCTCCTTCTTTGCTGTAAATTTTCTGTGTATCTAACTCGTGCTGTAATTGCCTTGGGAATGTTTGCTGGGACAGGAAAGAGGGAGCTTTACTCTTTATCTAAACTATACTGCACCTGTCCTGGGCGTGTTTGTTGAGACAATATAGAGGGAGCTTTACTCTGTATCGAACCCGTGCTGTACCTGCCCTGGGAGTGTTTGATGGGACAGTGCAAAGAGAACTTTACTCTGTATCTAACCCGTGCTGTACCTGCCCTGGGAGTGTTTGATGGGACAGTGTAGAGGGAGTTTTACTCTGTATCTAACCTATGCTTACCTGCCTTGGGAGTGTTTGTTGGGACAATGTAGAGGGAGCTTTACTCTGCATCTAACCCATGCTGTACCTGCCCTGGGAGTGTTTGATGGGACAATGTAGAGGGAGCTTTACTCTGCATCTAACCCGTGCTGTACCTGCCCTGGGAGTGTTTGATGGGATAGTGTAGTGGGAGCTTTGCTCTGTATCTAACCCGTGCTGTACCTGCCCTGGGAGTGTTTGATGGGACAGTGTAGAGGGAGCTTTACTCTGTATCAAACCCGTGCTGTACCTGCCCTGGGAGTGTTTGATGGGACAGTGTAGAGGGAACTTTACTCCGTATCAGGGCATTCTGGAGGGAGAGGGTGAACAGCCAGTAGTCGTGGTCCATATTGGTACCAACGACATAGGTAAAAAAAGGGATGAGGTCCTGCAAGGTGAATTTAAGGAGTTAGGAGATAAATTAAAAAGCAGGACTTCAAAGGTAGTTATCTCAGGATTACTACCGGTGCCACGTGCTAGTGAGTATAGGAACAGGAGAATAGACAGGATGAATGCGTGGCTGCAGGGATGGTGTTGGAGGGAGGGATTTAGATTCCTGGGACATTGGGACCGGTTCTGGGGAAGGTGGGACCTGTACAAGCGTGACGGGTTACACCCGAGCAGGACCAGGACCAATGTCCTCGCGGGGGTGTTTGCTAGTGCTGTTGGGGAAGGTTTAAACTAGAGTGGCAGGGGGATGGGAACCTGAGCGGGGAGTCAGAAGGGAATAAAGTTGAGAGCAGCAAGAGAGGGGAAGCCCCAGGGGAAATCTACAATAGAAATAATACAAACAGTTGTTCAAGAACAAGTGAAAGGGAAAAGCGTAGAGCAGCGGAAAGAAAGTGTACTTTAGGCACGACAGATAAAATAAAAACTAGAAAGCGTAAGGCGATTAACCCAGCATCAAAGCTGTGGCAGGGGGTCGGGATCCTGAGCAGGGAGACAGAGGAAAGCGTGTCAGGAAGGGACAGAAAATATGGAGTAAAAGGTAAAGTGTTAAAAAAGGAAAAAGCAGGAACGAAGTGTCACAAAACATATTTGAAAGTTCTTTATCTGAATGCACGTAGCATTCGTAATAAAATGGACGAGTTAACGGCACAAATAACTACGTCTGGGTATGATCTTGTGGCCATTACAGAAACATAACTGCAGGGTGACAATGACTTGGAATTAAATATGCCAGGGTATTTAACAATCAGGAAGGACAGGCAGGAAGGAAGGGGAGGTGGGGTGGCTATGTTAATAAAGGAAGGAATCACTGTAATACAGAGAAATGATATTGGGACAAAGGATCAGGACAATGAAACAGTTTGGGTAGAGATAAGCAATAATAAGGGGAAAAAAACACTCGTGGGCATAGTATATAGGCCTCCTAATAATTGCAACTCTGCTGGAAGAAGTATTAATCAGGAAATAGTCGGGGCATGTAATAACGGAACAGCGATAATTATGGGGGATTTTAACTATCATATTAACTGGACAAATCAAATTCGGCAGGGCAGCCTTGAGGAAGAGTTTATTGAGTGCATTAGTGATGTATTTCTTGAGCAGTATGTAACTGATCCTACAAGGGGGCAAGCAACCTTGGACCTGGTCCTGTGCAATGAGCCAGGATTAATTAATAATGTCCTAGTTAAGGATCCCCTTGGAATGAGTGACCATAACATGGTTACATTCCATGTCCAATTAGAGGGTGAGAAGGTTGGTTCTCAAACAAGCGTACTGAGCTTGAATAAAGGAGACTATGATGGTATGAGAGCGGAATTGATTAAAGTGGACTGGGAAAATAGATGAAAGGGTAAGACGGTACATGAGCAGTGGTGTTCATTTAAGGAGTTATTTTACAACTTTCAAAAAATATATATTCCACTGAGGAAAAAAGGGTGTAAAAGAAATGACAGCCATCCGTGGCTAAGTAAAGAAATTAAGGATAGTATCCGACTAAAAACAAGGACATATAAGGTAGCCAAACTTAGTGGGAGGACAGAAGATTGGGAAGTCTTCAAAAGACAGCAAAAAGTAACGAAAGGATTGATTAAGAAAGGGAAGATAGATTATGAAAATAAATTAGCAAAAAATATAAAAACAGATAGCAAGAGTTTCTATAGTTATATAAAAAGAAAAAGGGTGGCTAAGGCAAACGTAGGTCCCTTAGAGGATGAGACCGGGAAATTAATGGTGGGAAAAATGGAGATTGCAAAAATGCTGAACAAATATTTTGTTTCAGTCTTTACGGTAGAGGACACTAAGAATATCCCAACACTGGACAAACAGGGGGCTCTAATACGATTAAAATCACTAAGGAATTGGTACTCAGTAAAATAATGGGACTCAAGGCGGATAAATCCCCTGGACCTGATGGCTTACATCCTACGGTCTTGAGGGAAGTGGCAGTAGGGATTGTGGATGCTTTGGTAATAATTTTTCAAAATTCTCTGGACTCTGCAAAGGTCGCGGCAGATTGGAAAACTGCTAATGTAACACCCTTATTTAAAAAGGGTAGTAGGCAGAAGGCTGGAAATTATGGACAAGTTAGCCTAACATCTGTGGTGGGTAAAATTTTGGAGTCTATTATTGAGGAGACAGTAGCGGAACATATGGATAAACATAATTTAATGGGACAAAGTCAGCATGACTTTATGAAGGGGAAGTCATGTCTGACAAATTTGCTTGAGTTCTTTGAGGACATAACGTACAGGGTGGATAAAGGGGAACCAGTGGACGTAGACTTCCAGAAGGCATTCGACAAGGTGCCACATAAAAGATTATTGCTCAAGATAAAGAATCACTGGATTGGGGGTAATATTCTGGCATGGGTGGAGGATTGGTTATCTAACAGGAAGCAGAGACTTGGGATGAATGGTTCATTCTCGGACTGGCAACCAGTAGCCAGTGGTGTTCCGCAGGGGTCGGTGCTGGGTCCCCAACTCTTTACAATCTATATTAACGATTTGGAGGAGGGGACCGAGTGTAAGATATCAAAGTTTGCAGATGATACAAAGATGGGAGGGAAAGTAGTGAGGAGGACATAAAAAACCTACAAGGGGATATAGACAGGCTGGGTGAGTGGGCGGAGATTTGGCAGATGCAATACAATATTGGAAAATGTGAGGTTATGCACTTTGGCAGGAAAAATCAGAGAGCAAGTTATTATCTTAATGGCGAGAAACTGGAAAGTACTGCAGTACAAAGGGATCTGGGGGACCTCGTGCAAGAAAATCAAAAAGTTAGTATGCAGGTGCAGCAGGTGATCAAGAAGGCCAATGGAATGTTGGCTTTTATTGCTGGGGGGATAGAATATAAAAACAGGGAGGTATTGCTGCAGTTATATAAGGTATTGGTGAGACCGCACCTGGAATACTGCATACAGTTTTGGTGTCCATACTTAAGAAAAGACATCCTTGCTCTCGAGGCAGTACAAAGAAGGTTCACTCGGTTAATGCCGGGGATGAGGGGGTGGACATATGAGGAGAGGTCGAGTAGATTTGGACTCTACTCATTGGAGTTCAGAAGAATGAGAGGCGATCTTATTGAAACATATAAGATTGTGAAGGGACTTGATCGGGTGGATGCGGTAAGGAGAAGCAAGGATTAATCAGGGATAGTCAACATGGCTTTGTCAAGGGAAGATCATGTCTGACTAATTTGATTGAATTTTTTGAGGGGGTGACTAGGCGTGTGGATGAGGGTAACGCAGTGGATGTGGTCTTCATGGATTTCAGTAAGGCCTTCGATAAAGTCCCGCACAGGAGGCTGGTCAAGAAGGTACGAGCCCATGGAGTCCAGGGTGCCTTGGCACTTTGGATACAAAACTGGCTTAGTGGCAGAAGGCAGAGGGTGATGGTCGAAGGTTGTTTTTGTGACTGGAAGCCTGTGGCCAGTGGGGTACCACAGGGATCTGTGATGGGGCCCTTGCTGTTTGTGGTCTACATTAACGACTTGGATATGAATGTAAAAGGTATGATCAGTCAGTTCGCTGATGATACAAAAATTGGTAGGGTGGTAAATAGCGAGGAGGTTAGCCTCAGTCTGCAGGACGATATAGATGGGTTGGTCAGATGGGCGGAACAGTGGCAAATGGAATTTAACCCGGAAAAGTGCGAGGTGATGCACTTTGGAGGGACTAACAAGGCAAGGGAATACACAATGAATGGGAAGACCCTCGGCAAGACAGAGGGTCAGAGGGATCTTGGTGTGCAAGTTCACAGATCCCTGAAGGCGGCGGAACAGGTAGATAAGGTGGTAAAGAAGGCATATGGGATATTTGCCTTTATTAGCCGAGGCATAGAATATAAGAGCAAGGAGGTTATGATGGAGCTGTATAAAACACTGGTTAGGCCACAGCTGGAGTACTGTGTGCAGTTCTGGTCGCCACACTACAGGAAGGATGTGATCGCTTTGGAGAGGGTGCAGAGGAGATTCACCAGGATGTTACCAGGGCTGGAGCGCTTCAGCTATGAAGAGAGACTCGGAAGATTGGGTTTGTTTTCCTTGGAGCAGAGGAGGCTGAGGGGGGACATGATTGAGGTGTACAAAATTATGAGGGGCATAGATAGGATGGATACTAAGGAGCTTTTTCCCTTCATTGAGGGTTCTATAACAAGGGGGCATAGATACAAGGTAAAAGGCGGGAGGTTTAGAGGGGATTTGAGAAAGAACTTTTTCACCCAGAGGGTGGTTGGAGTCTGGAACTCACTGCCTGAAAGGGTTGTAGAGGCAGGAACCCTCACAACATTCAAGAAGCATTTGGATGAGCACTTGAAATGCCATAGCATTCAAGGCTACGGACCAAATGCTGGAATATGGGATTAGATTAGACTGGGCTTGATGGCCGGCGTGGACACGATGGGCCGAAGGGCCTCTATCCGTGCTGTATAACTCTATGACTCTATAACTCTCTGACTCTATGATGTTCCCAAGGATGGGTGAAACTAGAACTAGGGGGCATAATCTTAGAATAAGGGGCTGCTGTTGCAAAACTGAGATGAGGAGAAACTTCTTCACTCAGAGGGTAGTCGGTCTGTGGAATTTGCTGCCCCAGGAAGCTGTGGAAGCTACATCATTAAATAAATTTAAAACAGAAATAGACAGTTTCCTGGAAGTAAAGGGAATTAGGGGTTACGGGGAGCGGGCAGGAAATTGGACATGAATTTAGATTTGAGGTTAGGATCAGATCAGCCATGATCTTATTGAATGGCGGAGCAGGCTCGAGGGGCCGATTGGCCTACTCCTGCTCCTATTTCTTATGTTCTTATGTATCTAACCCATACTGTACCTGCCCTGGGAATGTTTGATGGGACAGTTTAGAGGGAGCTTTACTCTGCCCCACTTACTGGACCCACTGCACCCATCGGATATAATCCCACACACCAGACATAATCCTATGCAGCATATAGAACCGAGCCACACATAAAACCCCACCCACTGGATAATATTTCTCTAATTTTAGCAAAACTTGCATGGTAAAAGGTGTGTTTGTAAGAAAGAACTCTCAGCTCCCAGCAATGCTATTGCTCCAAAAACAGAGTCAAGGTACCATGGTGAAAGTTGAGAGTAATCTGATTTTACTCATGAAGGGCTTGTTAGCACCATTACATCACCTAAGAAATAGGAGCAGCAGTAGGCCATTTCGCCCTTCGAGGCCTGCTCCACCATTCAATGAGATCATAGCTGATCTTCGACCTCAACTCCACTTTCCTGCCCGATCTCCATATCCCTTGATTCCTCTTGAGTCCAAAAATCTCTCTTTCTCAGTCTTGAATATAGTCAACGACTCAGCATCCACAGTCCTCTGGGGTAGAGAATTCGAGATTCACAACCCTCTGAGTGAAGAAAGTTTTCCTCATCTTGGTCCTAAATGGCCAACCCCTTATCTTGAGAATATGACCCCTCGTTCTCGTCTTTCCAGGGAAACAGCCTGTCAGCACCTACCATGTCAAGCCCTCGAAGATGTACACATGCAGCAACTCAGAACTGTGCAGTCAGATCGAATATTGAATCTTTCACTCTACGTCAGACCACTCATGGGATGTGGGCGTCGCTGGCAAGACCAGCATTTATTGCCCATCCCTAATTGCCCTTGAGAAGGTGGTGGTGAGCTGCCTTCTTGAACCGCTGCAGTTCGTGTGGTGAAGGTTCTCCCACAGTGCTGTTAGGGAGGGAGTTCCAGGATTTTGACTCAGCGACAATGAAGGAACGGTGATATATTTCCAAGTCGGGATGGTGTGTGACTTGGAGGGG
Source organism: Heptranchias perlo (assembly GCF_035084215.1). NCBI lineage: Eukaryota > Metazoa > Chordata > Chondrichthyes > Hexanchiformes > Hexanchidae > Heptranchias > Heptranchias perlo. Next base: position 2,133,068 of record NC_090325.1, on the reverse strand, counting down.
AACGTGCAGGTGGTGTTGTTCCCATGTGCCTGCTGCCCTTGTCCTTCTAGGTGGTAGAAATCGCGGGTTTGGGAGCTGCTGTCGAAGAAGCCTTGGCGAGTTGCTGCAGTGCATCCTGTGGATGGTACACACTGCAGCCACAGTGCACCGGTGGTGAAGGGAGTGAATGTTTAAGGTGGTGGATGGGGTGCCAATCAAGCGGGCTGCTTTATCTTGGATGGTGTCGAGCTTCTTGAGTGTTGTTGGAGCTGCACTCATCCGAGCAAGTGGAGAGTATTCCATCACACTCCTGACTTGTGCCTTGTAGATGGTGGAAAGGCTTTGGGGAGTCAGGAGGTGAGTCACTCGCCGCAGAATACCCAGCCTCTGATTTGCTCTTGTAGCCACAGTATTTATGTGGCTGGTCCAATTAAGTTTCTGGTCAATGGTGACCGCCAGGATGTTGATGGTGGGGGATTCGGCGATGGTAATGCCGTTGAATGTGAAGGGGAGGTGGTTAGACTCTCTCTTGTTGGAGATGGTCATTGCCTGGCACTTGTCTGGCGCGAATGTTACTTTCCACTTATGAGCCCAAGCCTGGATGTTGTCCAGGTCTTGCTACATGCAGGAACGGACTGCTTCATTATCTGAGGTGTTGCGAATAGAACTGAACACTGTGCAATCATCAGCGAACATCCCCATTTCTGACCTTATGATGGAGGGAAGGTCATTCATGAAGCAGCTGAAGATGATTGGGCCTTGGACGCTGCCTTGAGGACTTCTTGCAGCAATGTCCTGGGGCTGAGATGATTGGCCTCCAACAACCACTACCATCTTCCTTTGTGCTCGGTATGACTCCAGCCACTGGAGAATTTTCCCCCTGATTCCCATTGACTTCAATTTTACGAGGGCTCCTTGGTGCCACACTCGGTCAAATGCTGCCTTGATGTCAAGGGCAGTCACTCTCACCTCACCTCTGGAATTCAGCTCTTTTGTCCATGTTTGGACCAAGGCTGTAATGAGGTCTGGAGCCGAGTGGTCCTGGCGGAACCCAAACTGAACATCGGTGAGCAGGTTATTGGTGAGTAAGTGCTGCTTGATAGCACTGTCGACAACACCTTCCATCACTTTGCTGATGATTGCAAGTACATAAGAACATAAGAACATATGAAATAGGAGCAGGAGTAGGCCAATCGGCCCCTTGAGCCTGCTCCGCCATTCAATAAGATCATGGCTGATCTGATCCTAACCTCAAATCTAAATTCATGTCCAATTTCCTGCCCGCTCCCCGTAACCTCTAATTCCCTTTACTTCTTGGAAACTGTCCAGAAGTAGACTGATGGGGCGGTAATTGGCCGGATTGGATTTGTCCTGCTTTTTGTGGACAGGACATACCTGGGCAATTTTCCATATTGTTGGGTCGTGCCAGTGTTGTAGCTGTACTGGAAAAGTTTGGCTAGAGGCGCAGCTAGTTGTGGATTAGATAGCTGCTTGATCACACTGTTGACAACACCTTCCAACACTTTGCTGATGATTAAGAGTGGATTGATGGGGCGGTAATTGGCTGGATTGGATTTGTCCTGCTTTTTACAGATATGGGAGCTAAAATGGGAGCTTGTCCTGGATCAGGAGCTTGGAATCTGAAGTTTGTTTTAAGGAAAATTTCTATTTGAAAAATCACCCTCGTTCTGTTCTTCCTTTGCTGTATTAGTGCTTTGTGCTTTATCCTGGTGTAACGGTCAGCATCTTACTCACAGGTTCAGACAATGTGTGCCCTACATGGACATACCATAAGGTTAAATCTCATGGGATCCAAGGTGAGGTAGCCAATTGGATACAAAATTGGCTTGATGACAGAAGACAGAGGGTGGTTGTCGAGGGTTGTTTTTCAAACTGGATGCCTGTGTCCAGCGGTGTGCCTCAGGGATCGGTGCTGGGTCCGCTGTTATTTGTTATTTATATTAATGATTTGGATGAGAATTTAGGAGGCATGGTTAGTAAGTTTGCAGATGACACCAAGATTGATGGCATTGTGGACAGTGAAGAAGGTTATCTAGGATTGCAACGGGATCTTGATAAATTGGGCCAGTGGGCCGATGAATGGCAGATGGAGTTTAATTTAGATAAATGTGAGGTGATGCATTTTGGTCGATCGAATCGGGCCAGGACCTACTCCGTTAATGGTAGGGCGTTGGGGAGAGTTATAGAACAAAGAGATCTGGGAGTACAGATTCATAGCTCCTTGAAAGTGGAGTCACAGGTGGATAGGGTGGTGAAGAAGGCATTCAGCATGCTTGGTTTCATTGGTCAGAACATTGAATGCAGGAGTTGGGATGTCTTGTTGAAGTTGTACAGGGCATTGGTGAGGCCACACTTGGAGTACTGTGTACAGTTCTGGTCACCCTATTATAGAAAGGATATTATTAAACTAGAAAGAGTGCAGAAAAGATTTACTAGGATGCTACTGGGACTTGATGGTTTGACTTACAGGGAGAGGTTAGACAGACTGGGACTTTTTTCCCTGGAGAGTAGGAGGTTAAGGGGTGATCTTATCGAAGTCTATAAAATAATGAGGGGCATAGATAAGGTCGATAGTCAAAATCTTTTCCCAAAGGTAGGGGAGTCTATAACGAGGGGGCACAGATTTAAGGTGAGAGGGGAGAGATACAAAAGGGTCCAGAGGGGCAATTTTTTCACTCAAAGGGTGGTGAGTGTCTGGAACGAGCTGCCAGAGGCAGTAGTAGAGGCGGGTACAATTTTGTCTTTTAAAAAGCATTTGGACAGTTACATGGGTAAGATGGGTATAGAGGGATATGGGCCAAGTGCAGGCAATTGGGACTAGCTTAGTGGTATAAACTGGGCAACATGGACATGTTGGGCCGAAGGGCCTGTTTCCATGTTGTAACTTCTATGATTCTATGATTCTATGATACCAGTGCTGGTGGACTCTGCCAGTGTTTGCCATTCACTCTAAGTTAGTCGCACCATATTCCTTTTTTCACAGATTCTTCTTGCCGAGAGGGTTCCAGGTATCGCACTATGATTCGAATGGGACACTGGTGACAGAGCAGGACACTGAACTGGTGAGCAATCTCTGGGCAGACTGAGGCCAGGTTGAAGCCCATTGCTTTTAAAATGCATTGATTGTGAATACATTTTGCTCTTTCTTTTTTCTGCTAATTTCCTCCCCGCCCATCTTGCTGATTCTGTCGAGCTCCACAGGTGTCAGGGTCACTCCCATACCTTGCCCAAGTCACCATTCCTCAGACCTTAGCCTAGACACTGACTGTCAGCATGCTATTCAACAACAAAGGCATCGCAACCGAGCCTGATCCTGTTCTCAACCGTTGGGAAGGTATTTTTTCGTACACAGAAAAATGTGCAGTCCTGTGCCTGTATTAATAATGAATTCAAACACATAGTCAAACGCTTGGAGGTTTATTAAAAATGAAATGAACCAACGTACTCACGACCAACACGCGGTTGCCGATGAACACACCTTACTGCCAGTTGAGTTAAACCCTCAGTATCAAACAAGGCAGCTGGGGATGGGCAATACATGCTGGCTTTGCCAACGACACCCACATCCTGAAAATAAACAATAATTTAAAAAAAATAAAGGGTAAATTTTATTTAAGTGAGGGGATTTTCCCTGCAAAAGAACCAAAGGCGACATGAGGAGAATTTTTTTTCAGCAGCGAGTTGTGATGACCTGGAATTCACTGTCTGAAAGGGCGGTGGAAGCAGATTCGATGATAACTTTCAAAAGGGAATTGGATAAATACTTGAAAAGGAAAAATGTGCAGGGCGATGGGGAAAGAGCAGGGGATTGGGACTAATTGGATAGCTCTTTCAAAGAGCCAGCACAGGCCAAATGGCCTTCTCCTGTGTTGTCAGATTCTCTGATTCTATCCAATCCAAGGGCCTTAGCAACAGCCAATAGGCTGAGCACCCAGACTAAACAAGCATTGCAGTGGAGACCTGTTCCCTTTAGTTGGGTCCTTGTTGAAGGCACACTTCTCTTCTTCCTCCATCTCTTAGCAATGGACTTTTCTGTGCTATATTGGTCTTGAAAAGAAAAAGTTACAGGGAACTTCCAGATATCTTCCTGACAGCTTTTTAAAGCTGTACTGCACCTTTTATGAGTGACTGCACAGCCGAGGCTAATGGTGAGTCCGGTTGCATACAGCTATGGGTATTCCTCTAACACACTTCTCCACCTGCAGGTTCTGCAGGAGGAAGATCAGAGGATGCAGGACAGATAGGTGTGTTAACTCTATAGGTGTCAGCCGTGGCTCAGTGGAAGCACTCTCGCCTCTGAGTCGTAAGGTCATAGGTTCAAGCCCCACTGCAAAGATTTGAGCACATAATCTAGGCTGACACTCCAGTGCAGTACTGAGGGAGTGCTGCACTGTTGGAGGTGCTGTCTTTTGGCTAAGACGTTAAGCCGAGGCCCCGTGGACGTAAAAGATCCCATGGTACCAGACGAAGAAGAGAGCGGAGTTCTGCCCAATGTTCTGGCCAATATTTATCCCTGAACCAACACCGAAAAAGCAGATTATCTGGTCATTATCTCAATGCTGTTTGTGGGACCTTGCTGTGCGCAAATTGGCTACTGCATTTCCAACATCACAGGAATGTACAGGGCCTATCGCTAGCACAAATCTTAATGTCGTCTGCTACCTTGTGGAGAGTACCCATAATACCTTCATCCAAATCATCAATACTGGAATGGTCCCAACACGGACCCATATGGGACTCCACACAGAATCACTTCCATTAATAACAACCCTCTACCTGTGTGTAATGTAACCAATTCCCTCTTCATTGGCACCTTGTCAGAAGCTTTCTGAAAGTCCAAATATACAACGTCGACCTGGTTACCTCCTTAAAAAATTCAAGCATGTTGGTGAGGCATGACTTTCTTTTCCAGAAGCCGAGTCATGAGAGTCTTTAATAACCCCTACTCCGTCCAGGTGGTCACACAATATATCTCGGTCCTTTTTAACAACTTTACAATGGCTCATGTTAAGCTAATGGGCCTATAGTTTCCTGATTCGAATTTGTTGGTTCTACATTAGCCTCCATCCAGTCCACAGGGACAGTCTCCACCTCTAGTCAGCTGTTAAATATATAAAGCAGGGGCTCACTTAACACATCTCCCGTTTCATTGAGCACCCTGGGGTGAATGCCAGCAACTCCAGCTGGTCTCAGCAGGATGAGTGTTTGCTGTGTTTGATGAGTCCGGCTGGAAAGTGTCAGTGTGGGTATAGTGTGAGGACACGGTCGGGCTTCTGACGAGGGTCATCGAGCTGAAACGTTGACCCTACCCTCCTCTCTCCACAGACGCTACCTCACCTGCTGAGTATTTCCAGCATTTTCTCTTCTTATTAGTGAGAGTCCCAAAGGCTGTGTTGCCTACCCAGTGCCAGGGTTAAGGACATCTTCTCAGGGCTGGAGAGAAACTTGGAGTGGGTGGGGGAGGATCCAGTTGTCATGGTTCACGTAGGTACCAACGACATAGGTAGGACGAAGAAAGAGGTTCTGCTGAGGGAATTTGAACAGGTAGAGACTACATTAAAAAGCAGAACCACAAAGGTGATAATCTCCGGATTATTACCTGAGCCACGAGCAAATTGGCACAGGGTAAATCAGATCAGAGAGATGAATGCGTGGTTCAAAGATTGGTGTGGGAGAAGTGGGTTTCGATTCATGGGGCACTGGCACCAGTACTGGGGAAAGAGGGAACTGTTCCGTTGGGACGGGCTTCACCTGAACCATGCTGGGACCAGTGTTCTGGCAAACCGAATAACTGGGGCGGTAGAGAAGGCTTTAAACTAAATAGAGGGGGGTAGGGCTCAGGTGGGGCGAAGTTTAGATTGATAAACAGAAAAGACAAGAAAGTAGTACAGGTAAGTCATAGAGTCACAGAGTTATACAGCACGGATAGAGGCCCTTCGGCCCATCGTGTCCGCGCCGGCCATCAAGCCCTGTCTACTCTAATCCCATATTCCAGCATTTGGTCCGTAGCCTTGTATGCTATGGCATTTCAAGTGCTCATCCAAATGCTTCTTGAATGTTGTGAGGGTTCCTGCCTCCACAACCCTTTCAGGCAGTGAGTTCCAGACTCCAACCACCCTCTGGGTGAAAAAGTTCTTTCTCAAATCCCCTCTAAACCTCCCGCCTTTTACCTTGAATCTATGCCCCCTTGTTATAGAACCCTCAACGAAGGGAAAAAGCTCCTTGGTATCCATCCTATCTGTGCCCCTCATAATTTTGTACACCTCAATCATGTCCCCCCTCAGCCTCCTCTGCTCCAAGGAAAACAAACCCAATCTTCCCAGTCTCTCTTCATAGCTGAAGCGCTCCAGCCCTGGTAACATCCTGGTGAATCTCCTCTGCACCCTCTCCAAAGCGATCACATCCTTCCTGTAGTGTGGCGACCAGAACTGCACACAGTACTCCAGCTGTGGCCTAACCAGTGTTTTATACAGCTCCATCATAACCTCCTTGCTCTTATATTCTATGCCTCGGCTAATAAAGGCAAGTATCCCATATGCCTTCTTTACCACCTTATCGACCTGTTCCGCCGCCTTCAGGGATCTGTGAACTTGCACACCAAGATCCCTCTGACCCTCTGTCTTGCCTAGGGTCCTCCCATTCATTGTGTATTCCCTTGCCTTGTTCGTCCCTCCAAAGTGCATCACCTCGCACTTTTCCGGGTTAAATTCCATTTGCCACTGTTCTGCCCATCTGACCAACCCATCTATATCGTCCTGCAGACTGAGGCTATCCTCCTCGCTATTTACCACCCTACCAATTTTTGTATCATCAGCGAACTTACTGATCATACCTTTTACATTCATATCTAAGTCATTAATGTAGACAACAAACATGGGGGTAATGATGAACAGAGTGTGTCAGGAAGCGACAGAGCGTACAAACATAAGAGTGCACTAGCAAATGTTCTCTAACTGAATGCATGCAGCATTCGTAATAAGATAGATGAATTGACGGCACAAATATAAACAAATGGGTATGATCTCGAGGCCATTACAGAGACGTGGTTGCAAGGTGACCAAGGTTGGGAGTTAAATATTCAGTGGTATTTAACATTTCGGAAGGATAGGAAAAAAGGTAAAGGTGGTGGGGTAGCTCTGTTAATAAAGGATGAAATTGATATAATAGTGAGAAATGATCTTGGCTCAGAAGATCAAGGTGTCGAATCAATTTGGGTGGAGGTAAGAAATAGCAAGGGAAAGAAATCACTGGTGGGAGTAGCATATCGGCCCGCTAACAGTAGCTACACTGTAGGGCAAAATATAAATCAGGAAATAAAGGGGGCTTGTAAAAAAGGTAATGCAATAATCATGGGCGATTTTAACTTTCACATAGATTGGACAAATCAGATTGGCAAAAATAGCCCTGAGGAGGAGTTCATGGAGTGTATTAGGGACTGTTTCTTCGACCAATACGTCGGGGAACCAACCAGGGAACAGGCCATTTTGGATCTGGTAATGGGTAACGAAACAGGATTAATTAATGATCTCAAAGTAAAGGATCCCTTGGGAAGCAGTGATCATAACATGATAGAATTTCACATCCAGCTTGAGAGCGAGGAACTTGGGTCTAAAACCACTATATTAAACTTAAATAAGGGCAATTATAAAACAATGAGGGCGGAATCGGCTAAAGTGGACTGGGTAAACAGATTAGATGGTATGATGGTGGATAAGCAGTGGCAAACATTTAAAAAGATATTTTATGACTCGCAACAAAAATATATCCCTGTGAGGAGGAAAGACTCCACAAAAAGGGTGAACCAACCATGGCTAACGAAGGAAGTCAAGGATGGTATCAGGTTAAAGAAAAAGCATACAACATGGCAAAGATTACTGGTAAGCCCGAAGATTGGGAAAACTTTAAAAACCAGCAAAGGATGACTAAAAGAATAATAAAGAGGGAGAAAATAAATTATGAGAGTAAAGTAGCAAGAAATATAAAAATTAACATTCAAAGCTTCTACAAGTATATGAAAAGGAAGAGGGTAGCTAAAGTAAACATTGGTCCTTTAGAGGATGAGACCGGGGAAATAATAATGGAAAACAAGGAAATAGCAGAGGAATTGAACAGATATTTTGTATCTGTCTTCAAAGTAGAAGACACTAATAATATACCAATAATAGTGGAAAATCAAGGGGCAAAGGGGAGGTAGGAACTAAAAACAATCACTATCACTAGATAAAAAGTACGAGGTAAACTAATGGGTCTAAAGGCTGACCAGTCCCCTGGACGTGATGGCTTGCATCCGAGGGTCTTAAAGGAAGTGGCTACAGAGATAGTGGATGCATTGGTTGTAATCTTCCAGAATTCAGTAGATTCTGGAAAAGTCACAGCGGATTGGAAAACCGCAAACGTAACACCCCGATTCAAGAAGGGAGTGAGACAGAAAGCAGATAACTATAGATCAGTTAGCCTAACATCTGTCATTGGGAAAATGCTAGAATCCATTATTAAGGAAGTAGTAGCAGGACATTTGGAGACTCGTAATACAATCAAGGAGAGTCGTCATGGTTTTATGAAGGGGAAATCATGTCTGACAAATTTATTAGAGTTCTTTGAGGAAGTAACGGGCAGGGTGGATAAAGGGGAACCAATGGATGCAGTATATTTGGATTTCCTAAAGGCATTCGATAAGATGCCACATAAAACATTACTGCACAAGATAAGAGCTCATGGTGTTGGGGGTAATATACAGGCATGGATAGAAGATTGGCTAACTAACAGAAAACAAAGAGTCAGGATAAAAGGGTCATTTTCAAAATGGCAATCTGTAACTAGTGGGGTGCCGCAGGGCTCAGTGCTGGGGCCTCAACTATTTACAATATATATCAATGACTTGGATGAAGGAACAGAGTGTCTTGTGGCCAAATTTGCTGATGATACAAAGATAGGTGGAAAAGCAAGTTGTGATGAGGACACAAAGTGTCTGCAAAGAGATATTGACAGATTAAGCAAATGGGCGGAAATTTGGCAGATGGAATATAATGTGGGAAAATGTGAAGTCATCCACTTTGGGATGAAAAATAAAAAAGCAAAATATTATTTGAATGGAGAAAAACTACAAAATGCTGCAGTACAGAGGGATCTGGGTGTCCTCGTACATGAAACACAAAATGTCAGCATACAGGTGCAGCAGGTAATCCGGAAGGCAAACGGAATATTGGCTTTTATTTCTAGGGGGATGGAGTATAAAAGCAGGGAAGTCATGCTACAACTGTACTGGGTGCTGGTGAGACCACACCTGGAGTACTGTGTACAGTTCTGGTGCCCTTATTTAAGGAAGGACATACTTGCATTGGAGGCAGTTCAGAGAAGGTTCACTAGGTTGATTCCGGGATGGAAGGGTTGTCTTATGAGGAAAGATTGAACAGGTTGGGTCTATACTCATTGGAGTTTAGAAGAATGAGAGGAGATCATATTGAAACATACAAGATTCTGAGGGGACTCGATAGGGTAGATGTTGAGAGGATGTTACCCTCATGGGGGAATCTAAAACTAGGGGGCATATTCTCAGAATAAGGGCTCGCCCATTTCAGATGGAAATGAGGAGGAATTTCTTCTCCCAGAGGGTCGTGAATCTTTGGAATTCTTTACCCCGAAAAGCTATGGACCCAGCGACGATGAAGGAACGGCGATATATTTCCAAGTCGGGATGGTGTGTGACTTGGAGGGCAACGTGCAGGTGGTGTTGTTGCCGTGTGCCTGCTGCCCTTGTCCTTCTAGGTGGTAGAGGTCGCTGGTTCGGGTGGTGCTGTCGAAGAAGCCTTGGCGAGTTGCTGCAGTACATCCTGTGGATGGTACACACTGCAGCCACTGTGCGCCGGTGGTGAAGGGAGTGAATGTTTAGGGTGGTGGATGGGGTGCCAATCAAGCGGGCTGCTTTGTCCTGGATGGTGTCGAACTTCTTGAGTGTTGTTGGAGCTGCGCTCATCCAGGCAAATGGAGAATATTTCATCACACTCCTGACTTATGCCTTGTAGATGGTGGAAAGGTTTTGGGGAATCAGGAGGTGAGTCACTCGCTGCAGAATACCCAGCCTCTGACCTGCTCTTGTAGCCACAGTATTTATGTGGCTGGCCCTGTTCAGCTTCTGGCCAATGGTGACCCGCAGGATGTTGATGGTGAGGGATTCGATGATGGGAATATTGGCTGTTGTTCGTACCCTGCCTGTAAAGACATGTAATATATGGATGAGTGCTTGTCATTGCGTTCTCTTGGGATGTTATGAGTAGCAGGATGCTTTATGCTGAGGTTTAACTATCTTCCTACAGTATCACTGTTACTATGAGGGCTCCGTTAGAAGATTCCCTGGATCCCAGGTCTCTGCCAGCACCTGTTCAGGACTCAGGTAAAAAAAATGATTCTTTCTCAGATTGTTATTCATCTTACTGAAACCTGGGCTTAAATATTCAAGTTTTTAATCAGTATCCTGTTATCTCAGTTGGGTTATGGTTACTCACTCTGTAATTGTATTGGGAATTGTTTATTTATCAGGGTAAGGATGAGTCACTGTGTAACTATATAGGGAATTGTTCATTTAGCAGGGTAAGGACCACTCATTGTGTAACTGTATTGGTAATTGTTTATTTTGCAGGGCAAGGATCACTTATTATGTAACTATATTGGGAAATGCTTATTTAGCAGGGTAAGGATTGCTCACTGTGTAACTGTACTGAGAAATGTTTATTTAGCAGACTAAGGATTACAAACTGTACAACTATATTGGGAATTGTATATTGAGCAGGGTAAGAATTGCTCACTATGTAACTGTAGTGGATAATGTTCATTTTGCAGGTTAAGGATTACTCACTGTGTAACTGTTTTAGGAATTGTTCATTTAGTAGGATAAGGGTTACTCACTGTGTAACTGTACTGGGAAGTTATTTATTCAGCAGGATAAGGATTACTAAAAGTGTAACTGTGCTGGGAAGATGTTTGTTCATCCGGATCAGGGTTACTCACTGTGTAACTGTACTGGGAAGATGTTTATTCAGCAGCATAAGGGTTACTCACTTGGTTACTGTCCTGGGAATTTGTTCATTTTGTATGTAAGTCTTACTCACTGTGTAACTGTACTGGGAAGTTGTTTAATTGGCAGGACAATGGTTACTCACTGTGTAAGGGTTACTCACTCTGTACTCACTGTCATGGAACCAACCAGGGAATAAGCTATTTTAGAACTTGTATTGTATAATGAGACAGGGTTAATTAGTAATTTCACAGTAAAGGATCCTCTGGGGCAGAGTGATCATAATATGATAGAATTTCACATTGAGTTTGAGAGTGACGTACTTAAGTCCAAAACTAGAGTCTTTAACTTAAATAAAGCCAATTACACAGGTATGAGGGGCGAATAGCCTTAGGTAGATTGGGAAATTAAATTTAAGGGTATGACGGTTGAAAAGCAATGGCAAACATTTAAAGAAATATTTCAATATTCTCAACAAATATACATTCCATTGAGAAATAAAAACGCCACGGGAAAAGTGATGCATCCGTGGATAACTAAATAAGTTAAGGAGAGTGTTAGATTAAAAGAAGAGGCCTTTAATATTGCCAAAAAGAGTAGTGAGCCTGAAGATTGGGAGAGTTTTAGAAACCAGCAAAGGACGAACAAAAATTTGATAAAAAGGGAGAAAATAGAATATGAAAGTAAACTAGCAAGAAATATAAAAATGGATTGTAAGAGCTTCTACAAGTCTGTCGAAAGGAAGAGAGTAGAGAAAGTAAACGTTGGTCCCTTAGAGGCTGAGACAGGAGAAATTATAATGGGGGAATCAGGAAATGGCAGATGCGTTAAACAAATATTTTGTATCTGTCTTCACAATAGAAGACACAAAAAGCATACCAGAAATAGTGGGGAACCAAGGGGTAAATGAGAGTGAGGAACTTAAAGTAATTATTATCAGTAGAGAAAAAGTACTTGAGAAACTAATGGGACTAAAAGCCAACAAACCCCCTGGACCCGATGGCCTTCATCCTAGGGTTCTAAAAGAGGTGGCTGCAGAGATAGTGGATGCATTGGTTACGATCTTCCAATATTCCCAAGATTCTAGAACGATCCCAGTGGATTGGAAGGTAGCAAATGTGACCCTGCTGTTCAAGAAAGGAGGGAGAGAGAAAACAGGGAACTACAGACTAGTTAGCCTGACGTTGGGAAAATGCTGGAATCCATTATTAAGGAAGTGGTAACAGGGCAGTTAGAACATCATAATATGATTAGGCAGAGTCAACATGGTTTTATGAAAGGGAAATCCTGTTTGACAAATTTATTAGAGTTTTTAAGGATGTAACTTGCAGGGTAGATAAAGGGGAACTAGTGGATGTAGTATATTTTCAAAAGGCATTCGATAAGCTGCCACATAAAAGATTATTACACAAGATAAGGGTTCACAAGGAAGGAGGCATTGCTGGACTTGGTTCTGGGGAATGAGATGGGCCAAGTGGAGCAAGTGTCAGTGGGAGAGCATTAAGAGAGCAGCGATCATCGTATCCTAAGGTTTAGAATAGCTATGGAAAAGGACTCTGTCCACTCTAAAGTAAAAATACTCAATTGGAGGACGGGCCAATTTCAGTGGAATGAGAACAGATTTGGCCCGGGTAAATTGGAATCATAGATTGGCAGGCAAAACTGTAATTGAGCAGTGGGCGGCCTTTAAAGAGGATACAGACAAAGTACATTTCAACGAGGGGGAAAGGTAGGGCAACTAAAGCCAGAGCTCCCTGGATGACAAAGGGAGATAGAGAATAAGATGAAGTGGAAAAAAGTGGCTTATGACAAGTGACAGGTTGATAATACAAGTGAGAACCAGGCAGAATATAAAAAGTTCAGAGGGGAGGTGAAAAAGGAAATAAGAGGGGCAAAGAGAGAGTATGAGAATAGACTAGCGACCAACATAAAAGGGAATCCAAAAGTCTTTTACAGACATGTTAACAGTAAACAGGTAGTAATGGGAGGGGTGGGGCCGATTAGGGACCATAAAGAAGATCTGCTCATGGAGGCAATGGACATGGCTGAGGTATTAAATGAGTACTTTGCTCGGTCTTTACCAAAGAAGAAGATGCTGCCAGAGTCTCGGTAAAGAAGATATAGTTAAGATACTGGATGGGCTAAAAATTTATAAAGAGGTACGAGAAAGGATAGGTGTACTTAAAATAGATAAGTCACCCGGTCCGGATGTGATGCATCCTAGGATGCTGAGGGAAGTAAGAGGGGAAATTGCGGAGGTACTGGCCATAATCTTACAAACATCCTTAGATATATGGGGGGGGGTGGTGCCAGAGGACTGGAGAATTGCAAATGTTACACCCTTGTTCAAAAAAGGGTGTAAAGATAAACCCAGCAACTATAGGCCAGTCAGTTTAACCTCAGTGGCGGGGAAACTTTTGGAAACGATAATCCGGGACAGAATTAACAGTCACTTGGACGAGTGTGGATTGATTAGGTAAAGCCAGCACAGATTTGTTAAAGGCAAATCGTGTTTAACCAACTTAATTGAGTTTTTTGATGAGGTAACAGAGAGGGTAGATGAGGGCAATGAAGTGGTGTATATGGTTTTGCAAAAAGCGTTTGATAAAGTGCACACGGTAGGCTTGCTATTAAGATTGCATCCCATGGAATAAGGGGGGCAATAGCAACATGGATACAGAATTGGCTAAATGACAGGAAACAGAGTAGTGGTGAATGGTTGTTTTTTGGACTGGAGGGAGGTGTACAGTGGTGTTCCCCAGGGGTCAGTGCTGGGACCACTGCTTTTCTTGATATATATTAATGACTTGGATTTGGGTGTGCAGGGCACAATTTCAAAATTTGCAGACGACACAAAACTTGGAAGGGTAGTGAACAGTGAGGAGGATAGTGATAGACTTCAAAAGGATATAGACAGGCTGGTGGATGAAGATTAATGCAGAATAATTTGAGGTGATGCATTTTGGTAGGAAGAATGAGGAGAGGCAATATAAACTAGAGGGCACAATTCTAAAAGGGGTACAGGAACAGAGAGATCTGGGGCTATGTGTACACAAATCGTTGAAGATGGCAGGGCAGGTTGAGAAAGCAGTTAAAAAAGCATACGGGGTCCTGGGCTTTATAAATAGAGGCATAGAGTACAAAAGCAAGGAAGTCATGATGAACCTTTATAAAACACTGGTTTGGCCACAACTGGAGTATTGTGTCCAGTTCTGGGCACAGCACTTAAGGAAGGATGTGAAGGCCTTAGAGAGGGTGCAGAGGAGATTTACCAGAATGATTCCAGGGATGAGGGACTTTAATTACATGGATAGACTGGAGAGGCTGGGATTGTTCTCCTTGGAACAGAGAAGGTTGAGAGAAGATTTGGTAGAGGTGTTCAAAGCCATGAAAAGTCCAGAGAGTGGATAGAGAGAAACTGTTCCCATTGGAGGAAGGGTGAAGAACCAGAGGGCATAGACTTAAGGTGATTGACAAAAGAACCAAAGGTGATATGAGGAAAACCCTTTTTACACAGTGAGTGGTTAGGATCTGGAATGCACTGTCCAAGGGAGTAGTGGAGGCAGATTCAATCATGGCCTTCAAAAGGGAACTGGATAAGTATTTGAAATGAAAAAAATGTGCAGGGCTACGGGGATAGGGCGGGCCAGTGGGACTAGCTGGATTGCTCATGCCGAGAGCCGGCACGGATTCGATGGGCCGAATGGCCTCCTTCCGTGCTGTAACCATCTATATTTCTATTAGCATGGATAGAGGATTGGTTAATGGACAGAAAACAGAGAGAAGGGATAAACGGGTCAGTTTCAGGTTGGCAGGTTATAACTAGTGGGATACCGCAAGGATTGGTGCTCGGGCCTCAGCTATTTACAATCTATATTAATGACTTAGATGAAGGGACCGAGTGTAATCTATCCAAGTTTGCTGATGACACAAAGCTCGGTGGGAAAATAAGCTGTGAGGAGGACACAAAGAGTCTGCAAAGGGATATAGGCAGGTTAAGTGAGTGGGCAAGGAGATGACAGGTGAAGTATAATGTGGGGAAATGTGAGGTTATTCACTTTGGTAGGAAGAATAGAAAAACAGAATATTTTTTAAACAGTGAGAAACTATTAAATGTTGGTGTCCAAAGAGAATTGGGTGTCCTGGTACAAGAAATACAAAAAGTTAGTGTGCGGGTACAGCAAGCAATTAAGAAAGCAAATGGCATAATGGCCATTATCTCAAGGGGATTGGAGTACAATAGTAAGGAAGTCTTACTACAGTTATACAGGGCTTTGGTGAGACCTCACCTGGAGCACTGTGTACAGTTTTGGTCTCCTTATCTAAGGAAAGATGCACTTGCCTTGGATGTGGTGCAGCAAAGGTTCACCAGATTAATTCCTGGGATGAGAGGGTTGTCCTATGAGGAGTGGTTGAGTAGAATGGGCCTGTACTCTCTGGAGTTTAGAAGAATGAGAGGTGATCTCATTGAAACATAGAAGATTCTGAGGGGGCTTGACAGCGTAGAGACTGAGAGGTAGTTTCCCCTGGCTGGACAGTCCAGAACTAGAGGGCATCATCGCAGGATAATGGGTCGGCCATTTAAGACTGAGATGAGAAGGAATTTCTTCACTCAGAGGGTTGTGAATCTTTGGAATTCTCTACCCCAGGGGGCTGTGGATGCTGAGTCATTAAATATATTCAAGGCTGAGATAGATAGATTTTTGGACTCTAGGGGAATCAAGGGATATGGGGATCAGGTGGGAAAGTGGAGTTGAGGTTGAAGATCAGCCTAGATCTTATTGAATGGCGGAGCAGGCTCGAGGGGCCGTAGGGCCCACTCCTGCTCTTATTTCTTATTTTCTTATGTAACTGTGCTGGGAAGATATTTATTCAGCAGGGTGAGGGGTGCTCAGTATAATTGTAGTGGGAGGTTGTTTATTCAGCAGGGTAAGACTTACTCACTGTGTAACTCAGCTGGAAAGTTGTTTAATAAGTAGGATAAGGGTTAAACTATACTGGGAAGTTTTTATAAAGCCCAGCATACAGGATCCTGGGCTTTATAAATAGAGGCATAGAGTACAAAAGCAAGGAAGGGAGTCATGATAGAATCATAGAAAGTTACAGCACAGAAGGAGGCCATTTGGTCCATTGTGTCCGTGCCAGCCGTAAAAGAGTTGTCCAGCTGAATTCCACTTTCCAGCACTTGGTCCGTAGCCCTGTAGGTTACGGCACTTCAAGTGCGCATCCAAGTACTTTTTAAATGAGTTGAGGGTTTCTGCCTCTACCACCCTTTCAGGCAGTGAGTTCCAGAACCCCACCACCCTCTGGGTGAACAAAATTCTCCTCAGCTCCCCTCTAATCCTTCTACCAATTACTTTAAATCTATGCCCCCCCTTCACTGACCCCTCTGATAAGGAAATAGGTCCTCCCTATCCACTCTATCTAGTCCCGTCATAATTTTATATACCTCAATTAAAACTCCCCTCAGCCTCCTTTGTTCCAAAGAAAACAATCCCAGCTCATCCAATCTTTTCTCATAGCTAAAATTCTCCAGTCCTGGCAACATCCTCGTAAATCTCCTCTGTACCCTCTCCAGTGCAATCACATCTTCCCTGTAATGTGGTGATCAGAACTGTACACAGTACTCAAGCTGTGGCCTAACTAATGTTTTATACAGTTCTAACATAACCTCCCTGCTCTTATATTCTGTGCCTCAGCTAATAAAGGAAAGTATCTCGTATGCCTTTTTAACCACCTTATCTATCTGTCCTGCTACCTTCAGGGATCTGTGGACATGCACTCCAAGGTCCCTCACTTCCTCTACACCTCTCAGTATCCTCCCATTTATTGTGTACTCCCTTGCCTTGTTTGCCCTCCCCAAATGCATTACCTCATACATCTCTGGATTGAATTCTATTTGCCACTTTTCTGCCCACCTGACCAATCCATTGATATCTTCCTGCAGTATACAAATTTCCTCCTCACTATCAACCACACGGCCAATTTTTGTATCATCTGCAAACTTCTTGATCAAGCCCCCCACATTCAAGTCCAAATCGTTAATATATACCACAAAAAGCAAAGGACCTAGTACTGAGCCTTGCGGGACCCCACTGGAAACAGCCTTCCAGTCGCAAAAACACCCGTCAACCATTACCATTTGCTTCCTGCCACTGAGCCAATTTTGGAGCAGACTTGCCACTTTCCCTTGGATCCCATGGGCTGTCACATTTTTGACCAGTCTGCCATGTGGGACCTTGTCAAAAGCCTTGCTAAAATCCATGTGGACTACATCAAAAGCGTAACCTTCATCGACCCTCTTTATTACCTCCTCAAAAAATTCAATCAAGTTAGTCAGACACGACCTTCCCTTAACAAATCCATGCTGACTGTCCTTGATTAACCTGTGCCTTTCTAAATGATGAACCTTAAAAAAAAACTGGTTCGGCTGCAACTGGAGCATTGTGTCCAATTCTGGGCACCACAATTTAGGAAAGATGTCAAGGCCTTAGAGAGGGTGCAGAAGAGATTTACTAGAATGATTCGAGGGAGGAGGGACTTGAGTTACTTAAAGTAGATAAGTCACCTGGTCCGGATGGGATGCATCCCAGGTTGCTGAGAGAGGTAAGGGTGGAAATTGCGGAGGTACTGGCCATAATCTTCCAAACATCCATAGATACGGGGGTGGTGCCAGAGGACTGGAGAGTTGCAAATGTTACACCCTTGTTCAAAAAAGGGTGTAAGGATAAATCCAGCAACTATATGCCAGTCAGCGGTGGGGAAACTTTTAGAAACGATAATCCAGGACAGAATTAACAGTCGCTTGGATGAGGATAGATTGATTAGGGAAAGTCAGCACAGATTTGTTAAAGGCGAATTGTGTTCAACTAACCTGATAGAGTTTTTTGATGAGGTATCAGAGAGGGTAGATGAGGGCAACGCAGTTGATGTGATGTATATGGACTTTCAAAAGGCGTTTGATAAAGTGCCGCATGGTCGGCTTATCATCAAGATTGTGGCCCAGGGAATAAAGGGGGCAGTAGCAGCATGGATACAGAAT
The DNA here is from genome assembly GCF_035084215.1 of Heptranchias perlo. NCBI lineage: Eukaryota > Metazoa > Chordata > Chondrichthyes > Hexanchiformes > Hexanchidae > Heptranchias > Heptranchias perlo. The sequence goes on along the minus strand of NC_090325.1, from coordinate 2,115,015 downwards.
TGGCTAAGGGACAGGGAACAGAGAGTAGTGGTGAACGGTTGTTTTTCGGACCGGAGGGAGGTGTACAGTTTCTCTCTATCTACTCTGTCTAGACCCTTCGTGATTTTGAATACCTCTATCAAATCTCCTCACAACCTTCTCTGTTCCAAGGAGAACAACCACAGCTTCTCCAGTCTATCCATGTAACTAAAGACCCTCATCCCTGGAATCATTGTAGTAAATGTCTCCTGCACCCTCTCTAAGGCCTTCACATCTTTCCTGAAGTGCGGTACCCAGAACAGGAAACAATACTCCAGTTGAGGCTGAACCAATGTTTTATAAAGGTTCATCATGACTTCCATGCTCTATGCCTCTATTTATAAATTATGAAGCCCAGCAGATTCAATCATAACTTTCAAAAGATATTGTGTCCGGTTCTGGGCACCGCACTTTAGGAAAGATGTGAAGGCCTTAGAGACGGTGCAGAAAAGATTTACTCAAATGATTCCAGGAATGAGGGACTTTAGTTACATGGATAGACTGGAGAAGCTGGGGTTGTTCCCCTTGGAACAGAGAACATTGAGAGGAGATTTGATAGAGTTATGTCACGCTACATGTAACCCCACCAGCAAAAAAAAGTTATCTGTTTTTAATACAACTGGTCATTCTCTCTCTTTCTCTGCCTTTCGGGTGTCTCTCTCTCTCTCTGTCTTTGTGTTATGACCACTTGTGTATTCAGTAGTCTGGGATGAAATGTTTCTCTGTCTGAACACCATCCGCTCCTTTGATTGCTTTGATTATATCTATGCCGAGGTGTGATAACGGGCAGTTGGAAAGATTATCTGTAATCACCAGGCATTGTTCTCTGACTATATATGCTGTGCATTTACGGAATCCTACACTCACCTGACGAAGGAGGAAAGCTCCGAAAGCTTGTGATTCCAAATAAAGCTGGGTCCGCTGTTATTCGGTGCTGGGTCCGCTGTTATTTGTTATTTATATTAATGATTTGGATGAGAATTTAGGAGGCATGGTTAGTAAGTTTGCAGATGACACCAAGATTGGTGGCATTGTGGACAGTGAAGAAGGTTATCTAGGATTGCAACGGGATCTTGATAAATTGGGCCAGTGGGCCGATGAATGGCAGATGGAGTTTAATTTAGATAAATGTGAGATGATGCATTTTGGTAGATCGAATCGGGCCAGGACCTACTCCGTTAATGGTAGGGTGTTGGGGAGAGTTATAGAACAAAGAGATCTAGGAGTACAGGTTCATAGCTCCTTGAAAGTGGAGTCACAGGTGGATAGGGTGGTGAAGAAGGCATTCGGCATGTTTGGTTTCATTGGTCAGAACATTGAATACAGGAGTTGGGATGTCTTGTTGAAGTTGTACAAGACATTAGTAAGGCCACACTTGGAATACTGTGTACAGTTCTGGTCACCCTATTATAGAAAGGATATTATTAAACTAGAAAGAGTGCAGAAAAGATTTACTAGGATGCTACCGGGACTTGATGGTTTGACTTACAGGGAGAGGTTAGACAGACTGGGACTTTTTTCCCTGGAGAGTAGGAGGTTAAGGGGTGATCTTATAGAAGTCTATAAAATAATGAGGGGCATAGAAAAGGTAGATAGTCAAAATCTTTTCCCAAAGGTAGGGGAGTCTATAACGAGGGGACATAGATTTAAGGTGAGAGGGGAGAGATACAAAAGGGTCCAGAGGGGCAATTTTTTCACTCAAAGGGTGGTGAGTGTCTGGAACGAGCTGCCAAAGGCAGTAGTAGAGGCGGGTACAATTTTGTCTTTTAAAAAGCATTTGGACAGTTACATGGGTAAGATGGGTATAGAGGGATATGGGCCAAGTGCAGGCAATTGGGACTAGCTTAGTGGTATAAACTGGGCGACATGGACATGTTGGGCCGAAGGGCCTGTTTCCATGTTATAAACTTCTATGATTCTATGATTCTAAAGCTGTTGGACTATAACCTGGTGTTGTCAGACTCTTTACATTTACCTCATCAAATAACTCTATCAATTTAGTTAAATATGATTTGACTTTATCAAATCCGTGCTGGCTTTCCCTAATTAATCCACCCTCATTCAAGTGACTGTTAATTCTGTCCCGGATTATCGTTTCTAGAAGTTTCCCTACCACTGAGGTTAAACTGACCGGCCTGTAGTTGCTGGGTTTATCCTTACACCCTTTTTTGAACAACGGTGTAACATTTGCAATTCTCCAGTCCTCAGGCACCATCCCCGTATCTAAGGATGTTTGGAAGATTATGGCCAGTACCTCCGCAATTTCCACCTTTATTTCCCTCAGCAACCTAGGATGCATCCCATCTGGACTGGGTGACTTATCTACTTTAAGTTCATCTAGCCTTCCTAGTACCTCTTGTTTATCAATTTTTAGCCCATCCAGTATCTCAACCATATCTTTCTTTGCTGGGAGTCTGGCAGCATCTTCTTCCTTGGTAAAGACAGATGCAAAGTAGTCATTTAGTACCTCATCCATCCCCTCTACCTCCATGTGTCGATCTCCTTTTTGGTCGCTGATCGGCCCCACCCCTCCTCTTATTGCCTATTTACTGTTTACATGCCTGTAGAAGACTTTTGGATTCCCTTTTATGTTGGCCGCCAGTCTATTCTCATACTCTCTCTTTGCCCCTCTTATTTCCTTTTCATTTCCCCTCTGAACTTTCTATCTTCTGCCTGGTTCTCACTTGTATTATCAACCTGACATCTGTCATACCCCCCTTTTTTCTGCTTCATCTTATTCACTATTTTTTTGTCATCCAGGGAGCTCTGGCTTTAGTTGCCCTACCTTTCCCCCTCGTGGGAATATACCGAGACTGTACCCGAACTATCTCCTCTTTAAAGGCCGCCCATTGTTCAATTACAGTTTTGCCTCCCAATGTTTGATTCCAATTTACCCGGGCCAGATCTGTTCTCATCCCTTTGAAATTGGTCCTCCTCCAATTGAGTATTTTTACTTTGGATGGTCCAGTAGTGGTGTTTATTCAGCAGAGTAAGGATTACTCACCATGGGCTCGACTTTCGGACGTCCGAGCCGGCAGGTTCGTGGCGGGGGGGCACCGAAAATCGGGTATTCCCGGGGCGGGTCCGGAGCCCGGCTCCAACCCGCCCACTTCCGTGTTCCCCAGTAACGCGCTTAGATGCGCGCGCAGTCCCCGCATGCGGCTTTAATTGCCGGCGGGATCCCACTTAAACCAATTAAGTAGATACTGCAGGTCATTTGCAGACCTGATTGACATGATATTTTAGGAGGGGTGGGATTTTCAACTAAACTGAGACTGTTTCCCGTACTGGGGGAAACACTCCCAGTTGAAATGGACGTGTTGTAGCTACCAGCCTGTGGCAGCTGCAAAGGTCCATTTGATAGGTTGGCGGGGGGAGACCCTCACTCATTGCAGGAGGCCAACCTGTCACTTTGGACAAAGTTTGGCCTCCACCACCCTCCTCCGAACAATAAAATTCACAACCTTGCAACCTCAACCCTGGTGTCCAGACACATTTACCTACCTTGCTGACCCCCTCAAACGTCCATCTTCCAGATGGGGGCCGCCGTAGCTGTAGTCATGACCTCCTCGGAGGATGAACAGCATCACGAGCCTCGCCGGCCACACCGTCCACCTCTGACACGTGGAGCTCCACAACACAGTGCTGTGACACATCCACCTGCACAGCAGGAGGGAGGGCAACCGCAGAGAGAGAGAGATGCGTCGCAGAGGGCACTACCCTCGCCACAGGGTCCACAGACCGAGGCTCAGCTTCCTGGACCTCTCTGAGCAGCAGTGCACACGGAGACTCAGTCACTCGACATGTAGTCGTGGACATCTGCAGCCTCCTTCATGCTGAGCTGCTCCCGGCTGGCCCGAGCACCATCTTCTTACCTGTCGCTGTCAAAGTCACCACTGCCCTCAACAACTTCTCCTCCGCATCCTTCCAGGGTGCCACCGGGGACATCGCCGACGTCTCTCAGTCATCTGCACAAAAGAGCCCTGCAAATACACCAGCACCCACTCTGCAGTCACACAATGGGTGTCATCAGGTGTGGGTCTTCATGGTGATCCTCAGGAAAGGGCATTATTGCACAAACCAGACAAGATTTGCAAAGACGTGGCAGTGGTGGTGACAATATAATATGTGATGTGAGTTGGTCAGAAATCAATCGAAGTAAAAACCATGACAAACCCTCAAACACCCTTCATGCTCACGACACGTTTGCCTTACGCTTCCTACTACACATATGTGATGCATGCCCTGTGGCTGCAGCACAGGTAGTGGCAGGTTGAGTGAGGCTGACTGTGAAAGAGATGCATGAGAGGGTGAGTATGAGATAGAGCCATGAGATTGTATGAGGATTGGGTTGAGTGGTAGTGACGGGATGAGTACTGGCGAGGTGAGTAAGTGCAAGTAAGGTGAGGATGAGCTTTGAGTGGGTGTGAGGAGTGATGTGATAGAGTAGTGTTGGCAGTGCAGAAGGAGATGTGGGGTGGGGGCAGTGATGTGGCAGACGGAGTGTAGGGGAATGAGTAAGTGTACTCACTTCGGCTGACCTACTTAGGTCATTGAAGCGCCTCCTGCGTTGTATGCAGGTGCATGATATGTTGGTGGTGCTGGTGACCTCCTCTGCCACCTCGAGCCAGGCCTTCGTGGTGGCAGAGGCAGGCCACTTGCTCCTGTCCGCTGGGGAGAAGATCTCTGTCCTCCTCCTCCTCCTCCTCACCCCATCCAGTAGGACCTGGATTGAGGCATCATTAAACCTGGGAGCAGCCTTCCCCCTGGGCTGCTTCATGCTGTAATTTTGGCTCCTTTCTGCAGCATCAGTCAGTGGAGGACTGCCCCTTTAAATAGGACTCCTCCAGCTGACAGCCTATGATGCGGCTGCGCAGTCCGCCCGCTGCGCAGCTTTCCAGCGTGAAACCCGGAAGCCAAGGTAAGTGCCTTTAATTAGGCTGCAATCGCGTGCGGAGCACCCCGAATTCATTGGGCGCGTTACCCACGCGCCCAGTCAACCCCCCGCTGCCTACCCGCCTCCCTCCTAAAATCGAGCCCCATGTCATGGTGTTGGGAAGTTATTTGTTCAGCTTATTCACTGTGTAACTGTATTGGGAAGTTGTCCACTCAGCAGGGTGAGGATTGTTCACTGTGTAACTCAGCTGGGAAGTTATCTATTCAGCAGGGCAAGAATTACTCACTGTGTGACTCACCTGGGAAGTTATTAATCCAGCAGGGCAAGGCTTATTCACTCAGTAAATGTGCTTGGAAGTTGTTTATTTAGCAGGGTAATAGTTACTCACTGTGTAACTACAGACTTGCTTCCTATTCAGCAGGGTAATAGTTCACACTTCTAATCATCAGGTTGTGCTGTTGATTCCACATGGTGCTTCTTGTTGTCACCATGGTTTATGTGACAGGCCATTAAATGCTCTCTCTCTCCTCCAGTGCTCTGGTTGTTCTCAGCAATCGAACTTACGTCATTGAACATCTTGAGGGAGATAAACTTGGACGACATTTGATATACAGACCTGAAGATCTCAAGTCAGTACCAAGTAGGTGTGGAGTCATAAATTCCTCCCCTGAGCTAACCCTGACTGAGCACCTTCAGCGATCACAGAGGGTGAGTATTGAGCACAGCAGCTAACTGACTAAAAGCATCAAAGGACTTACATAGAAATACATAGATATTTCAACATGAAAACAGGCCATTCGGTCCAACCAGCCTGTGTCGGGATTTACCCATCACACAAGCAAATAGTCCCAATGACATTTACCCTCCCTGTTCCCATTCCCTTTTCCTTCATTTCCCCCCCTCCACTCCCCCATCCAATCTAATCTTCAATGTTGATATTGTTTCTGCCTCAATCACTAACCCTGAACGTGAATCCCACAGCCTCACAACCCTCTGTGTGAAATGGGTTCTCCTGCTCTGCTCTGAATCTCTTACATTTAATCTTGTATCTCTGGCTCCTCGTTCTAGACCCTCAACTGCTGGAAACAATCTGCTTCTATCTACCTGTCCCATCCTTTCACCATTTTAAACACTTCGATCATATTTACTGGAAAAAATTGTTGACAAACAAAGAGACAGAACAGCAGTGCTGTTTCCAATGCTGTTGAATTGACGGCACAAATAGAAACAAATGGGTATAATCTCGTGGCCATTACAGAGACGTGGTTGCAAGGTGACCAAGGTTAGGAACTAAATATTCAGGGTTATTTAACATTTTTGAAGGATTGGAAAAAAGGTAAACATGGTGGGGTAGCTCTGTTAATAAAGGATAAAATTGGTATAATTTTAGTGAGAAATGATCTTGGCTCAGAAGATCAAGATGTCAAATCTTGATCTTCTGGGTGGAGGTAAGAAATAGCAAGGGAAAGAAATCACTGGTGGGAGTAGTATATAGGCCCCCTAACAGTACCTACACTGTAGGGCAAAATATTAATCAGAAAATAAAGGGGGCTTGTAAAAAAGATAATGCAATAATCATGGGCGATTTTAACTTTCACATAGATTGGACAAATCAAATTGGCAAAAGTAGCCCTGAGGAGGAGTTCATAGAGTGTATTAGGGATCGTTTCTTAGACCAATACGTCGGGGAACCAACCAGGGAACAGGCCATTTTGGATCTGGTAATGGGTAACGAAACAGGATTAATTAATGATCTCAAAGTAAAGGATCCCTTGGGAAGCAGTGATCATAACATGATAGAATTTCACATCCAGTTTGAAAGCGAGGATCTTGGGTATGAAACTACTGTATTAAACTTAAATAAGGGCAATTATAAAGGAATGAGGGCGGAATTGGCTAAAGTGGACTGGGTGAACAGATTAGATGGTATGATGGTGGATAAGCAGTGGCAAACATTTAAAAAGATATTTTATGACTTGCAACAAAAATATATCCCTGTGAGGAGGAAGGACACCACAAAAAGGGTGAACCCACATGGCGAACTAAGGAAGTCAAGGATGGTATCAGGTTAAAAGAAAAAGCATACAACATGGCAAAGATTACTGGTAAGCCTGAAGATTGTGAAAACTTTAAAAACCAGCAAAGGATGACTAAAAGAATAATAAAGAGGGAGAAAATAAATTATGAGAGTAAACTAGCAAGAAATATAAAAACTGACATTCAAAGCTTCTACAAGTATATAAAAAGGAAGAGGGTAGCTAAAGTAAACATTGAGGATGAGACTGGGGAAATAATAATGGAAAACAAGGAAATGGCAGAGGAATTGAACAGATATTTTGTATCTGTCTTCACAGTAGAAGACACCAATAATATACCAATAATAGTAGATAATCAAGGGGCAAAGGGGAGGGAGGAACTAAAAACAATCACTATCACTAGATAAAAAGTACTAGGTAAACTAATGGGTCTAAAGGCTGACAAGTCCCCTGGACCTGATGGCTTGCATCCGAGGGTCTTAAAGGAAGTGGCTACAGAGATAGTGGATGCATTGGTTGTAATCTTCCAGAATTCACTAGATTCTGGAAAGGTCCCAGTGGATTGGAAAACCGTAAACATAACACCCCTATTCAAGAAGGGAGTGAGACAGAAAGCAGGTAACTATGGACCTGTTAGCCGAACATCTGTCATTGGGAAAATGCTAGAATTGATTATTAAGGAAGTAGTAGCAGGACATTGGGGACTCATATAATACAATCAAGGAGAGTCAACATAGTTTTATGAAGGGGAAATCGTGTCTGACAAATTTATTAGAGTTCTCTGAGGAAGTAACGGGTAGGGTGGATAAAGGGGAACCAATGGATGCAGTATATTTGGATTTCCAAAAGGCAAACAATAAGGTGTCACATAAAAGATTACTGCACAAGATAAGAGCTCATGGTGTTGGGGGTAATATACTGGCATGGGAGGCAGTTCAAAGAAAGTTCACTAGGTTGATTCCAGGTATGGCAGGGTTGCCTTATGAGGAAAGATTGAACAGGTTGGGTCTATACTCATTGGAATTTCGAAGAATGAGAGGAGATCTTATTGAAACATAGAAGATTCTGAGGGGACTCGATAGGGTAGATGCTGAGAGGATGTTATCCCTCATGGGGGCATAGTCTCAGAATAAGGGGTTGCCCGTTTAAGACAGAAATGAGGAGGAATTTCTTCTCCCAGACGGTCATGAATCTTTGGAATTCTTTATCCCACAAAGCTGTGGAGGCTGAGTCATTGAATACATTCAAGGCTGAGTTAGACAAATTTTTGATCAGCAAGGGAGTCAAAGGATATGGGGAAAGGGCGTGAAAGTGGAGTTGAGGAAAAAATCAGATCAGCCATGATATCATTGAATGGCGGAGCAGGCTCGAGGGGCTGAATGGCCTACTCCTGCTCCTGTCTCTTATGGTCTTATGATCAATAGAGTTCAGGAGAAATATATTCAGCTGAAAAGCAAGAACAGACTAGCCAATGATGAGACACCATGGATGAATAAAGATGTAAGGGTAAAATTGAAACTAAAGAAAAAGGCATAGTCTAAGTACATAGACATTAAAGGAGAGGATGACAAAAGGGAATATGAAGAGGTTAGGAAAGAAGTCAAAAAACAGTTACAAAGGCAAAGAGGAACTATGGAATTAAATTATGAAAGAATACAAAAAGAAATAGTAAAGTATTCTACAGATGCATAAATAACAAAAGAAAAATCAGGATAGGTACAGGGCCACGAAGGGATACACATGATAAACTCACAGGTAATGACAGCGAAATGGCAGAAATGTTGAATAGTTACTTTGCCTCAGTATTTATCGGGGAGACTAACATGGTGGGCAGGACATTAGAAGAAGAGATCAAAAAAGATATAAAGACATTTAAGATCGAAAGTGGGGGAGATAATCAAACTTAGAGAGGATAAAACCCCATGTCCGGATGGATTGCATTCACACATATTAAAAGAGGTTAGGGAAGACATAGCAGAGGCACTATTACATATATACATATATATATATATATATATATATATAAAATTAATTAGAAAAGGGAATAGTGCCAGAGGACTGGTGGGCAGCTATTTTGATTCCTATTTTTACAAAGGGAGATAGAACCAGTCCAGGGAACTATAGACCAATTAGCTTAACGTCGGTGGTGGGAAAGATAATGGAATTTTTACTCAAAGATGTAACAGAAAAACATCTTGAAACCGAAAATATAATTGGAACATAGGAACTCGAATAGGCCATTCAGCCCCTCGAGCCTGTTCCGCCATTCAATTAGATCATGGCTAATCTTCTAATAAAGAATAGTCAGCACGGATTTCAAAAGGAAAAGTCATGCTTGAACAACCTCATTGAATTCTTTGAAGAAGTAACGGAAAGAATAGACCAGGGTAATGTAGTAGATGTAATATATTTGGATTTTCAAAAGGCCTTCGATAAGGTACTGCATTGTAGACTCATGACTGAGGTCAGAGCAGGGGACAAATAGCTGAATGGATAGCAAGCTGGCTAGAAAACAGAAAACAGAGAGTAGGGGTTAAAGGTAGTTACTTAGACTGGCAAAAGATGGGAAGTGGTGTTCCACGAGGATCGGTGCTGGGACCACTGTTGTTCACCATTTACATAAATGATTTGGACTCTGGAATCGGAAGTACAATTTCAAAATTTACAGATGACACCAAATTGGGGGGTGTAGGTAATACCAAGGAGGACTACGACAAAATACAGGAGTACATTAATAAACTTGCAGAATGACCGTGTTATTGGCAAATGAATTTCAATACATGTGAGGTGATGCATTTTGGTAGGAAGAATAAGGAGGCCACATACACCTTGGAAAATAAGAGTCTAAATAGGGTAAAGGAGCAGAGGGATTGGGGGGTACAGATACACAAATCACTAAATGTAGCAACGCAGGTTAACTGGGCCATAAAAAAAGAAAACCAAGCAGTGGGGTTCATTTGTAGAGGGATAGAATTGAAAAGCAGAGATGTTATGTTAAACTTGTATAGAACCTTGGTTGGACCACTCTTGGAGTACTGTGAACAGCTCTGGTCTCCGTATTATAAAAAGGATATAGAGGCACTGGAGAAGGTGCAAAAAAGATTTACAAGGATGATACCAGAACTGAGAGGTCTTGTCAATCAGGAAAAATTGAACAGCTGGGGCTCTTTTTTCTAGAAAAGAGAAGGCTAAGGGGTGACCTGATAGACGTCTTTAAGATTTTGAAAGGGGTTTCATAGAGTAGATGTAGAGATGTTTCCACATGCAGGGGGACCGAATCTAGGGGCCATACATATAAGATAGTCATTAATAAATCCAATAGGGAATTCAGGAGAAATGTCTTCACCCAGAGAGTGGTTAGAATGTGGAACTCGCTACCACAAGGAGTAGTTGAGGCGAATAGCATAGATGCATTTTAAGGGAAGCTAGATAAACATATGAGGGGGAAAGGAATAGAAGAAAATGCTGATAGGGTGAGATGAAGTAGGGAGGGAGGAGGCTCATGTGGAGCATAAATATCGGCAAAGATCAGTTTGGCCGAATGGCCTGTTTCTGTGCTGTTAATTCTATGTAATATTACCCTGTAAACTGTGCTGTTCTAACAACAAACACGATTTATTTGTATTTCCTCATATCAGGCAGTGTGCTCGTGAATCTGTGTTTTCTCCTCACTAAACCTTCAATATTCTTCCTATAGTGTGGAGCTTTTTGCAGTGAGAAATCGAAGTGCTGAATAGTGCTGCAACTTAAAGCTTCACTTAATGGAGAAAGCTTCACCAAACCCTGCGCACGGACATCACACGCTGCCAATTGAAATAGTTTCACATTTCAAAACAACTTCTTTCTTCCAGTCTGGGAACATTAGAAAATGAAGTCAGGAAGGGATGACACTAATCCAACAGCCCTGGGCTGCAGAGTTCTGGCCTGTATTTTCTACTGGGCGAGCAAACAGTCTCCCGGAGTTAATCCGGGGTCTTATCCAGGGGTTGAACCTGTGGGTGGATTTATCCCAAGGTTTTTCCTGGGGTTTATCCTCAGATTTTTCCAGAGGCTTATCCCTAAATTTATCCGAAGGTTTTTCCTGGGGTTTATCCCTAGGTGTATCCTTTTAAATAATTGTAGCTAACATGGCAGGACAGCCGGGTCCATCGCAAGCACATCCTGTGTGTCCTGGAAAACCACATGTGCAGGAAGTGCCGCCAACTGCTCGAGCTCGAGCTCAGAGTTTCTGAGCTTGAGGGGCGGCTGGTGTCACTACAGTGCATACAGGAAGCTGAGAGTTTCGTGGATAGCATGAGGTGGTCACTCTGTAGCTACTGAGAGTTTAGGAGGAGAGTGTGTGGGTGACCAGACTAGGAGGAACAGGGAGGCAGTGCAGGAATCTCCTGGGAGTGTGGCACTCACAAACCAGCATTCAGTGTTGAATACCAGTGAGGACGATGACACCTCGGGGGAGTGCAGTCAGCAGCAAATCCACGGCACCGTGGGAGACTCGACTGCACAGGAGGGCACAAGAAAGTGTTGAAATGCAGTTGTTATAGGGGATTCAATAGTCAGGGGGATAGACAGGAGTTTCTGAACCTGTCGACGTGAATCCCGCGAGGTGTGTTGCCTTCCTGGTGCCAGGGTAAAGGACATCATGAGAGGGTGCAGGGGAAAGGGGAACAGCCAGACGTCGTGGTCCATGTGGGAAACAATGACATAGGAAGGAAAAGGGATGAGGTCTGGCAGTCAGAGTTTCAGGAGCTCGGAAAAAGATTAAAGAACAGGACCTCAAAGGTGGTAATTGCTGGATTATTCCCAGTGCTATGTGTTAGTGAGTACAGAAACAGGAAGATAGTGCAGATGAATGCGTGGCTGGAGAAATGGTGCAGGAGGGAGGGCTTCAGATTCCTGGGGCATTGGGACCAGTTCTGAGACAGGAGGGACCTGTACAAGCCGGACGGCTGGAACGTGAACAGGGCTGGGACCAATATCCTTGTGGGAAGGTTAACCAGTGCTGTGGGGTTGGGTTTAAACTAATTTGGCAGAGGGAGGGGAACCAGGACGCAGCAGCAGAGAGGAGAGACAAGTTGCATAGAAAACGAGAAGGGACAAATAGTAACAGAATAAAGAATGGTGTAGAAAGAGCAGGAATTAGATGGAGGAAAAAGCAAAGCCAACTAGCATGGTGTTGGAATGCATGTGTGTTAATGCAAGGAGTGTTACAAATAAGGTTGGTGAGCTGCAGGCACAAGTTGCCACATGATATAGGTTATGATATAGTGGCAATAATGGAGACCAGACTTAGACATGGGCAGGAATGGGAACTAAACATTCCTGGCTACAATGTGTTCAGAAGGGACAGGGAAGGAATAAAGAAAGGATGGGGGGGGTAGCATTGATCAAGGTTAATATTATAGTTCTACAGAGGGACAATACACTAGAGTTCAAAGACTGAATCTATTGGTTGGAATAAAGAATCAGAAAAGGAGCTGTTACATTGCTGGGAGTTTACTAGAGATCCCCAAATAGTGAGAAGGAGATAGGGGAGCAAATCTGCAGGCAGATGTCAGAGAAATGTAAAAATAATAGAGCAGTAATACTTGGGGACTTCAATTACCTGAATATAGACTGGGGAATAAACAGTGTAAAGGGCAAGGAAGGTGAGGAATTCCTTAAGTGTGCACACGAGAACTTTCTTGATCAGTATATTTCTAGTGGAGTGTATTTCAGTGGGAGAACATCTGGGTAATGGTGATCAGAAAACAGAGAGTAGGGGTTTTAAAGGTAGTTACTCAGACTGGCAAAAGGTGGGAAGTGGTGTTCCACACGGACTGGTGCTGGGACCACTGTTGTTCACCATTTACATAAACGATTTAGACTCGGGAATCAGAAGTACAATTTCAAAATTTGCAGATGACACCAGATTGGGGGGTGTAGTTAATACCAAGGAGGACTGCGACAAAATACAGGAGTACATTAATAAACTTGCAGAATAGGCGTGTAATTGGCAAATGAATTTCAATATAGATAAGTGTGAGGTATTACATTTTGGTAGGAAAAATAAGGGGGCCACATACTGCTTGGATAATAAGAGTCTAAATGGGGTCGAGTAGCAGAGGGATCTGAGGTAGAGATACATAAATCACTAAAAGTAGCGATGTGGGTTAATAAAGGCCATAAAAAAGCAAACCAAGCACTGGGGTTCATTTCCAGAGGGATAGAATTGAAAAGCAAAGAAGTTATGTTAAATAAAAACAGAAAATGCTGGAGAAGCTCAGCAAGTCAGGCAGCATCTGTGGAGAAAGAAACAGAGTTAACGTTTCAGGGCGAAGACCTTTTGTCAGAACTGGAATATGTTAAAGTTTTTGAGCAAGTACAGAGCCAAAAACAAAAGATTGGTCAGTGGCAGCTGTAAATGGCAGCAACAGAACCATTACCAGCACTAGCTGACCGAAATAATAGGAGCAGTGGTTATGGTCTGAAGTTACTGAAATCAATGTTGAGTCCGGAAGGTTGTAAAGTGCCTAAACGAAAGATGAGCTGCTGTTCCTCGAGCTTCCATTGAGCTTCATTGGAACAGTGTAAGAGGCCGAGGACAAAGAGGTCAGATTAGGAATGGGAAGGGGAATTAAAATGGCAAGCGACCGGCAGGTCAGGGTCACGCTTATGGACAGAGCGGAGGTGTTCAGCAAAGCGATCACCCAATCTGCATTTGGTCTCGCCAATGTGGAGGAGATAGCATTGTGAGCAGTGGATACAGTATACTACATTGAAAGAAGTACAAGTAAATTGCTCTTTCTCTGGAAGGAGTGTTTGGGGCCCTTGACGGTGAAGGGGCAAGTGTCGCATCTCTTGTGCTCGCACGGGAAGGTGCCGTGGGTGGATGGAAGAGTGGACCAGGGTGTCGCGGAGGGAACGGTCCCTTTGGAATGCTGAAAGGGGAGGGGAGGGGAAGATGTGTTTGGTGGTGGGATCACGCTGGAGGTGGCAGAAATGGAGGAGGATGATACGTTGAATGTGGAGGCTGGTGGGTTGAAAGTGAGGACAAGAGGGATCCCATCATGGTTCTGGGAGGGAAGGGAAGGGGTGAGGGCAGAAGTGCAAGAAATAGGACAGACACGGTCGAGGGTCCTGTCAACTATAAACAGGAAACAGAGAGTTGGCATAAATGGGTCATTTTCAGGTTGGCAAGATGTAACGAGTGGAGTGTCACAGGAATCAGTGCTTGGGCCTCAACTATTTACAATCTATATCAATGACTTGGATGAAGGGACCGAATGTATGGTTGCTAAATTTGCTGATGACTCAAAGGTAGGTAGGAACGTAAGTTGTGAAGAGGACATAAGGGGCCCGATTTTAGCAGGGATGCGGGTTCTCGGCGGATGGGCAAGCGGGCGCATGGGTAACGCGCCCGGTGAAATTAGTGGGTTTCCCGCGCGATCGTAGCAGGCAACCCACTAATTGGATTCACTTACCTGCTCCTCCGGGTTCCCTGCTGCTGATCTGTGCGTCGGGCGGGCTGCGCATGCGCAGTAAGATCTGTCAGCTGGAGGCGCTCTATTTAAAGGACCAGTCCTCCACTGACAGATGCTGCAACCAATAGCAAAGATGACTGCATGGAGCAGCCCAGGGGGAAGGCTGCTCCCAGTTTCATGATGCCTCACCCCAGGTATCAATACATGGGGTGAGGAGGAGGGGGAGGACAGAGATCTTCCACCCGGCGGGCGGGAGGAAGCGGCCCGCCTCCGCCACCAGGAAGGCCTGGCTCGAGGTGGCAGAGGGGGTCACCTGCGCCACCAACATATCGCCCACCTGCACACAGTGCAGGAGGCGGTCCAATGACCTCAGTAGGTCAGCCAAAGTGAGTACACGTAGTCTTTCCCCTACACTCTGTCTGCCACATCACTGCCCCCACCCCACATCTCCTTCGGCACTGCCAACACTACTCTGTCACATCACCCCTCATACCCACTCAAACCCCATCCTCATCTTACCTGCACCGACTCACCTCGCCAGTACTCATCCTGCCACTACCACGCAACCCAATCCTCATACAATCTCATGACTCTATCCCATACTCACCCTCTCGTGCATCTCTCTCACGGCCAGCCTCACTCAACCTGCCACCACCTGTGCTGCAGCCACAGGGCATGCATCACATATGTGCAGTAGGCATAGTAAGGCAAACGTGTCGTGAGCATGAAGGGGATGCACAAGGGTGTTTGAGGGTTTGTCATGGGTGTTACTTATATTGAATTTCAGAACAACTCACATCACACATTATATTGGCACCACTACTGCCATGTCTTCGCGAATCCTGTCTGGTTTGTGCAATAATGCCCGCTCCTGGGTATCACTATGAGGACCCACCACTGATGCCACCCGTTGTGTCACTGCAGAGTGGGTGTAGGTGTATTTGCAGGGCTCTTCTGCGCAGACGACTGAGAGACATCGGCGATGTCCCCGGTTGCACCCTGGAAGGCTGTGGAGGAGAAGTTCGGGAGGGCAGTGGTGACTTTGACAGCGACAGGTAGGAAGATGGTGCAAGGGCCAGCCGGGAGCAGCTCGGCATGAAAGAGGCTGCAGATGTCCACGGCTACATGTCGAGTGACTCTGAGCCTCCGTGTGCACTGCTGCTCAGAGAGGTCCAGGAGGCTGAGCCTCGGTCTGTGGACCCTGTGGCGAGGGTAGTGCCCTCTGCGACACGTCTCTCTCTGTGGTAGCCCTCCCTCCTGCTGTACAGGTGGATGCGTCACAGCACTCTGTTGTGGAGCTCCACGTGTCAGAGGTGGACGGCGTGGATGGCGAAGCTGGTGAGGCTGGTGATACTGTTCGCCCTCCGAGGAGGTCATGACTGCAGCTACGGCGGTCCCCATCCGCAAGATGTACATCTGAGGGGGTCCGCAAGGTAGGTACATGTCTCCGGACCCCGGGCTAAGTGTGCAGGTTGGTGACTTTGACCGTCAGGAGGAGGGTGGTGGAGGCCAAACTTTGTCCCAAGTGACAGAGTGGCCTCCTGCAATGGGTGAGGGTCTCCCCCCACCCCCCACCTGTCAAATGGACCTTTGCAGCTGCCACAGGTTGACAGCTGCAACACGTCCATTCGAGCTGGGAGTGTTTCCCCCAGTGTGGGAAACAGTCCCATGTTGATCAAAAATCACACACAGTCCCTTAATCAGGTCAGTTAATGACCTGAAATACCAAACTAAATATTGTCAAGTGGCATCCCGCTGGCTTTAATTGCCTGCGGGATTCCCACCAGCGGGGGCTGTGCGCGCACGCCGGCGCGTCAGCGGGGAACCCGGAAGTGGGCGGGATCGAGGCGGGATCCGTCCCACTCCTGGATTTCGCGATTTTCGGGGCCCCGCCGCCGAGAACGCACCCGATAGCGGGTGGTAAAATCGAGTTCAAGGAGTCTGCAAAGGGATAGAGGTAGGTTAAGAGAGTGGGCAAAAATTTGGCAAATGGAGTATAATGTGGGAAAATGTGAACTTGTCCACTTTGGCAGGAGGAATAGAAAAGCAGTATATTATTTAAATGGAGAGAGATTACAGAACTCTGAGGTACAGGTGGGAGTAGTACATAGGCCCCCGAACAGTAGCTACACTGTAGGGCAAAATATAAATCAGGAAATAAGGGGGGCTTGTAAAAAAGGTAATGCAATAATCATGGGCAATTTTAACCTTCACATAGATTGGACAAATCAAATTGGCAAAAATAGCCCTGAGGAGGAGTTCATAGAGTGTATTAGGGACTGTTTCTTAGACCAATACGTCGGGGAACCAACCAGGGAACAGGCCATTTTGGATCTGGTAATGGGTAACGAAACAGGATTAATTAATGATCTCAAAGTAAAGGATCCTTTGGGAAGCAGTGATCATAACATGATAGAATTTCACGTCCAGTTTGAGAGCAAGGATCTTGGGTCTGAAACTACTGTATTAAACTTAAATAAGGGGAATTATAAAGGAATGAGGGCGGAATTGGCTAAAGTGGACTGGGTAAACAGATTAGATGGTATGATGGTGGATAAGCAGTGGCAAACATTTGAAAAGATATTTTATGACTCGCAACAAAAATATATCCCTGTGAGGAGGAAAGACACCACAAAAAGGGTGAACCCACATGGCTAACCAAGGAAGTCAAGGATGGTATCAGGTTAAAAGAAAAAGCATACAACATGGCAAAGATTACTGGTAAGCCCGAAGATTGGGAAAACTTTAAAAACCAGCAAAGGATGACTAAAAGAATAATAAAGAGGGAGAAAATAAATTATGAGAGTAAACTAGCAAGAAATATAAAAACTGACAGTCAAAGCTTCTACAAGTATATAAAAAGGAAGAGGGTAGCTAAAGTAAACATTGGTCCCTTAGAGGATGAGACTAGGAAAATAATAATGGAAAACAAGAAAATGGCAGAGGAATTGAACAGATATTTTGTATCTGTCTTCACAGTAGAAGACACTAATATTATACCAATAATAGTAGAAAATCAAGGGGCAAAGGGGAGGGAGGAACTAAAAATAATCACTATCATTGTGAAAAAGTGGATGCGGTATATTTGGATTTCCAAAAGGCATTCGATAAGGTGCCACATAAAAGATTACTGCACAAGATAAGAGCTCATGGTGTTGGGGGTAATATATTGGCATGGATAGAGGATTGGCTAACTAACAGTAAACAAAGAGTCAGGATAAAAGGGTCATTTTCAAAATGGCAATCTGTAACTAGTGCTGGGGCCTCAACTATTTACAATATATATCAATGACTTGGATGAAGGAACAGAGTGTCTTGTGGCCAAACTTGCTGATGATACAAAGATAGGTGGAAAAGCAAGTTGTGATGAGGACACAAAGTGTCTGCAAAGGGATATTGACAGGTTAAGTGAATGGGCAAAAATTTGGCAGATAGGTACATAGGAACAGGAGTCGGCCATTCAGCCCCTCGTGCCTGCGCCGCCATTTGATAAAATCATGGCTGATCTGTGATCTAACTCCATATACCTGCCTTTGGCCCATATTCTTTCATACCTTTGATTGCCAAAAAGCTATCTATCTCAGATTTAAATTTAGCAATTGAGCTGGTATCAGTTGCCGTTTGAGGAAGAGAGTTCCAAACTTCTACCACCGTTTGTGTGTAGAAATGTTTTCTAACCTCGCTCCTGAAAGGTCTGGCTCTAATTTTTAGACTGTGCCCCCTACTCCTAAAATCCCCAACCAGCGGAAATAGTTTCTCTCTATCCACCCGATCCGTTCCCCTTAATATCTTATAAACTTCGATCAGATCACCCCTTAACCTTCGAAACTCCAGAGAATACAACCCCAATTTGTGTAATCTCACCTCGTAACTTAACCCTTGAAGTCCGGGTATCATTCTAGTAAACCTAAGTTGCACTCCCTCCAAGGCCAATATGTCCTTCTGAAGGTGCGGTGCCCAGAACTGCTCACAGTACTCCAGGTGCGGTCTAACCAGGGTTTTGTATAGCTGCAGCATAACTTCTGCCCCCTTGTACTCTCGTCCTCTAGATATGAAGGCCAGCATTCAATTAGCCGCCTTGATTATTTTCTGCACCTGTTCATGACACTTCAATGATCTGTGTACCTGAACCCCTAAGTCCCTTTGGACATCCACTGTTTTTAACTTTTTACCATTTAGAAAGTACCCTGTTCTATCCTTTTTTGATCCAAAGTGGATGACCTCACATTTGTCTGCATTGAATTCCATTTGCCACAGTTTTGCCCATTCACCTAATCTATCAATATCGCTTTGTAATGTGGGAAAATGTGAAGTCATCCACTTTGGGAGGAAAAATAAAAAGCAAAATATTATTTGAATGGAGAAATACTGCAAAATGCTGCGGTGCAGAGGGATCTGGGTGTCCTCGTACATGAAACACAAAAAGTCAACATACAGGTGCAGCAGGTAATCCGGAAGGCAAATGGAATATTGGCCTTTATTTCTTGGGGGATGGAGTATAAAAGCAGGGAAGTCATGCTACAACTGTACTGGGTGCTGGTGAGACCACACCTGGAGTACTGCGTACAGTTCTGGTGCCCTTATTTAACGAAGGACATACTTGCATTGGAGGCAGTTCAGAGAAGGTTCACTAGGTTGATTCCAGGTATGGAAGAGTTGTCTTATGAGGAAAGATTGAACAGGTTGGGTCCATACTCATTGGAGTTTAGAAGAATGAGAGGAGATCTTATTGAAACATACAAGATTCTGAGGGGACTCGTTGGGTAGAAGCTGAGAGGATGTTACCCCTCATGGGGGAATCCAAAACTGGGGGGCATAGTCTCAGAATAAGAGATCGCCCATTTAAGATGGAAATGAGGAGGAATTTCTTCTCCCAGAGGGTCGTGAATCTTTGGAATTCTTTACCCCAAAAAGCTGTGGAGGCTGAGTCATTGAATACATTCAAGGCTGAGTTGGACAAATTTTTGGTCATCAAGGGAGTCAAAGGATGTGGGGAAAGGGCGGGAAAATGGAGTTGAGGTAAAAATCAGATCAGCCATGATATCATTGAATGGCGGAGCAGGCTCGAAGGGCTGAATGGCCTACTCCTGCTCCTATCTCTTATGGACTTATCTTATGGACAGAGGGATCTGGGTGTCCTGGTACACAAATCACAAAAAGTTAGTATGCAGGTACAGCAAGTGATTAGGAAGGCAAATGGAATGTTGTCATTTTTTGCAAGGGGAATGGAATATAAAAGTAGAGATGTTTTGCTACAGTTGCACAGGGCATTGGTGAGACCACATCTAGAATACTGTGTGCAGTTTTGGTCTCCTTATTTAAGAAAGGACATAATTTCTTTGGAGGTAGTTCAGAGGAGGTTCACTCGACTGATTCCTGGGATGAGGGGGTTTTCTTATGAGGAAAGGTTGGACAAGTTGGGCCTGTATACACTGGAGTTTAGATGAATGAGAGGTGATCTTATTGAAACATATCAGATCCTGAGAGAACTAGAAGGGGTAGATGCTGAGGGGATGTTTCCCCTTGTGGGAGAAACTAGAACTAGGGGCCACAGTTTAAAAATAAGAGGTCTCCCATTTAAGACAGAGATGAGGAGAAATTTTTTCTCTGAGGGTCGTGAGTCTGTGGAACTCCCTTCCCCAGAGAGCGGGGGAGGCAGGATTATTGAATATTTTTAAGGCTGAGTTAGAGAGATTCCTGATTAACAAGGGAGTCAAGGGTTATCGTAAGTCGACGGGAAAGTAGGGTTGAGGTCACAATCAGATCAGCCATGATCTTATCAAATGGCAGAGCAGGCTTGAGGGGCCGAATGGCCTACTCCTGCTCTTAATTCGTATTTTCGTATGTTCGTATGTAACTACGGTGAAGGGGAATCCTCCGTTGAGGAAAAAGGAAGACATACCTAAGCACTGGTGTGGAAGGTGGTATCAACAGAACAGATGCGACAGAGACGGAGAAAGTGGGAGAAGGAAATAGAGTGCTTACAGAAGAAGGGGCGGGCGGAAGTGTATTCAAGGTAGCCATGGGAGTCGGTGGGCTGATAATAGATATTGGATGACAGCCTATCCCCAGAAATGTAGATAGAGAAGTCGAGAAAGGGAACGGAAGAGTCGGAGATGGACCATGTGAAGGCGAGGGAAGGGTGGAAATTAGAAGCAAAGTTAATGAAATTTTCCAGTTCGGGGTGAGAGCAGGAAACTGCACCGATGGAGTCATCAATGTACCGGAAAAAGAATCATAGAATCATAGAATCATAGAAGTTTACAACATGGAAACAGGCCCTTCGGCCCAACATGTCCATGTCGCCCAGTTTATACCACTGAGCTGGTCCCAATTGCCTGCACTTGGCCCATATCCCTCTATACCCAAAGAGGTGAGGGAGGGGATCTGAGTAGGACTGGAACAAGGAATTTTCCATGTACTATTGTAAGTTATGTTAAACTTGTACAGAACTTTGGTTGGACCACACTTAAATTATGAAAAGGATACATGCTGTACATTCTATGTAATTCTGCATAATATAATTAGGTTTAAAGTAGGGTGGAAATTGTGGAGGTAATCCTTACACCCTTTATTGAACAAGGTTGTAACATTTGCAATTCTCCAGTCTTCTGGCACCACCCCCGTATCTATGGATGTTTGGAAGATTATGGCCAGTATCTCTTCAATTTCTATCCTTACTTTCCTCAGCAACCTAGGATGCATCCCATCCGGACCGGGTGACTTATCTACTTTAAGTACAGCTAGCCTTTCTAGTACCTCTTGTTTATCAACTTTTAGCCCATCCAGTATCTCAACTGTATCTTCCTTTGCTGAGACTCTGGCAGCATCTTCTTCCTTGGTAAAGACAGATGCAAAATACTCAATCAGTACCTCAGCCATCCCCTCTGCCTCCATGAGTAGATCTCCCTTATGGTCCCTAATTGGCCCCGCCCCTCCATTTACTACCCATTAACTGTTTACATGCCTGTACTAGCTAGTATGCTCTTGCATAGAGCCAGCATGGACTCGATGGGCTGAATGGCCTCCTTCCGTGCTGTAACCTTTCTATGATTCTACGATTCTAGGACTTTAAAAAGTACTTCATTGGCTGTAAAGCACTTGAGGACGTCCTGGGGGTGCATATTCGCAAATCTTTGACGGTGACAGGGCAAGTTGAGAAGGCTGTTAAGAAAGTGTATGGATACTTGGCTTTGTGAATAGGGGCATTGAATACAAAAACAAGGAAGTCATTCTAAACCTTTACAAATCACTGGTTAGGTCTCAGCTGGAGTATTGTGTACAGTTCTGGGCACCACAGTTCAGGAAGGATGTCAAGGCCTTGGAGAGGGTGCAGAGGAGGTTGACCAGGATGATACCAGTGTAAGGAATCTGACAACACCAGGTTATAGTCCAACAATTTTATTTTAAAATCACAAGCTTTCGGAGATTATCTCCTTCGTCAGGTGAGTGAGTGAATGAGAGGTTCTCAAATCGCATATCTTATATTAGGCTGGGACACCATCACACCAATCAAAGGTGTCGTTGGTGTTCAGACAGGTTAGCCATGGAAAACAGTAGGTCCCAGTATACTGAATACACAATGGGTCAAATTACACAGACAGAGAGAAAGAGACCCGAAAGGCACAGAGAGAGAGAGTGGAGAGAGAATATTTCTAGTTGTATTAAAAACAGATAACTTTTTTTTCCTGCTGGTGGGGTTACGTGTAGTGTGACATGAACCCAAGATCCCGGTTGAGGCCGTCCTCATGGGTGCGGAACTTGACTATCAATTTCTTCTCGACGATTTTGCGTTGTCGTGTGTCTCGAAGGCCACTGTGGAGAACGCTAACCCGAAGATCGGTGGCTGAATGTCCTTGACTGCTGAAGTGTTCCCCAACTGGGAGGGAACCCTCCTCTCTGGCGATTGTTGCGCAGTGTCCGTTCATCCGTTCTTCCTTACATTTGTCCACCCCAGTCCATCACCGGCATCTCCACAGGATGATACCAGGGATGAGGGACTTCAGTTATGTGGAAAGATTGAAGAAGATGGGTTCTCCTTAGAGCAGAGAAGATTAAGGGGAGACATAACAGAGGTGTTCAAAATTATGAGGGTTTTTGAAAGAGCAATAAGGGAGAAACTGTTTCCTTTGGCAACTGGGTCGGTAAACAAAGGTCACAGATTTAAAATAATTGGCAAAAGAACTGGAGGGGAATTGAGGAGAAATGTTTTCCCACAGAGGGTTGTGAAGATCTGGAATGTGCGACCTGAAAGGGTGGAGGAAGCAGATTCCATGGGAACTTTCAAAAGGCAATTGGACATGTACTTGAAGAGCCCTAATTTGCAGGCTTATGGGGATAAAGCTGGGATGTGGGACTAAATCGGACAGCTCTTTCAAAGTGCCGGTGGGCTGAATAGCCTCCTTCTGTGCTGTAAGATTCTATGGTATTACAATTCTATCCTGCATTTATTCCGTGGTTTATACTGTGGTTTTTTTCGGGGCTTTATCATAGTATCATAGTAGGTACAGTAGAGGAGAAGGCCATTTGGCCAATCGTGCCTGTGCCGGCTCTTTGAAAGAGCTGTCAAATTAGTCCCATTCCCCTTCTCTTTCCCATAGCCCGGTAATTTTTTTCCCTTCAAACATTTATGCAATTCCCTTTTGAAAGTTGTAACTGAATCTGCTTCCATCACCCTTTCAGGCAGTGCGTTCCAGATCATAACAACTCACTGTGTAAAGAAATGTTTCCTCATATCGCCTGTGGACTTTTGCCCATCACCTTACATCTGTGTCTGGTAGTTACCAACCCACCTGCAACTGGAAACAGTTTAAGAACATAAGAAATAGGAGCAGGAGTAGACCGTATGGCTCCTTGAGCCTGCTCCACCATTCAATAAGATCATGGCTGATCTTCTACCTCAACTCCACTTTCCCGCCCGATCCCCATATCCCTTCATTCCTTTAGTGTCCAAAAATGTATCAATCTCAGTTTTCAAAAAACTCAACGAATGAGCATTCATAGCCCTCTGGGGTAGAGAATTCTAAAGATTCACAACCCTCTGAGTGAAGAAATTCCTCTTCGTCTCAGTCCTAAATGTCCGACCCCTTATCTTGAGACTATGCCTCCGAGTTCTGGAATTTCCAGCCAGGGAAAACAGCCTCTCAGCATCTATCCTGTCAAGCCGTCCGAAGAATTTTATATGTTTCGTTTTTTTTATTCGTTCATGGGATGTGGGCGTCGCTGGTGAGGCCGGCATTTATTGCCTATCCCTAATTGCCCTTCAGAAGGTGGTGGTGAGCCACCTTCTTGAACCGCTGCAGTCCGTGTGGTGAAGGTTCTCCCACGGTGCTGTTAGGGAGGGAGTTCCAGGATTTTGACCCAGCGACGATGAAGGAACGGCGATATATTTCCAAGTCGGGATGGTGTGTGACTTGGAGGGGAACTTGGTGTTGTTCCCATGTGCCTGCTGCCCTTGTCCTTCCAGGTGATAGAGGTCGCGGGTTTGGGAGGTGCTGTCGAAGAAGCCTTGGCGAGTTGCTGCAGTGCATCCTGCAGCCACTATGCACCGGTGGTGAAGGGAGTGAATGTTTAGGGTGGTGGATGGGGTGCCAATCAAGCGGGCTGCTTTGTCCTGGATGGTGTCGAGCTTGTTGAGTGTTGTTGGAGCTGCACTCATCCAGGCAAGTGGAGAGTATTCCATCACACTCCTGACTTGTGCCTTGTAGATGGTGGAAAGACTTTGGGGAGTTAGGAGGTGAGTCACTCGGCGCAGAATACCCAGCCTCTGACCTGCCCTCGTAGCCACAGTATTTATACGGCTGGTCCAGTTAAGTTTCTGGTCAATGGTGACCCCCAGGATGCTGATGTTGGGGGATTCGGCGGAGGTAATGCCGTTGAATGTCAAGGGGAGGTGGTTGGACTCTCTCTTGTTGGAGATAGTCATTGCCTGGCACTTGTCTGGCGTGAATTTAACTTGCCACTTATAAGCCCAAGACTGGATGTTGTCCAGGTCTTGCTGCATGCGGGCACGGACAGCTTCATTATCTGAGGGGTCGCGAATGGAACTGAACACTGTGCAATCATCAGCGAACATCCCCATTTCTGACCTTATGATGGAGGGAAGGTCACTGATGAAGCAGCTGAAGATGGTTGGGCCTCGGACACTGCCCTGAGGAACTCCTGCAGCAATGTCCTGCGGCTGAGATGATTGGCCTCTAACAACCACTACCATCTTCCTTTGTGCTAGGTATGACTCCAGCCACTGGAGAGTTTCCCCCTGATTCCCACTGACTTCAATTTTATTAGGGCTCCTTGGTGCCACACTCGGTCAAATGCTGCCTTGATATCAAGGGCAGTCACTCTCACCTCACCTCTGGAATTCAGCTCTTTTGTCCATGATTGGACCAAGGCTGTGATGAGGTCTGGAGCCGAGTGGTCCTGGCGGAACCCAAACTGAGCATCGGTGAGCAGGTTATTGGTGAGTAAGTGCTGCTTGATAGCACTGTCGACGACACCTTCCATCACTTTGCTGATGATTGAGAGTAGATTGATGGGGCGGTAATTGGCCAGATTGGATTTGTCCTGCTTTTTGTGGACAGGACATACCTGGGCAAAGCCTTTGACAAGGGAGAGGTTAGACAGACTGGGACTTTTTTCCCTGGAGAGTAGGAGGTTAAGGGGTGATCTTATAGAAGTCTATAAAATAATGAGGGGCATAGATAAGGTAGATAGTCAAAATCTTTTCCCAAAGGTAGGGGAGTCTATAACGAGGGGGCATAGATTTAAGGTGAGAGGGGAGAGATACAAAAGGGTCCAGAGGGGCAATTTTTTCACTCAAAGGGTGGTGAGTGTCTGGAACGAGCTGCCAGAGGCAGTAGTAGAGGCGGGTACAATTTTGTCTTTTAAAAAGCATTTGGACAGTTACATGGGTAAGATGGGTGTATAAGAACATAAGAAATAGGAGCAGGAGTAGGCCAATCGGCCCCTCGAGCCTGCTCCGCCATTCAATAAGATCATGGGGATATTGGGAGGAGGCAGAGATGGACCGGGTGACTTTTCTACTTTAAGTACAGCCAGCCTTTCTCGTTTGGCAGCATCCTCTTCTCTCGTGAAGACAAATGCGAAGTATTCATTTCGTACCTCAGCCATGCCCTCTGCCTCCATAAGAAGATCTTTTTTGGTCCCTAATCGGTCCCACCCTTCCTTTGACTACCCTTTTATTATTTATATGTTTATAAAAGACTTTTGGGTTCCCTTTTATGTTAGCCGCTAATCTATTCTCATACTCTCTCTTTGCCCCTCATTCTCTTTTTCCGATCTCCTCTGTACTTTCTGTATTCAGCTTGATTCTCTACTGTATCATGAACCTGACATTCATCATAAGCCTCCGTTTTCTGTTCCATTTTAATCTCTATATCTTTAGTCATCCAGGAAGCCCTTCCTTTCCCCCTTGTGGGAATGTGTCCACTCTGTACCTGAATCAACTCCTCCTTGAATCATAGAATCATAGAATCATAGAAGTTACAACATGGAAACAGGCCCTTCGGCCCAACATGTCCATGTCGCCCAGTTTATACCACTAAGCTAGTCCCAATTGCCTGCACTTGGCCCATATCCCTCTATACCCATCTTACCCATGTAACTGTCCAAATGCTTTTTAAAAGACAAAATTGTACCCGCCTCTACTACTGCCTCTGGCAGCTCGTTCCAGACACTCACCACCCTTTGAGTGAAAAAATTGCCCCTCTGGATCCTTTTGTATCTCTCCCCTCTCACTTTAAATCTGTGCCCCCTCGTTATAGACTCCCCTACCTTTGGGAAAAGATTTTGACTATCGACCTTATCTATGCCCCTCATTATTTTATAGACTTCTATAAGATCACCCCTTAACCTCCTACTCTCCAGGGAATAAAGTCCCAGTCTGTCTAACCTCTCCCTGTAAGTCAAACCATCAAGTCCCGGTAGCATCCTAGTAAATCTTTTCTGCACTCTTTCTAGTTTAATAATATCCTTTCTATAATAGGGTGACCAGAACTGTACACAGTACTCCAAGTGTGGCCTCACCAATGCCCTGTACAACTTCAACAAGACATCCCAACTCCTGCATTCAATGTTCTGACCAATGAAACCAAGCATGCTGAATGCCTTCTTCACCACCCTATCCACCTGTGACTCCACTTTCAAGGAGCTATGAATCTGTACTCCTAGATCTCTTTGTTCTATAACTCTCCCCAACGCCCTACCATTAACGGAGTAGGTCCTGGCCCGATTCGATCTACCAAAATGCATCACCTCACATTTATCTAAATTAAACTCCATCTGCCATTCATCGGCCCACTGGCCCAATTTATCAAGATCCCGTTGCAATCCTAGATAACCTTCTTCACTGTCCACAATGCCACCAATCTTGGTGTCATCTGCAAACTTACTAACCATGCCTCCTAAATTCTCATCCAAATCATTAATATAAATAACAAATAACAGCGGACCCAGCACCGATCCCTGAGGCACACCGCTGGACACAGGCATCCAGTTTGAAAAACAACCCTCGACAACCACCCTCTGTCTTCTGTCGTCAAGCCAATTTTGTATCCAATTGGCGACCTCACCTTGGATCCCATGAGATTTAACCTTATGTAACAACCTACCATGCGGTACCTTGTCAAATGCTTTGCTGAAGTCCATGTAGACCACGTCTACTGCACAGCCCTCATCTATCTTCTTGGTTACCCCTTCAAAAAACTCAATCAAATTCGTGAGACATGATTTTCCTCTCACAAAACCATGCTGACTGTTCCTAATTAGTCCCTGCCTCTCCAAATGCCTGTAGATTCTGTCCCTCAGAATACCCTCTAACAACTTACCCACTACAGATGTCAGGCTCACTGGTCTGTAGTTCCCAGGCTTTTCCCTGCCGCCCTTCTTAAACAAAGGCACAACATTTGCTACCCTCCAATCTTCAGGCACCTCACCTGTAGCGGTGGATGATTCAAATATCTCTGCTAGGGGACCCGCAATTTCCTCCCTAACCTCCCATAACGTCCTGGGATACATTTCATCAGGTCCCGGAGATTTATCTACCTTGATGCGCGTTAAGACTTCCAGCACCTCCCTCTCTGTAATATGTACACTCCTCAAGACATCACTATTTATTTCCCCAAGTTCCCTAACATCCATGCCTTTCTCAACCGTAAATACCGATGTGAAATATTCATTCAGGATCTCACCCATCTCTTGTGGTTCCGCACATAGATGACCTTGTTGATCCTTAAGAGGCCCTACTCTCTCCCTAGTTACCCTTTTGCCCTTTATGTATTTGTAGAAGCTCTTTGGATTCACCTTTGCCTGATCTGCCAAAGCAATCTCATATCCCCTTTTTGCCCTCCTGATTTCTCTCTTAACTCTACTCCGGCAATCTCTATACTCTTCAAGGGATCCACTTGATCCCAGCTGCCTATGCATGTCATATGCCTCCTTCTTCTTTTTGACTAGTGCCTCAATCTCCTGAGTCATCCAAGGTTCCCTACTTCTACCAGCCTTGCCCTTCACTTTATAAGGAATGTGCTTACCCTGAACCCTGGTTAACACACTTTTGAAAGCCTCCCACTTACCAGACGTCCCTTTGCCTGCCAACAGACTCTCCCAATCAACTTCTGAAAGTTCCTGTCTAATACCATCAAAATTGGCCTTTCCCCAATTTAGAATTTTAACTTTTGGGCCAGACCTATCCTTCTCCATAGCTATCTTAAAACTAATGGAATTATGATCACTGGTCCCAAAGTGATCCCTCACTAACACTTCTGTCACCTGCCCTTCCTTATTTCCCAAGAGGAGGTCAAGTTTTGCCCCCTCTCTAGTCGGGCCATCCACATACTGAATGAGAAATTCCTCCTGAATACACTCAACAAATTTCTCTCCATCCAAGCCCCTAATGCTATGGCTGTCCCAGTCAATGTTGGGAAAGTTAAAGTCCCCTACTATTACCACCCTATTTTTCTTGCAGCTGTCTGTAATCTCCTTACATATTTGCTCCTCAATTTCCCGTTGACTATTTGGGGGTCTGTAGTACAATCCTATCAAAGTGATCTCTCCCTTCTTATTTTTCAGTTCTACCCATATGGACTCAGTGGGCGAACCCTCGGATATATCCCCTCTCACTACTGCCGTGATGTTCTCCCTAATCAAGAACGCAACTCCCCCTCCTCTCTTACCTCCTGCTCTATCTTTCCTATAGCATCTGTACCCTGGAACATTGAGCTGCCAGTCCTGCCCCTCCCTTAGCCATGTTTCAGTAATAGCTATAACATCCCAGTCCCATGTACCCATCCATGCCCTGAGTTCATCTGCCTTGCCCATCAGACTTCTTGCATTGAAATAAATGCAGTTTAATCTAGACTTCCCTTGGTCTTTGCCCTGCTTTCTCAGACCATCTGTCCGGTCATGTTCTGTACACTCTCCCTTACTGCCTTTTGTTTCTGTCACCACTTTATTTCCCACTGACTTCCTGCATCGGTTCCCATCCCCCTGCCACATTAGTTTAAACCCTCCCCAACAGCACTGGCAAACACTCCCCCTAGGACATTGGTTCCAGTCCTGCCCAGATGCAGACCGTCCAATTTGTACTGGTCCCACCTCCCCCAGAACCGGTTCCAATGGCCCAGGAATTTGAATCCCTCCAGCTTGCACCATCTCTCAAGCCACGTATTCATCTTAGCTATCCTGTCATTCCTACTCTGACTAACCCGTGGCACTGGTAGCAATCCTGAGATTACTACCTTTGAGGTCCTACTCTTTAGTTTAACTCCTAACTCCCTAAATTCAGCTTGTAGGACCTCATCCTGTTTTTTACCTATATCGTTGGTGCCTATATGCACCACGACAACTGGCTGTTCACCCTCCCCCTCCAGAATGTCCTGCAGCCGCTCCGAGACATCCTTGACCCTTGCACCAGGGAGGCAACATACCATCCTGGAGTCTCGGTTGCGTCCGCAGAAACGCCTGTCTATTCCCCTTACAATCGAGTCCCCTATCACTATAGCTCTGCCACTCTTTTTCCTGCCCTCCTGTGCAGCAGAGCCAGCCACGGTGCCATGAACCTGGCCACTGCCACCTTCCCCTGGTGAGCCATCTCCGCCAACAGTATCCAAAACGGTATACCTGTTTTGGAGGGAGATGACCGCAGGGGACCCCTGCACTGTCTTCCTACTCTTCCTCTGTCTGTTGGTCACCCATTCACTATCTCCCTCAGTAATTTTTATCTGCGGTGTGACCAACTCACTGAACGTGCTATCCACGACTTTCTCAGCATCGCGGATGCTCCAAAGTGAGTCCATCCGCAGCTCCAGAGCCGTCAAGCGGTCAAACAATAGCTGCAGCTGGACACACTTCCCGCAGGTGAAGGAATCAGGGATACAGGAAGGAGCCCTGAATTCCCACATCCCACAAGAGGAACATGACACGGCGCTGGGATCTCCTGCCATGACTTAACCCTTAAATTAGCTGAAGAACAACTACAATGTCAAGAGAAAAAAAAAGGAAAGAAAAACTACTTACCACTCCCTTTAAGGAGTTTACTCCTTTAAATTGATTCACTAAAAAATAAACGCTACTTCCTATAAGAATTTAAAATAAAATTGCTGGACTATAACTTGGTGTTGTAAAATTGTTTACAATCCTATAAGACCTGCAGACCTTCCCTTTCCTTTTACTTCAGTTACTGTAGATAAGGAGAAATACTCACCTGAACCTACTCACCAATCAGGTGCCTCCCCTGTGTCGCGTCCCGATCTGATTCCTGACGTCACTTCGAACTCGGTCGCAGCTCCGCTCGGCTCGGCTCCTCTCAGCTGTTCTCAGCGCTCTGAAATCCCGCCTTTTATCGGACGCTCCCTCCGCTCGGCTCGGCTCCTCTCAGCGCTCTGAAATCCCGCCTTTTATCGGACGCTCCCTCCGCTCGGCTCGGCTCCTCTCAGCTGTTCTCAGCGCTCTGAAATCCCGCCTTTTATCGGACGCTCCCTCCGCTCGGCTCGGCTCCTCTCAGCTGTTCTCAGCGCTCTGAAATCCCGCCTTTTATCGGACGCTCCCTCGGCTCCTCTCAGCTGTTCTCAGCGCTCTGAAATCCCGCCTTTTATCGGACGCTCCCTCCGCTCGGCTCGGCTCCTCTCAGCTGTTCTCAGCGCTCTGAAATCCCGCCTTTTATCGGACGCTCCCTCCGCTCGGCTCGGCTCCTCTACTATTTTGCCTACCAATTTTTGATTTGAATCCACCTGGGTTAGATCCCTTTTTAACTCACTGAAATTAGCCTCCATCCAATTAAGCATTTTCACATTTGATTGTCCTTTTCCATAACTATTCTAAACCTAATGATATTATGATCACTGTTCCCCAAATGCTCCCCCACTGAAACATGCTCCATCTGCCCCACTTCATTCCCCAGAACTAGATCCAGCAATGTTTCCTTCCTTGTTGGGCTGGAAACACACTGTACCAAAAGGTTCTCTTGAACACATTTCAGGAATTCCTCCCCCTTATTTCCCTTTACACTGTTACTGTCCCAGTCTATACTGTGTGTTCCCCAGGGGTCCCTATTAGGAGCACTGCTCTTTTTGATATATATTAATGACCTGGACTTGGGTATAATTTTGAAGTTTGCAGATGACACAAAACTCGGAAATATAGTCAACAATGTGGAGAATAGTAACAGACTTCAGGAGGACACAGACAAGACTGGTGAAATGGGAAGAAACATGGCAGTTTAAATTTAACGCCAAGAAGTGTGAAGTGATACATTTTGGAAGGAAGAATGAGAATATAACCGATGTGGTACAATTTTAAAAGGGATGCAGGAACAGAGAGACCTTGGGGTGTATGTTCACAAATCTTTGAAGATGGTAGGACAAGTTGAGAAGGCTGTTAAAAAAGCATATGGAATCCTGGGCTTTATTAGTAGAGGCATAGAGTACAAAAGCAAGGAAGTTATGGTAAACCTTTATAAAACACTGGTTCGGCCTCAGCTGGAGTATTGTGTTCAATTCTGAGCACCACACTTTAGGAAGGATGTCAAGGGCTTAGAGAGGGTGCAGAAGAGATTTACAAGAATGGTGCCAGGGATGAGAAACTTCAGTTACTTGGAGAGACTGGATTAGTTGAGATTGTTCTCCTTCGAGCAGAAAAGGTTAAGGGGAGATTTGATAGAGGTGTTCAAAATCATGAACGGTTTTGAGAGAGTAAATAAGGAGAAACTGTTTCTACTGGCAGAAGGGTTAGTAACCAGAGGGCACAGATTTAAGGTGATCGGCAAAAGAGCCAGAGGCGACATGAGGAAACATTTCATTATGCAGCAAATTGTAATGATCTGGAATGCTCTGCCTGAAAGGGTGGTGGAAGCAGATTCAGTGATAACTTTCAAAAGGGAATTGGATAAATACTTGAAGGGAAAAAACTTACAGGGATATGGGGAAAGAGCAGGGGAGTGGGACTAATTGGCTAGCTCTTTCAAAGAGCTGGCACAGGCAGAATAGGCTAAATGGCCTCCTCCTGCACTGTACCTACTATGATACTATGAAGATTTCTCCCGGGGCTCATTCTGTGGGGGCCATACCGATGTTGGATTTGGGGCTGGGTTTTATAATCATCTTTAGTTATTCACTATTTGCGATGGGGAGCCCTGTGTTAGTCCTTTTATTCAGAAGGCCCTCGACCCTCGATTTATTGACATAGGATGTGAACACAGCTCAGCCCAAGTCACTATTCTGGGCTAACTGAGCAGTAGTCTTACTTTCTGCACTGATTAACCAAGGTTGACATGGCAACCACATAAAATCAATAGATAACCTGTCAAGAGCTAGAGGGTTTAAAGATATATTTTTTCAGTGTGTCTATTTCTGGTTTTGTCACATTGATTGTCTATCTGAGGCTGGGTGCCTTCCTATAAGGCAGACAGGGTTCTGTGGTGATCACAGTAATGTGTGTGGTGCCTGTGCATCACCACCTGGTAGTGGGATGTGTAATAAACAGATTAACTCCCAGGGGGTTCCGAAAGACTCAGTGAGAAAAGAGAAACCTGCATTTCGACAGAGCCTTTCAAAATCCCGAAGTGCTTTACAGCCAATTAAGTACTTTTTGAAGTCATAAAATCATAGAAATGTAACAGCATGGAAGGTGACTATTCGGCCCATCGAGTCCGCGCTGGCTCTATGCAGGAGCAATCCAGTTAGTCCCGCTCCCCTGCCCAATATCCGTAGCCCTGCAATTTTTTTCCTTTCAAGTACTTATCCAGTTCCCTTTTGAAGGCCATGATTGAATCTGCCTCCACCACCCCCTCAGGCAGTGCATTCCAGATCCGAATCACTCACTGCGTAAAAAAGTTTTTCCTCAGGTCACCTTTGGTTCTTTTGCCAGTCACCTTAAATCTATGCCCTCTGGTCCTTGACCCTTCCGCCAATGGGAACAGTTTCTCTCCATCTACTCTGTCTAGGCCCTTCCATGATTTTAATATCTCTATCAAATCTCCTCGCAACTGCCTCTGTTCCAAGGAGAACAAGCCCAGGTTCAATGCATGTAACTAAAGTCCCTCGCCCCTGGAATCATTCCAGTAAATCTTTTTCGCTCAATTGCTAAATTTAAATCTGAGATCGATAGCTTTTTGGCAACCAAAGGTATTAAGGGATATGGGCCAAAGGCAGGTATATGGAGTGAGATCACAGATCAGCCATGATCTTATCAAATGGCGGAGCAGGCACGAGGGGCTGAATGGCCTACTCCTGTTCCTATGTCTTCACATCTTTCCTAAAGTGCGGTGCCCA
This sequence comes from Heptranchias perlo, assembly GCF_035084215.1. Taxonomy (NCBI): domain Eukaryota; kingdom Metazoa; phylum Chordata; class Chondrichthyes; order Hexanchiformes; family Hexanchidae; genus Heptranchias; species Heptranchias perlo. The sequence goes on along the minus strand of NC_090325.1, from coordinate 2,081,819 downwards.
GAACTGGACACAATACTCCAGTTGTGGCTGAACCAGTGTTTGATAAAGGTTCATCGTGACTTCCTTGCTTTTGTACTCTATGCCACTATTAAAAAAGCCCAGGATCCCGTGTGCTTTTGTAAACAACTTTCTCAACCTGCCCTGCCACCTTCAACGATTTGTGCACATATAGCCCCAGATCTCTCTGTTTCTGTGCCCCTTTTAGAATTGTGCCCTCTAGTTTATATTGCCTCTCCTCGTTCTTCCTCCCGAAATGTATCACTTCACATTTTTCTGCGTTAAATTTCATCTACCACGTGCCCGCCCATTCCACCAGCCTGTCTATATCCTCTTGAAGTCTATCACTATCCTCCTCTTTGTTCACTACACTTCCAAGTTTGGTGTCACCTGCAAATTTTGAAATTGTGCCCTGAGCACCCAAGTCCAAGTCTTTAATATATATCAAGAAAAGCAGTGGTACTAGTACCGACCCCTGGGGAACACCACTGTACACCTCCCTCCAGTCCAAAAAATAACCATTCACCACTACTCTCTGTTTCCTGTTACTTAGCCAATTTTGTATCCATGCTGCTACTGCCCCCTTTATTCCATGGGCTTCAATCTTGATGACAAGCCTATATGCAGCACTTTATCAAACGCCTTTTGAAAGTCCATAAGCACCAAACCAACCGCATTGCCCTCATTGACCCTCTCTGTTACCTCATCAAAAAACTCTATCATGTTAGTTAAACACGATTTGCCTTTAACAAATCCGTGCTGGCTTTCCCTAATTAATCCACACTCATCCAAGTGATGCTAATTTTGACCCGGATTAACGTTTCGACAAGTGTTTTTTTTTATTCGTTCATGGGATGTGGGCGTCGCTGGCGAGCCCGGCATTTATTGCCCATCCCTAATTGCCCCTTGAGAAGGTGGTGGTGAGCTGCCTTCTTGAACCGCTGCAGTCCGTGTGGTAAAGGTTCTCCCACAGTGCTGTTAGGAAGGGAGTTCCAGGATTTTGACCCAGCGACGGTGAAGGAACGGCGATATATTTCCAAGTCGGGATGGTGTGTGACTTGGAGGGGAACGTGCAGGTGGTGTTGTTCCCATGTGCCTGCTGCTCTTGTCCTTCTAGGCGGTAGAGGTCATGGGTTTGGGATGTGCTGTCGAAGAAGCCTTGGCGAGTTGCTGCAGTGCATCCTGTGGATGGTACACACTGCAGCCACAGTGCACCGTTGGTGAAGGGAGTGAATGTTTAGGGTGGTGGATGGGGTGCCAATCAAGCGGGCTGCTTTGTCCTGGATGGTGTCGAGCTTCTTGAGTGTTGTTAGAGCTGCCCTCGTCCAGGCAAGTGGAGAGTATTCCATCACACTCCTGACTTGTGCCTTGTAGATGGTGGAAAGGTTTTGGGGAATCAGGAGGTGAGTTACTCGCCACAGAATACCCAGCCTCTGACCTGCTCTTGGAGCCACAGTATTTATATGGCTGGTCCAGTTAAGTTTCTGGTCAATGGTGACGCCTCAAGATGTTGATGGTGGGGGATTCGGTGATGGTAATGCCGTTGAATGTCAAGGGGACGTGGTTAGACTCTCTCTTGTTGGAGATGGTCATTGCCTGGCACTTGTCTGCCGTGAATTTAACTTGCCACTTATGAGCCCAAGCCTGGATGTGCTAGTGAGTATAGGAACAGGAGAATAGACTGGATGAATGCGTGGCTGCAGGGATGGTGTAGGAGGGAGGGATTTCGATTCCTGGGACATTGGAACCGGTTCTGGGGAAGGTGGGACCTGTACAAGCGGGACGGGTTACACCCGAGCAGGACCGGGACCAATGTCCTCGCGGGGATGTTTGCTTGTGCTGTTGGGGAAGGTTTAAACTAGAGTGGCAGGGGGATGGGAACCTGAGCGGGGAGTCAGAAGGGAGTAAAGTTGAGAGCAGGAAGAGAGGGGAAGACCCAGGGGAAATTTACAATAAAAATAGTACAAACAGTTGTTCAAGAACAAGTGAAAGGGAAAAGCATAGAGCAGCAGAAAGAAAGTGTACTTTAGGCACTACAGATAAAGTAACAACTAGAAGCCGTAAGGCGATCAACCCAGCATCAAAGCTGAAGGTCAGGCTAGGGTGTGTGGCCCAACTAAGAGTTCTATATTCAAATGCACGGAGTATAAGGAATAAATTAAATGAACGACAGGTTCAAATTCAAATTGGAGGGTATGACATGATAGCTATTACTGAGACATGGCTGCAGAATGGTCAGGATTGGGAACTAAATATACCGGGTTATAAGGTCTACAGGAGAGATAGGGAAAATGGAAGAGGGGGAGGAGTAGCCTTAATGATTAGAGATGAAATCACTTCAATGATAAAGGGGGATATAACGAGAGGTAAGCAGCCAACAGAGACCTTATGAGTTGAATTGAGAAATAGGAAAGGATCTTAGACTATAGTGGGAGTTGTATCTAGGAGCCCTGGCGGCAGCTCTGAAGTGCGAGATTGTATAAATGCAGAGATTAGACAAGCGTGTAAGAAAGGCATAGTGGTCTTAATGGGGAACTTTAACCTTCACATAGATTGGGAAAAGCAGACCAGCAACTGTCAGAAAGGTAGCGAATTTCTTGAGTGTGTCCGGGATAGTTTTCTACAGCAGTATGTCCTCGAGGCAACAAGGGGGCAAGCCATACTAGATTTAGTAATGAGTAATGAACCAGATTTAGTTAATGGCTTAACTGTGCGTGAACATCTATCCAATAGCAATCATAACATGATCGAGTTCAGTGTAATGTTTGAAAGGGAAAAAAGTGAATCAGCTGCTAAGATTCTAGACTTGGGTAAGGCCGACTTCAATGGGATGAGACAGAGACTGTCCACAGTAAACTTGGCAAATCTGTTAATGGGTAAAACAACTGATGATCAGTGGGAAATGTTTAGAAACATTGAACGAGATACAGAATCGGTTTATACCCCTGAGGGGCAAGAACTCTACTTGCCAAAAAAAACAGCCATGGACAACTGAAGAGGTATGGGACAGTATAAGACATAAGGAAAGGGCATACAAAAAGGCAAAAAATGGCTCAGATCCTGGTGAATGGGAAAGATACAAAGATCAACAAAGGGTCACAAAACAGATAGTAAGAGCTACAAAAAGAGAGTATGAAAAGAAACTTGCAAGGGATATCAAAACCAGTACGAAGAACTTTTATAGTTATATTTGGCAAAAGAGGGTGGTCAGGAGCAATGTTGGCCCCTTAAAAACTGACAATGGGGAAATGGCGGACATGTTGAACAATTACTTTGCGTCAGTATTTACCGTCGAAAAAGAGGATAGCATGCCGGAAATCCCAAGAAAACTAATATTGAATTGGGGACAGGGACTCGATAAAATTTACATCAGTGAAGCAACAGTATTGAAGAAAATAATAGCACTAAAGAGTGACAAATCCCCAGGACCAGGTGGTTTCCATCCCAGGGTTTTAAAGGAAGTCGGTGAGCACATTGCAGATGCCCTAACAAAGTTCTCTAGATTCAGGAACTGTCCCTCTCGATTGGAAAATTGCACATGTCACTCTGCTTTTTAAGAAAGGAGAGAGAGGGAAACTGGGGAATTGTAGACCAGTTAGCCTAACATCTGTTGTGGGGAAAATGCTGGAGTCTATAATTAAGGATAGGGTGACTGAACACCTCGAGAATTTTCAGTTAATCAGAGAGAGCCAGCGTGGATTTGTGAAAGGTAGGCCGTGCCTGACAAACCTGATTGAATTTTTTGAAGAGGTGACTAAAGTAGTGGACAGGGGAATGTCAATGGATGTTATATATATGGACTTCCAGAAGGCATTTGATAAGGTCCCACATAAGAGACTGTTAGCTAAGATAGAAGCCCATGGAATCGAGGGAAAAGTACGGTCTTGGTTAGGAAGTTGGCTGAGCGAAAGGCGACAGAGAGTCGGGATAATGGGTCGGTACTCACATTGGCAGGATGTGACTCGTGGAGTCCCGCAGGGATCTGTCTTGGGGCCTCAATTATTCACAATATTTATTAACGACTTAGATGAAGGCATAGAAAGTCTCATATCTAAGTTTGCCGATGACACAAAGATTGGTGGCAATGTAAGCAGTATCGATGAAAACATAAAATTACAAAGCGATATTGATAGATTAGGTGAATGGGCAAAACTGTGGCAAATGGAATTCTGTGTCGGCAAATGTGAGGTCATCCACTTTGGATCAAAAAAGGATAGAACAGGGTACTTTCTAAATGGTAAAAAGTTAAAAACAGTGGATGTCCAAAGGGACTTAGGGGTACATAGATCGTTTAAGTTTCTTGAACAGATGCAGAAAATAATCAAGAAGGCAAATGGAATGCTGGCCTTTATATCTGGAGGACTGGAGTACAAGGGGGCAGAAGTTATGCTGCAGCCATACAAAACCCTGGTTAGACCGCACCTGGAGTACCGTGAGCAGTTCTGGGCACCGCACCTTCGGAAGGACATATTGGCCTTGGAGGGAGTGCAGCGCAGGTTTACTAGAATGATACCCGGACTTCAAGGGTTAAGTTACGAGGAGAGATTATACAAATTGGGGTTGTATTCTCTGGAGTTTCGAAGGTTAAGGGGTGATCTGATCGAAGTTTATAAGATATTAAGGGGAATAGATCGGGTGGATAGAGAGAAACTACTTCCGCTGGTTGGGGATTCTTGGAGTAGGGGGCACAGTCTAAAAATTAGAACCAGACCTTAGAGATTAGAAAACATTTCTACACACAAAGTGTTGTGGAAGTTTGGAACTCTCTTCCGCAAACGGCAATTGATACTAGCTCAATTGCTAAATTTAAATGTGAGATGGCAACCAAAGGTATTAAGGGATATGGGCCAAAGGCTGGTATATGGAGTTAGATCACAGATCAGCCATGATCTTATCAAATGATGAAGCAGGCACGAGGGGCTGAATGGCCTCCTCCTGTTCCTATGTTCCTATGCCCAGGTCTTGCTGCATGCGAGCACAGACTGCTTCATTGTCTGAGGGGTTGCGAATGGAACTGAACACTGTGCAATCATCAGCGAACATCCCCATTTCTGACCTTATGATGGAGGGAAGGTCATTGATGAAGCAGTTGAAGATGGTTGGGCCAAGGACACTGCCCTGAGGAAAGTCAGCATGGCTTTTTGAAGGGGAAGTCATGTCTGACAAATTTGCTTGAGTTCTTTGAGGATATAACGTACAGGGTGGATAAAGGGGAACCAGTGGACATAGTGTATTTAGACTTCCAGAAGGCATTCGACAAGGTGCCACATAAAAGATTATTACTTCAGATAAAAAATCACGGGATTGGTGGTAATATTCTGGCATGGGTGGAGGATTGGTTATCGAACAGGAAGCAGAGAGTTGGGATAAATGGTTCATTTTCGGACTGGCAACCAGTAACCAGTGGTGTTCCACAGGGGTCGGTGCTGGGTCCCCAACTCTTTACAATCTATATTAACGATTTGGAGGAGGGGACCGAGTGCAACATATCAAAATTTGCAGATGATACAAAGATGGGAGGGAAAGTAGAGAGTGAGGAGGACATAAAAAACCTGCAAGGGGATATAGACAGGCTGGGTGAGTGGGCGGAGATTTGGCAGATGCAATATAATATTGGAAAATGTGAGGTTATGCACTTTGGCAGGAAAAATCAGAGAGCAAGTTATTTTCTTAATGGCGAGAGACTGGAAAGTACTGCAGTACAAAGGGATCTGGGGGTCCTAGTGCAAGAAAATCAAAAAGTTGGTATGCAGGTGCAGCAGGTGATCAAGAAAGCCAACGGAATGTTGGCTTTTATTGCTAGGGGGATAGAATACAAAAACAGGGAGGTATTGCTGCAGTTATATCGGGTATTGGTGAGACCGCACCTGGAATACTGCATACAGTTTTGGTCTCCATACTTAAGAAAAGACATACTTGCTCTCGAGGCAGTACAAAGAAGGTTCACTCGGTTAATCCCGGGGATGAGGGGGCGGACATATGAGGAGAGGTTGAGTAGATTGGGACTCTACTCATTGGAGTTCAGAAGAATGAGAGGCGATCTTATTGAAACATATAAGATTGTGAAGGGGCTTGATCGGGTGGATGCAGTAAGGATGTTCCCAAAGATGGGTGAAACTAGAACTAGGGGGCATAATCTTAGAATAAGGGGCTGCTCTTTCAAAACTGAGATGAGGAGAAACTTCTTCACTCAGAGGGTGGTAGGTCTGTGGAATTTGCTGCCCCAGGAAGCTGTGGAAGCTACATCATTAGATAAATTTAAAACAGAAATAGACAGTTTTCTAGAAGTAAAGGGAATTAGGGGTTATGGGGAGCGGGCAGGAAATTGGACATGAAGCTGAGTTCGGATCGGTCAATGCCCTGTGGGTGGCGCAGAGGGCCCAGGGGCTGAGTGGCCGGGTCCTGCTCCTACTTCTTGTGTTCTTTAGATTTGTGGTTGGGATCAGATCAGCCATGATCTTATTGAATGGCGGAGCAGGCTCGAGGGGCCGATTGGCCTACTCCTGCTCCAATTTCTTATGTTCTTCTGTTCTTATGTTCTTATGAACACCTGCAGCAATGTCCTGGTGCTGAGATGGTTGGCCTCTATGTGGTAGAGGTTGCAAGTTTGGGAGGTGCGGTCCAAGAAGCCTTGGCGAGTTGCTGCAATGCATCCTGTAGTTGGCCAGTACCTCCATAATTTCCACCCTTACTCCCCTCAGCAACCTAGGATGCATCCCATCCGTATCGGGTGACTTACCTACTTTAAGTACAGCCAGCCTTTCTAGTACCTCCTCTTTATCAATTTTTAGCCCATCCAGTATCTCAACTATATCTTCCTTTACTGAGACTCTGGCAGCATCTTCTTCCTTGGTGAAGACAGATGCAAATCGTACCTTGGCCTTGCCCTCTGCCTCCATGAGCAGATCTCCTTTTTGGTCACTGATCGGGCCCATCCCTCCTCTTACTACCCGTTTACTATTTAAGAAGACTTTGGATTCCCTTTTATGTTGGCCGCCAGTCTGTTCTAATACTCTCCCTTTGCCCCTCATATTTCCTTTTTCACTTCCTCTCTGCACTTCTTCTAATCAGTGTCGTCACCGTTGTGATGTAGGAAATATGGCAGCCAATTTGCGCACAGTAAATCTACCCCAGTGACTTTATTCACTGTGTATCTGAGCCATACAAGTCAGGAAGGTGCTGGGTTTGATCCCCAGTCTGTGCTGAGTTAACTGATCTTTCGTGGGCTGGAGAGGGAAAAAAGTTATCAGGGATTCCTGCTCCTTATTGCTGAATGTTCATCAGTATGGTTGTTGGGTAAGAACAGGTCTGGGTGCAACTGTGATGCCCTGTGATTGAACAACCTTCCGACATCTGGGGAGGGGAGGGGGGCATGGTGGAGCGAACGGAGCAGGGCAGGAGAAAGGAGGCAGAGGAGGGAAGGGAGGCCGGTGATGGGAGGGGAGAATAGGGGCAGGGACCAAGGGAGGGAAAAGGAAGGGGAGTGAGGGAAGCAAGTGGAGGGAATGGAATGAGGGAAGGGAGGGAGGGCAGGGGAAGGGATGGAGAGCAGGGGAAGGGAGAGAGGGCAGGGGAAGGGATGGAGAGGGCAGGGGAAGGGAGAGAGGGCAGGGGAAGGGATGGAGAGCAGGGGAAGGGATGGAGAGGGCAGGGGAAGGGATGGAGAGGGCAGGGGAAGGGATGGAGAGGGCAGGGGAAGGGATGGAGAGGGCAGGGGAAGGGATGGAGAGGGCAGGGGAAGGGATGGAGAGGGCAGGGGAAGGGATGGAGAGGGCAGGGGAAGGGATGGAGAGGGCAGGGGAAGGGATGGAGAGGGCAGGGGAAGGGATGGAGAGGGCAGGGGAAGGGATGGAGAGGGCAGGGGAAGGGATGGAGAGGGCAGGGGAAGGGATGGAGAGGGCAGGGGAAGGGATGGAGAGGGCAGGGGAAGGGATGGAGAGGGCAGGGGAAGGGATGGAGAGGGCAGGGGAAGGGATGGAGAGGGCAGGGGAAGGGATGGAGAGGGCAGGGGAAGGGATGGAGAGGGCAGGGGAAGGGATGGAGAGGGCAGGGGAAGGGATGGAGAGGGCAGGGGAAGGGATGGAGAGGGCAGGGGAAGGGATGGAGAGGGCAGGGGAAGGGATGGAGAGGGCAGGGGAAGGGATGGAGAGGGCAGGGGAAGGGATGGAGAGGGCAGGGGAAGGGATGGAGAGGGCAGGGGAAGGGATGGAGAGGGCAGGGGAAGGGATGGAGAGGGCAGGGGAAGGGATGGAGAGGGCAGGGGAAGGGATGGAGAGGGCAGGGGAAGGGATGGAGAGGGCAGGGGAAGGGATGGAGAGGGCAGGGGAAGGGATGGAGAGGGCAGGGGAAGGGATGGAGAGGGCAGGGGAAGGGATGGAGAGGGCAGGGGAAGGGATGGAGAGGGCAGGGGAAGGGAGGGAGGGCAGGGGAAGGGATGGAGGGCAGGGGAAGGGATGGAGGGCAGGGGAAGGGATGGAGGGCAGGGGAAGGGATGGAGGGCAGGGGAAGGGAGGGAGGGCGGGGAAAGGAGAGTGTGAGGAAATAACTGATAGATGAAAAGACCTTTGTTATTTGTGGAATGAGGCTCTTTTGACATTCAATTCAACATCAGAGGTTGGGAGAGGGGTCTCACATCATCGAACAGGAGCAACAGAAAAAGAGTGACATCGGGACAGGATAAAACAACGGTATAAAATAAAAAGTAGGTAGGGCCCATGTGATTTTGCTTGTAATTGGCTCGCTCCCAGCCAGGGCTCGCTGTACAATTTCACCTCAAACTGACTGAGGATTTCTCTTTTTCCAGATGAAAAGGGATGTGCTACAAGAGATGAAGCACCTCGAGCTGGTGCTTGTGGCAGACAATGCAATGGTGGGTGGCTTCTCTGAATATGTCCAGAGTGACTAAGGTCTAGAACCAGGGCCCACGGTACAGAACAAGCAGAAAGGGAGGAGGTGAATCAGGAGCTAGGAGTTAGGTGATGTTAGGTTTGGGTTTGAGGAACGCCATTGTTTCTATTAAGTGACTTGGGGCGATAAATTGGGCCATGTAGCGCCCGTTGTTTTGGTGCTACATGGCCTCTCGAACATCCAAGATGGCGTCTTGGTTGCGCACACACGTTTCCAGCGTGACATGCGCCAGACACCATCTTGGTATAGGGGTTAGCGCAGGCACAAATACCGAACCCCGGCGACATGTAAAGTCAGGAGAAAATGGCTTCAATCTGTGTGCAACGCTGATTTAAAGTGATAGACACCATTTTGGGACTTAACGCTCAACTCAACGCACAGTCTTAACCCCGGCCATCTGAACGTGTCGTAGAGTGCCTGGAGGACCCCCCACCAGCGCTATTTGAAGGGACCGTGCAGGATTTACAGGTTCATGGCTGGATTATTGCTTCTGGCTGCTGATGCATTTGTAACTGTTTTTGGAGGTCTCCTAGACTTGAATACTAGGACGTGGGGACATTGCCTAACATTTAGAGCCAGGACATGCAGGAGTGAAGTTAGGAAATGACTCTACACACAAAGGGTGGGAGACGTTTGGAACGCTCTTCTGCAAATGTCAGTTGATGTGAGCTCACTTGTGAATGTTAAATCTGAGATTGATAGATTTCTGTGAACCAAGGCTATTAAGGGATATGGGGCTACATGGAAGACAGGTATATGGAGTTAGGTCACAGGTCCACCCTGATCTCACTGAATGGTGGAACAGGCTCGAGGGGCTAAATGCCACTGCCACTTGCAGAAAGTGGGACGTGTGTCTGGGTGATGTGCCTGTCATGGTTGAATAGCTGCCAGTGTGTGTGGCCTGTGAGTTGTGGGTGGACGGCTTGCAACAGTGGTAATGTGTAAGGGTGAGAGGAAGCATCTGATTGGAAGAGTTGAGTACTGATGGAAAGAGTTTATTGGTATGTGGGGGATGGGGGTGTAGTGTGTGGTGTCGTTGGTAGGAGATGTCACTTGATCTCACTCACCTTGACCACTCATGTCAAAGCATTGAACTTCTTCCTGCACTGCATCAATGTTCATGATGCTGTGAGCCTGGCATTGACTTTGTCCCCCACTGCCTCCCACTGCCTTTGGGTTTATGTCTGGAGGGCCTCTTGGACGCCCCCCCCCCCCGACAGATATAGGATGTCCTTCCTTCTGTCCACCTCTTGCACCAAGGTCTCTAGTGCATTATCAGAGAACCTTGGTGCATGCACTCTCGCAGGCCTGGTATAAACTCAGGCTACCTTTAAGAGATTTTGAGAGACATCCTCCGTTAAAGAGATTGGGCTCCCCTGCTGGTGGGAAGTGCGAATTGCATTGAATCCTCGTGTCAACACTGATTTCCAACTGGGCAGTTTTCAGATAAGTCCTCAGGCCTCACAAAGGTCTCATCCTGCCTGCGCAGGGGCCATTGGGCGCAGGGTAATAGCCGATCGAGGTACCCCCGCCCAATAATAGGCCCGATCCAATTTATCCCCTTTTGTTTCAAAAGTTCAATCATTTAAGTTTGAAGATGATGCAAACCCTGGAGAAGGGAGTAAAATCTGAAGAGGCAGCCAGGAACTTACATAATGACTAAAATGAAATATGTAAGTGGACAGAACAGCGGTAGAGGAAATTTAACACATAGAAAGGAAGGAAAGATTGGTAACAGGTATTCTATAACATCATAGAAATTAGAGCACAGAAGGAGGCCATTCCACCCTCTGTATCTGTCCGATTGCCAACATTCCTACTGGAGCTTTTTACCCCAATGCCCTTTTCCCATCCTCTTTCTTTCTTTTCAGATTTTTATCCATTTCCCTGTTAAATGATGCTTTAGTCTCTGTATCAATAGCCCCTTGTGGTGCAAGGTACAGTGACCTAGTGCTTCTGCTACTGGACTAACAACTCACATGTTGGGAGTTCAAATCCCACCATGGCAAGTTGTAAAATTGAATTCAATAAATAAATATTTTTAAAAATGTAAAAATCTAACTGGTTCACTAATGTCCTTCAAGGAAGAGAACTGCCACTCCTACCAGTCTGGCCGACACATGACTCCAGTCCCACACTGTGTGGTTCAGGGCACAGAGGAGTGGGCAAGAAATACATTCCAAGAATAAATTATAAAAATCAATGTTCTACTGATCGTCTGTGTTAAACATTTGTTCTAACCTCCCCTCCCCACCATTCTTCTTGTGAGACTCTCTATAGGTAGACCGATAGACAGTGGGGTCGACCGATAGACAGTGGAGTAGGCCGATAGACAGTGGAGTAGGCCGATAGACAGTGGAGTAGGCCGATAGACAGTGGAGTAGGCTGATAGACAGTGGGGTCGACCGATAGACAGTGGAGTAGGCCGATAGACAGTGGAGTAGGCCGATAGACAGTGGAGTAGGCCGATAGACAGTGGGGTCGACCGATAGACAGTGGAGTAGGCCGATAGACAGTGGAGTAGGCTGATAGACAGTGGGGTCGACCGATAGACAGTGGAGTAGGCCGATAGACAGTGGAGTAGGCCGATAGACAGTGGAGTAGGCCGATAGACAGTGGGGTCGACCGATAGACAGTGGAGTAGGCTGATAGACAGTGGGGTCGACCGATAGACAGTGGAGTAGGCCGATAGACAGTGGAGTAGGCCGATAGACAGTGGAGTAGGCCGATAGACAGTGGAGTAGGCCGATAGACAGTGGAGTAGGCCGATAGACAGTGGAGTAGGCCGATAGACAGTGGAGTAGGCCGATAGACAGTGGAGTAGGCCGATAGACAGTGGAGTAGGCTGATAGACAGTGGAGTCGACCGATAGACAGTGGGGTAGGCCGATAGACAGTGGGGTAGGCCGATAGACAGTGGAGTCGACCGATAGACAGTGGGGTAGGCCGATAGACAGTGGGGTCGACCGATAGACAGTGGGGTAGGCCGATAGACAGTGGAGTAGGCCGATAGACAGTGGAGTCGACCGATAGACAGTGGGGTAGGCCGATAGACAGTGGGGTCGACCGATAGACAGTGGGGTAGGCCGATAGACAGTGGGGTAGGCCGATAGACAGTGGGGTAGGCCGATAGACAGTGGGGTAGGCCGATGGACAGTGGGGTAGGCCCATAGACAGTCGGGTCGACCGATAGACAGTGGAGTAGGCCGATAGACAGTGGGGTCGACCGATAGACAGTGGAGTAGGCCGATAGACAGTGGAGTAGGCCGATAGACAGTGGAGTAGGCCGATGGACAGTGGGGTCGACCGATAGACAGTGGAGTAGGCCGATGGACAGTGGGGTCGACCGATAGACAGTGGAGTAGGCCGATAGACAGTGGAGTAGGCCGATGGACAGTGGAGTAGGCCGATGGACAGTGGAGTAGAGGACAATAAGGAGTCTGCAAAGGGCTAGAGATAGGTTAAGTGAGTGGGCAAAAATTTGGCAGATGGAGTATAATGTGGGAAAATGTGAACTTGTCCATTTTGGCAGGAGGAATAGAAAAGCAATATATTATTTAAGTAGAGAGAGATTGCAGAACTCTGAGGTACAGAGGGATCTGGGTGTCCTGGTACATGAATCACAAAAAGTTAGTATCCAGGTACAGCAAGTGATTAGGAAGGCAAATGGAATGTTGTCATTTATTGCAAGGGGAATGGAATATAAAAGTAGAGATGTTTTGCTACAGTTGTACAGGGCGTTGGTGAGACCACATCTAGAATACTATGTGCAGTTTTGGTCTCCTTATTTAAGAAAGGACATAATTGCTTTGGAGGCGTTTCAGAGAAGGTTCACTCGACTGATTCCTGGGATGAGGGGGTTTTCTTATGAGGAAAGGTTGGACAAGTTGGGCCTGTATACACTGGAGTTTAGATGAATGAGAGGTGATCTTATTGAAACATATAAGATCCTGAGAGAACTAGAAGGGTAGATGCTGAGGGGATGTTTCCCCTTGTGGGAGAAACTAGAACTAGGGGCCACAGTTTAAAAATAAGAGGTCTCCCATTTAAGACAGAGATGAGGAGAAATTTTTTCTCTGAGGGTCATGAGTCTGTGGAACTCCCTTCCCCAGAGAGCGGTGGAGGCAGGGTCACTGAATATTTTTAAGGCTGAGTAAGATAGATTCCTGATTAACAAGGGAGTCAAAGGTTATAGTAGGTAGACAGGAAAGTAGGGTTGAGGTCACAATCAGATCAGCCATGATCTTATCAAATGGCAGAGCAGGCTTGAGGGGCCGAATGGCCTACTCCTGCTCTTAATTCGTATGTGCGTATGATAGACAGTGGGATAGATCGATGGACAAGTGAGGTAGACCGAGAGGCAGTGGGGTAGACATTTTTTTTCTTTATTCGTTCATGGGATGTGGGCGTTGCTGGCGAGGCCGGCATTTATTGCCCATCCCTAATTGCCCTTGAGAAGGTGGTGGTGAGCCGCCTTCTTGAACCGCTGCAGTCCGTGTGGTAAAGGTTCTCCCACAGTGCTGTTCGGAAGGGAGTTCCAGGATTTTGACCCAACGACGATGAAGGAACGGAGATATATTTCCAAATCGGGATGGTGTGTGACTTGGAGGGGAACATGCAGGTGGTGTTGTTCCCATGTTCCTGCTGCTCTTGTCCTTCTAGGTGGTAGAGGTCGCGGGTGTGGGATGTGCTGTCGAAGAAACCTTGGCGAGTTGCTGCAGTGCATCCTGTGGATGGTACACACTGCAGCAACTGTGCACCGGTGGTGAAGGGAGTGAATGTTTAGGGTGGTGGATGGGGTGATAATCAAGCGGGCTGCTTTATCTTAGATGGTGTCGAGCTTCTTGAGTGTTGTGGGAGCTGCACTCATCCAAGCAAGTCTACCCCACTGTCTACAACCCCTCAAATAATGAAGCAGTCTGTGCCCGCATGCAGCAAGACCTGGACAACATCCAGGCTTGGGCTTATAAGTGGCAAGTAACATTCGCTCCAGACAAGTGCCACACAATGACCATCTCCAACAAGAGAGAGTCTAACCACCACCTCCCCTTGACATTCAATGGCATTACCATCGCCGAATCCCCCTCCATCAACATCCCGGGGGTCACCATTGACCAGAAACATAACTGGACCAGCCATATAAATACTGTGGCTACAAGAGCAGGTCAGAGGCTGGGTATTCTGCAACGAGTGACTCACCTCCTGACTCCCCAAAGCCTTTCAGGAGTGTGATGGAATTCTCTCCACTTGCCTGGATGAGTGCAGCTCCAACAACACTCAAGAAGCTCGACACCATCCAGGACAAAGCTGCCTGCTTGATTGACACCTCATCCACCACCCTAAACATTCACTCCCTTCACCACCGGCGCACCGTGGCTGCAGTGTGTACCATCCACAGGATGCACTGCAGTAACTCGCCAAGGCTTCTTCGACAGCACCTCCCAAACCCGCGACCTCTACCACCTAGAAGGACAAGAGCAGCAGGCACATGGGAACAACACCACCTGCACGGTTTCCCTCCAAGTCACACACCATCCCGACTTGGAAATATATCGCCGTTCCTTCATCGTCGCTGGGTCAAAATCCTGGAACTCCCTTCCTAACAGCACTGTGGGAGAACCTTCACCACACGGACTGCAGTGGTTCAAGAAGGCGGCTCACCACCACCTTCTCAAGGCAATTAGGGATGGGCAATAAATGCCGGCCTCGCCAGCGATGCCCACATCCCATGAACGCATTAAAAAAAAATTAGACTTATGGACATGGGGTAGACTGATGGGCAGTTATGTGGACCGATAGACAGTGGGGTAGACCGACAGACAATGCGATAGACTCATAAACATTGGGGTCGACTGATAGACTGTGGGGTAGCCTGATAGACAGTGGGGTAGTCCGTGTCAGTGCAATAGACTCATAAACAGTGGGGGAGATTGATAGACAGTGGGATAGACTGATAGACAGTGGAGTCGCCTGATAGACTGTGGGGTAGACTGATAGAGAGTGAGGTGGACTAATAGAGAGTGGGATAGACTGATGGACAGTGTGGTAGACTGATAGACAGTGTGGTAGACTGATAGACAGTGTGGTAGACTGATAGACAGTGTGGTAGACTGATAGACAGTGTGGTAGACTGATAGACAGTGTGGTAGACTGATAGACAGTGTGGTAGACTGATAGACAGTGTGGTAGACTGATAGACAGTGTGGTAGACTGATTGATTGACAGTGTGGTAGACTGATAGACAGTGTGGTAGACTGATAGACAGTGTGGTAGACTGATTGATTGACAGTGTGGTAGACTGATAGACAGTGTGGTAGACTGATAGACAGTGTGGTAGACTGATAGACAGTGTGGTAGACTGATAGACAGTGGGGTGGACCGATAGACTGTGGGGTGGACCGATAGACTGTGGGGTGGACCGATAGACAGTGGGGTGGACCGATAGACAGTGGGGTGGACCGATAGACAGTGGGGTGGACCGATAGACAGTGGGGTAGACCGATAGACTGTGGGGTAGACCGATAGACAGTGGGGTGGACCGATAGACAGTGGGGTGGACCGATAGACTGTGGGGTGGACCGATAGACAGTGGGGTAGACCGATAGACTGTGGGGTGGACCGATAGACAGTGGGGTGGACCGATAGACTGTGGGGTGGACCGATAGACTGTGGGGTGGACCGATAGACTGTGGGGTGGACCGATAGACAGTGGGGTGGACCGATAGACAGTGGGGTGGACCGATAGACTGTGGGGTGGACCGATAGACTGTGGGGTGGACCGATAGACACTGGGGTAGACCGATAGACAGTGGGGTGGACTGAAGACAGTGAGATAGACTAATAGACAGTGGGGTAGATTCATAGAGAGTGGGGTAGACTGATAGAGAATGAGGTCGAATGATGGTCGGTTGGGTAGTCTCATAGACAGTGGGGTAGACTGATAGACAGTGTGGTAGACTGATAGATCATGGGGTAGATTGATAGACTGTGGGGTTGCCTGATAGACATTGGGGTAGCCTGAATGACAATGGGGTAGCCTGATTGAGAGTGGGGTAGCCTGATAGACAGTGCAATAGACTCATAGACAGTGGGGTAGACTGAGAGAGAGTTGGGTAGACTGAGAGAGAATGGGATAGATTGATAGAGAATGGGGTAGACCGATAGACAGTGGGGTAGACCGATAGACAGTGGGGTAGACCGATAGACAGTGGGGTAGACCGATAGACAGTGGGGTAGACCGATAGACACTGGGGTAGACCGATAGACACTGGGGTAGACCGATAGACAGTGGGGTAGACCGATAGACACTGGGGTAGACCGATGGACAGTGGGGTAGACCGATGGACACTGGGGTAGACCGATAGACAGTAGAGTAGGCCGATGGACACTGGGGTAGTCCGATAGACACTGGGGTCGACCGATAGACACTGGGGTAGACCGATAGACACTGGGGTAGACCGATAGACACTGGGGTAGACCGATAGACAGTGGGGTAGTCCGATAGACAGTGAGGTAGACCGATAGACACTGGGCTAGTCCAATAGACAGTGGGGTAGACCGATAGACACTCGGGTAGACCGATAGACAGTGGGGTAGACCGATAGACACTGGGGTAGACCGATAGACACTGGGGTAGACCGATAGACAGTGGGGTAGACCGATAGACAGTAGAGTAGGCCGATGGACACTGGGGTAGACCGATAGACACTGGGGTAGACCGATAGACACTGGGGTAGACCGATAGACAGTGGGGTAGACCGATAGACACTGGGGTAGACCGATAGACACTGGGGTAGACCGATAGACACTGGGGTAGTCCGATAGACAGTGGGGTAGACCGATAGACACTGGGGTAGTCCGATAGACAGTGGGGTAGACCATAGACAGTGGGGTAGACCGATAGACACTGGGGTAGTCCGATAGACACTGGGGTAGTCCGATAGACAGTGGGGTAGACCGATAGACACTGGGGTAGTCCGATAGACAGTGGGGTAGTCCGATAGACAGTGGGGTAGACCGATAGACACTGGGGTAGACCGATAGACACTGGGGTAGACCGATAGACACTGGGGTAGACCGATAGACAGTGGGGTAGTCCGATAGACACTGGGGTAGACCGATAGACACTGGGGTAGACCGATAGACACTGGGGTAGACCGATAGACAGTGGGGTCGACCGATAGACAGTGGGGTCGACCGATAGACACTGGGGTAGACCGATAGACAGTGGGGTAGACCGATAGACACTGGGGTAGACCGATAGACAGTGAGGTAGTCCGATAGACACTGGGGTAGACCGATAGACACTGGGGTAGACCGATAGACACTGGGGTAGACCGATAGACAGTGGGGTAGTCCGATAGACAGTGGGGTAGACCGATAGACACTGGGGTAGACCGATAGACACTGGGGTAGACCGATAGACAGTGGGGTAGACCGATAGACACTGGGGTAGACCGATAGACAGTGGGGTAGTCCGATAGACACTGGGGTAGACCGATAGACACTGGGGTAGACCGATAGACACTGGGGTAGACCGATAGACACTGGGGTAGACCGATAGACAGTGGGGTAGACCGATAGACAGTGGGGTCGACCGTTAGAGAGTGGGGTCGACCGTTAGAGAGTGGGGTCGACCGATAGACACTGGGGTCGACCGTTAGAGAGTGGGGTCGACCGATAGAGAGTGGGGTCGACCGATAGGCGGTGAGGTAGACTGATAGGCAGAGCGATAGACTCATAGACGGTGAGGTAGACTGATAGGCAGAGCGATAGACTCATAGACGGTGAGGTAGACTGATAGGCAGAGCGATAGACTCATAGACGGTGAGGTAGACTGATAGGCAGAGCGATAGACTCATAGACGGTGAGGTAGACTGATAGGCAGTGCGATAGACTCATAGACGGTGAGGTAGACTGATAGGCAGTGCGATAGACTCATAGACGGTGAGGTAGACTGATAGAGAGTGGGGTGAACTGATAGACAGAGCGATAGACTCATAAACAGTGGGGTAGACTGATGGACAGTGGGGTAGCCTGAATGAAAGTGGGATAGACTGATAGATACTGGGGTAGACTGATAGACAGTCCGATAGACTCAAAGACAGAGGGGTGAACTCATAGATACTGGGTTAGACTGATAGAGAGTTGGTAGAATGATGGACAGTGGGGTCGACTGATCGACAGTAAGGTGGACTGATAGAGGGTGTGATAGTCTAATAGACAGTGGGGAAGGCTGATAGACAGTTTGATAGACTCATAAACAGTTGGGTAGATAATAGAAAGTAGGGTAGATTGATAGACTGTGGGGTAGACTGGTAAACAGTGGGGTAGACTTATAGTGATTCGGGTAGACTGATTGAGGGAGGGCTAGACCGATAGATAGAGGGCTAGACTGATGGGCAGTGAGGTAGACTGATGGGCAGTGAGGTAGACTGATGGGCAGTGAGGTAGACTGATAGACAGTGGGGTAGACTGATAGACACTGGGGTAGACCGATAGACACTGGGGTAGACCGATAGACACTGGGGTAGACTGATTGACACTGGGGTAGACTGATTGACACTGGGGTAGACTGATTGACACTGGGGTAGGGTAGACCGATAGGCAGTGGGGTAGACCGATAGACACTGGGGTAGACTGATAGACACTGGGGTAGACCGATAGACAGTGGGGTAGACCGATAGACAGTGGGGTAGACTGATAGACAGTGAGGCAGACGGATAGGCAGTGGGGTAGACTGATAGACACTGGGGTAGACCGATAGACTGATAGACAGTGGGGTAGACCGATAGACACTGGGGTAGACCGATAGACAGTGGGGAGCGTGGGGCGGTCCGTGGGGAGTGTGGGGCGGTCCGTGGGGAGTGTGGGGTGATAGTGGGGAGTGTGGGGTGGATTGTGGGGAGTGTGGGGTGATAGTGGGGAGTGTGGGGTGGTCCGTGGGGAGTGTGGGGTGATAGTGGGGAGTGTGGGGTGATAGTGGGGAGTGTGGGGTGATAGTGGGGAGTGTGGGGTGATAGTGGGGAGTGTGGGGTGATAGTGGGGAGTGTGGGGTGATAGTGGGGAGTGTGGGGTGATAGTGGGGAGTGTGGGGCGGTCCGTGGGGAGTGTGGGGTGATAGTGGGGGGATTGTGGGGTGGTGGGGGATAATGGGAATGTGAGGGGATCGTGGGGAGTGTGGGGGGATCGTGGGGAGGATTGGTGCTGTTACGTTTATTAATCTACCCAATTGTTTGGTTTCCTTTCAGTATCAGACTATGAGGCATAATAGAGATGCTGTAGTGCGGAGAGTGCTCAATGCTGCAAATGTGGTGGACAAGGTGAGTATGGAGACTGCGTTCACAGTCATGGCAGGATAGCCTTTCTCTGCCATGCTCCTGTTAACAGTCGGGGCAGAATGAAAATGGTATTAAATACTTGAAACCTTTCACCTCGGGTATGCCCACTCACCGGCTCTCAGGTCCTCAGAAAATCGGCGAGGCCCTCACTCTCGGTTTGAAATACCTCTGTGCTCTGACCCCTCTATATTTGAGTGATCTTCTATAGCTGTATCGTCCAGACTCTGAATCTGGATAACTGCTTGTTCCCTGCTCTCTCATTACAGAAAAGCTCAGGTATTGCCACCCTGCGTTTTGTCACTGTGCTCCTCGCACCCTTCAAAAGCCTATAAGCACCATTTTCTTTGATTGCTGTGTCTCCTTTCCTTACTTACCTCCTGCTCCTGCTGTCCTCTGTATCTTGCTCCCGCTGTGCTCTGTCTCCCTCTCCCTCTCCCGCTGTGCTCTGTCTCCCTCTCCCGCTGTGCTCTGTCTCCCTCTCCCGCTGTGCTCTGTCTCCCTCTCCCGCTGTGCTCTGTCTCCCTCTCCCGCTGTGCTCTGTCTCCCTCTCCGCTCTGTCTCCCTCTCCTGCTGTGCTCTGTCTCCCTCTCCCTCTCCCGCTGTGCTCTGTCTCCCTCTCCCTCTCCAGCTGTGCTCTGTCTCCCTCTCCCTCTCCAGCAGTGCTCTGTCTCCCTCTCCCTCTCCCGCTGTGCTCTGTCTCCCTCTCCCTCTCCCGCTGTGCTCTGTCTCCCTCTCCCTCTCCAGCTGTGCTCTGTCTCCCTCTCCCTCTCCCGCTGTGCTCTGTCTCCCTCTCCCTCTCCCGCTGTGCTCTGTCTCCCTCTCCCTCTCCCGCTGTGCTCTGTCTCCCTCTCCCGCTGTGCTCTGTCTCCCTCTCCCGCTGTGCTCTGTCTCCCTCTCCCACTGTGCTCTGTCTCCCTCTCCCGCTGTGCTCTGTCTCCCTCTCCCGCTGTGCTCTGTCTCCCTCTCCCGCTGTGCTCTGTCTCCCTCTCCCGCTGTGCTCTGTCTCCCTCTCCCGCAGTGCTCTGTCTCCCTCTCCCGCAGTGCTCTGTCTCCCTCTCCCGCCGTGCTCTGTCTCCCTCTCCCGCCGTGCTCTGTCTCCCTCTCCCGCCGTGCTCTGTCTCCCTCTCCCGCCGTGCTCTGTCTCCCTCTCCCGCCGTGCTCTGTCTCCCTCTCCCGCCGTGCTCTGTCTCCCTCTCCCGCCGTGCTCTGTCTCCCTCTCCCGCCGTGCTCTGTCTCCCTCTCCCGCCGTGCTCTGTCTCCCTCTCCCGCCGTGCTCTGTCTCCCTCTCCCGCCGTGCTCTGTCTCCCTCTCCCGCCGTGCTCTGTCTCCCTCTCCCGCCGTGCTCTGTCTCCCTCTCCCGCCGTGCTCTGTCTCCCTCTCCCGCCGTGCTCTGTCTCCCTCTCCCGCCGTGCTCTGTCTCCCTCTCCCGCCGTGCTCTGTCTCCCTCTCCCGCCGTGCTCTGTCTCCCTCTCCCGCCGTGCTCTGTCTCCCTCTCCCTCTCCCGCCGTGCTCTGTCTCCCTCTCCCTCTCCAGCCGTGCTCTGTCTCCCTCTCCCGCTGTGCTCTGTCTCCCTCTCCCTCTCCCGCTGTGCTCTGTCTCCCTCTCCCTCTCCAGCTGTGCTCTGTCTCCCTCTCCCTCTCCAGCTGTGCTCTGTCTCCCTCTCCCTCTCCCGCCGTGCTCTGTCTCCCTCTCCCTCTCCCGCCGTGCTCTGTCTCCCTCTCCCTCTCCCGCCGTGCTCTGTCTCCCTCTCCCGCCGTGCTCTGTCTCCCTCTCCCGCCGTGCTCTGTCTCCCTCTCCCGCCGTGCTCTGTCTCCCTCTCCCGCCGTGCTCTGTCTCCCTCTCCCGCCGTGCTCTGTCTCCCTCTCCCGCCGTGCTCTGTCTCCCTCTCCCGCCGTGCTCTGTCTCCCTCTCCCGCCGTGCTCTGTCTCCCTCTCCCGCCGTGCTCTGTCTCCCTCTCCCGCCGTGCTCTGTCTCCCTCTCCCGCCGTGCTCTGTCTCCCTCTCCCGCCGTGCTCTGTCTCCCTCTCCCGCCGTGCTCTGTCTCCCTCTCCCGCCGTGCTCTGTCTCCCTCTCCCTCTCCCGCCGTGCTCTGTCTCCCTCTCCCGCCGTGCTCTGTCTCCCTCTCCCGCCGTGCTCTGTCTCCCTCTCCCTCTCCCGCCGTGCTCTGTCTCCCTCTCCCTCTCCCGCCGTGCTCTGTCTCCCTCTCCCTCTCCAGCTGTGCTCTGTCTCCCTCTCCCGCTGTGCTCTGTCTCCCTCTCCCTCTCCCGCTGTGCTCTGTCTCCCTCTCCCTCTCCAGCTGTGCTCTGACTCCCTCTCCCTCTCCAGCTGTGCTCTGTCTCCCTCTCCCTCTCCCGCTGTGCTCTGTCTCCCTCTCCCGCTGTGCTCTGTCTCCCTCTCCCGCCGTGCTCTGTCTCCCTCTCCATCTCCCGCCGTGCTCTGTTTCCCTCTCCCGCCGTGCTCTGTCTCCCTCTCCCGCCGTGCTCTGTCTCCCTCTCCCGCCGTGCTCTGTCTCCCTCTCCCGCCGTGCTCTGTCTCCCTCTCCCGCCGTGCTCTGTCTCCCTCTCCCGCCGTGCTCTGTCTCCCTCTCCCGCCGTGCTCTGTCTCCCTCTCCCGCCGTGCTCTGTCTCCCTCTCCCGCCGTGCTCTGTCTCCCTCTCCCGCCGTGCTCTGTCTCCCTCTCCCGCCGTGCTCTGTCTCCCTCTCCCGCCGTGCTCTGTCTCCCTCTCCCGCCGTGCTCTGTCTCCCTCTCCCGCCGTGCTCTGTCTCCCTCTCCCGCCGTGCTCTGTCTCCCTCTCCCGCCGTGCTCTGTCTCCCTCTCCCGCCGTGCTCTGTCTCCCTCTCCCGCCGTGCTCTGTCTCCCTCTCCCGCCGTGCTCTGTCTCCCTCTCCCGCCGTGCTCTGTCTCCCTCTCCCGTCGTGCTCTGTCTCCCTCTCCCGCCGTGCTCTGTCTCCCTCTCCCTCTCCCGCCGTGCTCTGTCTCCCTCTCCCTCTCCCGCCGTGCTCTGTCTCCCTCTCCCTCTCCCGCTGTGCTCTGTCTCCCTCTCCCTCTCCAGCTGTGCTCTGTCTCCCTCTCCAGCTGTGCTCTGTCTCCCTCTCCCGCTGTGCTCTGTCTCCCTCTCCCGCTGTGCTCTGTCTTCCTCTCCCTCTCCCGCTGTGCTCTGTCTCCCTCTCCCTCTCCCGCTGTGCTCTGTCTCCCTCTCCCTCTCCCACTGTGCTCTGTCTCCCTCTCCAGCTGTGCTCTGTCTCCCTCTCCCTCTCCAGCTGTGCTCTGTCTCCCTCTCCCTCTCCAGCTGTGCTCTGTCTCCCTCTCCCTCTCCCGCTGTTCTCTGTCTCCCTCTCCCTCTCCCGCTGTGCTCTGTCTCCCTCTCCCTCTCCCACTGTGCTCTGTCTCCCTCTCCCTCTCCCGCTGTGCTCTGTCTCCCTCTCCCTCTCCAGCTGTGCTCTGTCTCCCTCTCCCTCTCCCGCCCGTCTCTGTCTCCCTCTCCCTCTCCCGCTGTGCTCTGTCTCCCTCTCCCTCTCCAGCTGTGCTCTGTCTCCCTCTCCCTCTCCAGCTGTGCTCTGTCTCCCTCTCCCTCTCCCGCTGTGCTCTGTCTCCCTCTCCATCTCCTGCTGTGCTCTGTCTCCCTCTCTTGCCGTGCTGTCTCCTCTCTTGCTCTGTTCTGTCTCCCTCTCCTGTTCTGCTCTGTCTCCCTCTCCCTCCCTCTCTCCTGCTGTGCTGTGTCTCCCTCTATCACTATGGACTTCACTAAAGAAGAGGGTGCTGCCATTGTAGCAGTAAAGGAGGAGGTGGTAATGATTTTGGATAGGATAAAAAGGTCGACAGTACTCAAAGTAGAAAAGTCACCCGGTCCTGATGGGATGAGTTCGAGGTTACTGAGGGAAGGATAGAAATTGCGGAGGCTCTGGCCACAATCTTTCAATCCTCCTCAGATATGGGAGTGGTGTCATAGGACTGGAGATTTGCAAATGTTACACCCCTGTTCAAAAAAGGGGGAGAGAGATAAACCCGACAATTACAGGCCAGTCAGCCTAATGGTGGTCAGGAAACTTTTAGAGACAATAATCCGGGATAAAATTAATCGTCACTTGGAAAAGTCTGGGTTAATAAATGAACGTCAGCACAGATTTGTTAAAGGAAAATCGTGTTTGGCTAACTTGATTGAGTTCTTTGATGAAGTAATGGAGAGGGTTGATGAGGGTAGTGTGGTTGATGTGTATATGGACTTTGAAAAGGCATTTGATAAAGTACCACATAATAGACTTGTTAGCAAAATTAAAGCCCCTGGGATTAAAGGGTCAGTGACAGCATGGATACAGAACTGGCAAAGGGACAGAAAGCAGAGAGTAGTGGTGAACGGTTGCTTTTCAGACTGGAGTGAGTATAAAGTGATGTTCCCCAGGGGTCAGTATTAGGACCACTGCTCTTACATATATTAATGACCTGGACTTTGGTATACAGGGTATAATTTCAAAGTTTGCAGATGACACGAAACTCGGAAATGTAGTGAACAATGTAGAGGATAGTAACAGACTTCAGGAGGACATAGACAGACTGGTGAAATGGGCAGACACATGGCAGTTGAAATTTAATGCAGAGAAGTGTGAAGTGATACATTTTAGTAGGAAGAATGAGGTGTGGCAAATAAACTAAATGGTACAAAATGACACAAATCTTTAAAGGTGGCAGGACGAGTTGAGAAGGTTGTTAAAAGAGCAAATGGGAGATACAGTCTCGGGAACTATAGACCGATTCGTTTAATGTCGGTGGGAGGAAAGATAATGGAATCCTTACTCAAAGATGTAATGGAGAAACTTCTAGAAACCAAAAATATAATAAAGAATGGTCAGCATGGATTTTAGAAGGGAAAGTCATGTTTGACCAACCTTATTCAGTTTTTTGAAGATGTAACAGAGAGTAGATAATGCAGTAGATGTAATATATTTGGATTTTCAAAAAGCCTTTGATAAGGTACCACATAGTGGACACATGACTAAGGTCAGAGCATGTGGACTCAGGGGACAAGTAGCAGAATGGATAGCAAGCTGGCAACAAAACAGAAAACAGAGAGTAGGGGTTAAAGATAGTTACTCAGACTGGCAAAAGATGGGAAGTGGCGTTCCACAGGGATCGGTGCTGGGACCACTGTTGTTCACCATTTACATAAATGATTTGGACTCTGGAATCGGAAGTACAATTTCAAAATTTGCGGATGACACCAAATTGGTGTGTATAGTTAATACCGAGGAGGACTGCGACAAAATACAGGAAGACATCAACAAACTTGCAGAATGGGTGTGTAATTGGCAAATGAATTTTAATATATATAAGTGTGAGGTATTACATTTTGGTAGGAAGAATAAGGAGGCCACATACTGATTGGATAATAAGAGTCTAAATGGGGTGGAGGAGCAGAGGGATCTGGGGGTAAAGAAACACAAATCATTAAAAGTAGCGACGCAGGTTAATAAGAGCATAGAAAAAGCAAACCAAGCACTGGGGTTCATTTCTAGAGGGACAGAATTGAAAAGCAGGGAAGTTATGTTAATCTTGTATAGAACCTTGGTTAGACCACACTTGCAGTACTGTGAACAGCTCTGGTCTCCGTATAATAAAAAGGATATAGAGGCACTGGAGAAGGTGCAAAAAGATTTACTAGGATGATACCAGAACTGAGAGGATGAACTTATCAGGAAAGATTGAACAGGCTGGGGCTTTTATCTCTAGAAAAGAAAAGACTGAGTGGTGAAATGGGCGGACACGTGGCAGATGAAGTTTAACGCAGAGAAGTGCAAAGTGATACATTTTGGCAGGAAGAACGAAAAGAGGCAATGTAAACTAAAGGGTACAATTCTAAAGTGGGTGCAGGAACAGAAAGACTTGGGGGCATATGTGCACAAATCTTTGAAGGTGGCAGGACAGGTTGAGAAAGCAGTTTAAAAAAGCATACGGGATCCTGGGCTTTATACATAGAGGCATAGAGCATGATTTAAGTCCGGGGATGGGGGTGAGTGAATGGAATTCCTGACGGAAAGTACAGGTTCCCCGGATGTCCTTACGATTTTGACATAAGGATGTCGTTTTTTTACTTTTTTGCCGGATTCCCACCTGACAGGTCGGCCTGATTGACAGGCTGCTCTCAGTTGGATGTGAGAAGAGCCAGGAAGGGGACATGATCAGGTAAGAGATAGATTGGGGTTGGGCGTCATGGAGGGGGCGGGGTGTCAGGGGTCACGGGGGGGTCGGGTGTCACCGGTGGGGGGAGGTCGGGTGTCATCGATAGAGGCGGTCAGTCATCGGGGGGAGTCGGATTCGGAGGTCATCACGGGGTCGGAAATCGTAGGGGGGCTCGGAGATCTTGGGGGGATCGGATATCGTAGGTGGAGGTGGAGATCTAAGGGGGTGGTCGGAGATCATGGGCGGTTCGCCGACCGTTGCGGGGGGGGTCGACGATCATTGGGGGCATCAACGATCATTTGGGGGGTGTGGTCGCTGCAGGTAGGCCTGTTGGGCCTTGGGGAAGCAGTCCTGCTCCTCCAGGCCTACAAACCGTGCCAGAAAGGCACTTACCTGCTGTTTCGGGCCTTCTCGCCTCCTCTTAGGTGGCGTGAAGGAGAAGGCCCGGGAATCTCAGCCCCCCCAGGGCTAAAATCAAAAAAGCTTTGAAGATGAATGCCCGCAGCCTCCTTTAAAGCTTTTAATGTCTGACTCACCCTCTGAGAGTGGGTTGCTCACCCACCCCTCGTCCCGCCCCCATGAAAACCGGAAATGGGCGGGTTGGAGGCGCGTTTTAGATTTTTGCAATTGTTACTGCCCCCTGCCCCCAACCCACCCTTTTTTCCAGGCTAAAATCATGCCCATGGAGTAGAAAAGCGAGAAAGTTATGTTAAACCTTTATAAAACACTGGTTCGGCCACACCTGGAGTATTGTGTCCAGTTCTGGGCACCGCACTTTAGGAAAGATGTGAAGGCCTTAGAGAGGGTGCAGAAGAGATTTACTAGAATGATTCCAGGGATGAGGGGCTTTAGTTACATGGATAGACTGGAGAAGCTGGGGTTGTTCTCCTTAGAGCAGAGAAGGTTGAGAGGAGATTTGATGGATGTGTTCAAAATCATGAAGGGTTTAGATAAAGTAAATAAGGAGAAACTGTTCCCATTGGCGGAAGGGTCGAGAACCAGAGGACATAGATTTAAGGTGATTGGCAAAAGAATCAAAGACGACATGAGGAAAACCTTTTTAATGCAGCGAGTGGTTATCATCTGGAATGCACTGCCCAAGGGGGTGGTGGAGGCAGATTCAATCATGGCCTTCAAAAAGAAATTTGATAAATACTTCAAGGGAACAAATTTGCTGGGCTATGGGTAAAGAGCGGGGAAATGCGACTAATTGGATTGCTCTTATAAAGAGCCGGCACAGATTTGATGGGCTGAATGGCCTCCTTCTGTGCTGTAACCATTTTATGATTGTATGATTCTAGTTTGTGCTGTGACACCTACCCCTTCACTGCCAGTGAATTGCAGACCAGGGGCACTGTACCACAGAGCCAATAGTGACACACACAGCATGTCCTCCTCTGCTGTTGTTCTGGATTGGGTGCAATTTTAGTTTAAATGAGCAGTTTAGTTGAATTTACTCTTCCATCCCTCAGGGCCCATCAGTTTCAGGTAAATACAATCACCTGAGTTCCTAACACCTCTCCCTTCTGCAGTACTACAGACCACTTAAAATTCGCATCGCTCTGATTGGAGTCGAGGTGTGGACCAGAAATCAAATCACAGTGGACATGGATGCAACGGGAACCTTGAGGCGGTTCCTCCAGTGGAGGAAGAGTAATCTTCTACCGCGACTATACAATGACAACGCCCATCTCATCCTGTGAGTACATGACACCCAATTCTCTCAAATCAAAATTAAGCCTGGGGCAGGAGACAGACAACGTGTTCCTGAAACATCTCTCCCATCGCAAATCATGATGTGGAGATGCCGGTGATGGACTGGGGTTGACAAATGTAAAGAATCTTACAACACCAGGTTATAGTCCAACAATTTTATTTGAAAATCACAAGCTTTCGGAGGCTTTCTCCTTCGTCAGGTGAATGTGGGAATCCTTGAACGTTTCGCATTTGTATTCAGAGAACAATACCTGGTGATTACAGATAATCTTTCCAACTGCCCGTTGTCAAGG
Source organism: Heptranchias perlo (assembly GCF_035084215.1). NCBI lineage: Eukaryota > Metazoa > Chordata > Chondrichthyes > Hexanchiformes > Hexanchidae > Heptranchias > Heptranchias perlo. Next base: position 2,054,395 of record NC_090325.1, on the reverse strand, counting down.
CAATCAAAGTGTTCAGACAGAGAGGTGTTACCTACAGGGCCACCGAATATACAAACGGCCAGAACACAAGACAGAGAGAGAGAGGGAGAAATATCCAAAAGGAAGAGAAAGACAGAGAATGACCTGTTGTATTAAAAACAGATAATTTTTATTCGCTAGTGGGGTTACGTGTAGCGTGACATGAACCCAAGATCCCGGTTGAGGCCATCCTCATGGGTGCGGAACTTGGCTATCAATTTCTGCTCGACGATTTTGCATTGTCGTGTGTCTCACCAGCGAATAAAAGTTATCTGTTTTTAATACAACGGGTCATTCTCTGTCTTTCTCTTCCTTTCGGATGTTTCTCCCTCTCTCTCTGTCTTGTGTTCTGGCCATTTGTATATTCGGTGGTCCTGTAGGTAACACCTCTCTGTCTGAACACTTTGATTGCCTTGACAACGGGCAGTTGGAAAGATTATCTGTAATCACCAGGTATTGTTCTCTGAATATAAATGCGAAACGTTCAAGGATTCCCACATTCACCTGACGAAGGAGAAAGCCTCCGAAAGCTTGTGATTTTCAAATAAAATTGACTATAACCTGGTGTTGTAAGATTCTTTACAATCGCAAATCAAGCAGCCCGACCACCTCCCGCACAATTACCGGCACCACTGTATAAAACGGGGAAGAATCCTTTGCTTGGATTTTTCACTGCACGACTCTGGAATTCTCTTTGCCAAAAGAGATATGTCGCAGAACTAAGGAGGGAGCAGCTGTTCCCCAGAATCTGCGAGAGCTTCCCCTAGGCATTGACGAAACAGGCCTGAACAGAGGTGACTGATAGGGTCACTGTCACCAGCACCACCCCCATGATGACCTGAGCTCAGTATGGAAAGAGGTTCAATGACCTCAAGGGTAAGCGCAGCTCTTCATCCCTCCACCCCTCTCAACAGCACCTCACAACACTCCTCACCCCTCCCCTCCATCACATCCTTCAACAGAAATCACAGGGGCAAACTGCATCACCTCCCTTTCTCAATCCAACCACACTCACCTCTTCCTTTTCTCTCTTCACACCACACACTATCACATTCTCTTCTCACACACTGCCACTTGAACAACCAGCATTCACACCCTTAGATAGTTAGATAGTGAACCAGAGGGGTCTGCACATGGTGGGTAACAGCAGGTACTGGTGGGCAGGGACAGCCCAGGAGGCAGCTCGCTGGAGGGCGAGGTTCTCTACTAGCTCTGCTGAGGAGAACAGAGATGTGGACTTCAGGGGCCCAGCCATGAAAAGAAAACTGCTGGCTTCTTGCAAGCAGTTATACCAGGCATTGGAAAAGCTTGCCAAGGCGTTCCAGCACTATGCCTGAAAGTTTGGAAGAGTCCGCTTCCAGCCTGTGTGGTGCCATCTCACATGGCATCAGTAGTCTGCAGTCGACCCTAAGGGTGTGGCCATCTCCAGGGACACTGCATCCGGGCCTTGATAAAGGGAGTCAATGTTACCAGTCTTTGCAGCTCCGGTGGAAGCTCAAAAGGCTGCCATACACACTCTGGACTCCACATTGGAGAGACAGGTGTCCAACTGGGACAGATTGATGGACCGAGTCGATGGGGGCTTTCAAGGAGTCACTTATCTATCGCAGTCTGCACTCCCCACAGAGCAGTGGAAGTGATGAGCCCTGGTCCTATGGGAGTGCCAGTGACCCTATGAGAGCAGTTCGTGTTTCCCTCTCCCACGATGTTAGCACGTCTGCTCCTTCGCCAATCCCTCAACCAATACCCGCCATGGTGCCAGGAAGTCAGCTGGGCTAGATTGCCCTGACAGCAGTTGAGGTGCAGCAGGCTGTAGCTGGGTCCTCACAGGCCTGATTCCACCATCTGGGATGGATCAGTATCTGTTAGGAAGACAGCTGGAATGATATCGCGCCCTGGCAATTGAACCTTGTCTTGTTCCAGGTGACCTGAAGACCAGGGCTAGATGCCTCAGGATGTCTCTTGTTCAAAGATTTGGTGAGGGTGTTCACAGTTTCAGTCAATGCCACAACGTCACCGGTACAGTCCAGAACTGTGATAAACCCTGACCCAGTACACTGGGTGTGGATTGTAACGATCTGTGATAATCCCTGACCCAGTACACTGGATGTGGATTGTAATGATCTGTGATGAACCCTGACCCAGTACACCGGGTGTGGATTGTAATGATCTGTGATGAACGCTGACCCAGTACACCGGGTGTGGATTGTAATGATCTGTGATGAACCCTGACCCAGTACACTGGGTGTGGATTGTAATGATCTGTGATGAACGCTGACCCAGTACACCGGGTGTGGATTGTAATGATCTGTGATGAACCCTGACCCAGTACACCGGGTGTGGATTGTAATGATCTGTGATGAACCCTGACCCAGTACACTGGGTGTGGATTGTAATGATCTGTGATGAACGCTGACCCAGTACACCGGGTGTGGATTGTAATGATCTGTGATGAACCCTGACCCAGTACACTGGGTGTGGATTGTAATGATCTGTGATGAACGCTGACCCAGTACACTGGGTGTGGATTGTAATGATCTGTGATGAACCCTGACCCAGTACACCGGGTGTGGATTGTAATGATCTGTGATGAACGCTGACCCAGTACACTGGGTGTGGATTGTAATGATCTGTATGAACCCTGACCCAGTACACTGGGTGTGGATTGTAATGATCTGTGATGAACGCTGACCCAGTACACTGGGTGTGGATTGTAATGATCTGTGATGAACCCTGACCCAGTACACCGGGTGTGGATTGTAATGATCTGTGATGAACGCTGACCCAGTACACTGGGTGTGGATTGTAATGATCTGTGATGAACGCTGACCCAGTTCACCGGGTGTGGATTGTAATGATCTGTGATGAACCCTGACCCAGTACACTAGGTGTGGATTGTAATGATCTGTGATGAATCCTGACCCAGTACACTGGGTGTGGATTGTAATGATCTGTGATGAACGCTGACCCAGTACACCGGGTGTGGATTGTAATGATCTGTGATGAACGCTGACCCAGTACACCGGGTGTGGATTGTAATGATCTGTGATGAACCCTGACCCATTACACTAGGTGTGGATTGTAATGATCTGTGATGAATCCTGACCCAGTACACCGGGTGTGGATTGTAATGATCTGTGATGAATCCTGACCCAGTACACTGGGTGTGGATTGTAATGATCTGTGATGAACGCTGACCCAGTACACTGGGTGTGGACTGTAATGATCTGTGATGAACCCTGACCCAGTACACCGGGTGTGGATTGTAATGATCTGTGATGAACCCTGACCCAGTACACCGGGTGTGGATTGTAATATGTCCGAGGGCCAAGTGGAAGTCTAAGATCAGACCCGATTTTGGGTGGGATGGTGGAATGGAATCCAGCCCGATATCTCGGTAAGGCCCACTCTTATTCACACCCTTTCGAGATTGATGAGTCTAACTTCTTCTCACATTTTCTCATAACTCAGTCCCCTGGGACAAGGGCTCAGCTCCATGGCCCGGCTCTGTGCCAATTCCATATTGTGCACAGACTAATGCAGAGAAAGTGGAGGTGGTTCAGCGTTCTTTATAAAAATTGCCTGTTTATTCCCTCCACGAGAGATTGAGTCGGTCATCCTTTGATTCTAACATGTTCTTCTTCATTAATATTGATTTCTTTTTTGCAGAGGTGGCATTTTTACAGGTGGCACTGCAGGTAAGGCACCACTTGGCTCCATATGTTCACCGGACTGGTCTGGAGGAGTAAACTTGGTGAGCACCCATTCTTCCTTCTATTACCCCACTCCTCTTGGGCTCTGGCCTCGCTCAGGTGAAATGGCCAGAGCCTCAGACCACTGATGATCTCAATGCTAACACTGACCAGTAAGTTTGATGGGAGGATGTCTCCACTCTGAAGGAAATAAGGATGTTTGTGTCATTATTTCATGCAGTGTTTTAACACAGCTGCAGTTTAAATGCAAGTTGGCCTCACTCACTGAACTTCAAGGTGGTGAGTGCGATATATGTTGTGTATGGGAATCAGGCCAGGTTGGCTCATCTGGATATAAGTTCAGCTAAAGGTACTCTTCTAGGAGAGATTCCAAATGTACAATATTGAAGTGTTACCAGGTTACATGGGCTCAGATGACGTGTGAGAAGTTGCTCACTGGCTTTCCATGTGGTAGCTTCTACATATGTTTTCTGTCACAGGCGATTGGCATCAGTGGCTGAGAAACTGCACACCTATAGGCCCAGGAAAGGCAAACCTGGTAGTGTCAACGAGAGAGACTGAGTGCAAGCGAGAGAGCGAGGGAGACCGAGTGGCTGATTTTCATCTCACTCTCGCCCGGTTTTTAGCCGTAAATGGAGCAATAGCGGTGAAAATGGAGAAACCGTCGAGCTGATGTACGGCTGTAGGCCCGCCCGCCCTGATTATCAGACGGATCTTGGTTCAGGAGTCAGCGTCCCTGCTTGAAACAGGCGCGGGCCTCGTTGCTTTACGCAAATGGGGGTCAAATGACGTTGTTGCGACCCACTTACATTTTCATCGCTACGTGCGTTGCTACCGCTGAACATTGACCAGTGTGAGTGAACTGTAAACAAGACTGAATGTCAGCCAGCGTGAGTGTGACTGCAAACAAGACTCACTGTCGATGAATGTGAGTGAGACTGTGAACAAGACTGAACATTGGCAAGTGTGAGTGAGATTGTGAATAAGACTGAACGTCGGCGAGTGTGAGTGAGACAGTGAACAAGACTGAACGTCAGCGAGTGTGAGTGAGACAGTGAACAAGACTGAACGTCGGTGAGTGTGAGTGAGACAGTGAACAAGACTGAACGTCGGCGAGTGTGAGTGAGACAGTGAACAAGACTGAACATCGGCGAGTGTGAGTAAGACTGTGAACAAAACTGAACGTCGGCGAGTGAGTGAGACTGTGAACTAGACTGAACGTCAGCTAGTGTGAGTGATAATGTCTACAAGACTGAACGTCAGCGAGTATGTGAGTGAGACTCCAAACAAGACTGAAAGTCGGCGAGTGTGAGTGAGACAGTGAACAAGACTGAACGTCGGCGAGTGTGAGTGAGACAGTGAACAAGACTGAACGTCGGCGAGTGTGAGTGAGACAGTGAACAAGACTGAACGTCGGCGAGTGTGAGTGAGACAGTGAACAAGACTGAACGTCGGCAAGTGTGAGTGAGACTGTGAACAAGACTGAACGTCGGCGAGTGTGAGTGAGACAGTGAACAAGACTGAACGTCGGCGAGTGTGAGTGAGACAGTGAACAAGACTGAACGTCAGCGAGTATGTGAGTGAGACTCCAAACAAGACTGAAAGTCGGCGAGTGTGAGTGAGACAGTGAACAAGACTGAACGTTGGCGAGTGTGAGTGAGACAGTGAACAAGACTGAACGTTGGCGAGTGTGAGTGAGACAGTGAACAAGACTGAACGTCGGCAAGTGTGAGTGAGACTGTGAACAAGACTGAACGTCGGCGAGTGTGAGTGAGACAGTGAACAAGACTGAACGTCGGCGAGTGTGAGTGAGACAGTGAACAAGACTGAACGTCGGCGAGTGTGAGTGAGACAGTGAACAAGACTGAACGTCGGCGAGTGTGAGTGATACTTTGAAGAAGACTGAACGTCGGCAAGTGTGAGTGAGACAGTGAACAAGACTGAACGTCGGCGAGTGTGAGTGAGACATTGAACAAAACTGAACGTCGGCGAGTGTGAGTGAGACTGTGAACAAGACTGAACGTCGGCGAGTGTGAGTGAGACATTGAACAAAACTGAACGTCGGCGAGTGTGAGTGAGACTGTGAACAAGACTGAACATCGGCGAGTGTGAGTGAGACTGTGAACAAGACTGAACATCGGCGAGTGTGAGTGAGACTGTGAACAAGACTGAACGTCGGCAAGTGTGAGTGAGATTGTGAACAAGACTGAACATCAGTGAGTGTGAGTGAGACTGAGAACAAGACTGAATATCAGTGAGTGTGAGTGAGACTGAGAACAAGACAGAACGTCGGCAAGTGTGATTGAGTCTGTGGACATGACAACATCAGCGAGTGTGAGTGTGACCGAACAAGACAGAACATCGGTGCGTGTGAGTGAAAATTTGAACAAGACTGAACGTCAGCGAGTGAGTAAGACTGCGAACAAGACTGAACGTCAGCTAGTGTGAGTGATAATGTCTACAAGACTGAACGTCAGCGAGTATGTGTGTGAGACTCCAAACAAGACTGAAAGTCGGCGAGTGTGAGTGAGACAGTGAACAAGACTGAACATCAGCGAGTGTGAGTGAGACAGTGAACAAGACTGAACGTCGGCGAGTGTGAGTGAGACTGTGAACAAGACTGAACGTCGGCGAGTATGTGTGTGACAGTGAACAAGACTGAACGTCGGCGAGTGTGAGTGAGACTGTGAACAAGACTGAACGTCGGCGAGTGTGAATGAGACAGTGAACAAGACTGAACATCGGCGAGTGTGAGTAAGACTGTGAACAAGACTGAACGTCGGCGAGTGAGTGAGACTGTGAACTAGACTGAACGTCAGCTAGTGTGAGTGAGACTGTGAACAAGACTGAACATCGGCGAGTGTGAGTGAGACTGTGAACAAGACTGAACGTCGGCAAGTGTGAGTGAGATTGTGAACAAGACTGAACATCAGTGAGTGTGAGTGAGACTGAGAACAAGACTGAATATCAGTGAGTGTGAGTGAGACTGAGAACAAGACAGAACGTCGGCAAGTGTGATTGAGTCTGTGGACATGACAACATCAGCGAGTGTGAGTGTGACCGAACAAGACAGAACATCGGTGCGTGTGAGTGAAAATTTGAACAAGACTGAACGTCAGCGAGTGAGTAAGACTGCGAACAAGACTGAACGTCAGCTAGTGTGAGTGATAATGTCTACAAGACTGAACGTCGGCAAGTGTGAGTGAGATTGTGAACAAGACTGAACATCGGCGGCGAGTGTGACTGAAACTGTGAACAAGATGAACGTCGGCGAGTGTGCGAGACAGACTGAATAAGTCTGAACGTCGACAAGTGTGAAAGAGAGTGTGACAAGACTGAACGTCGGCGAGTGTGAGTGAGTCTGTGAACAAGACTGAACGTCGGCGAGTGTGAGTGAGACAGTGAACAAGACTGAACGTCGGCGAGTGTGAGTGATACTTTGAAGAAGACTGAAAGTCGGCTTGTGTGAGTGAGACAGTGAACAAGACTGAACGTCGGCGAGTGTGAGTGAGACAGTGAACAAGACTGAACGTCGGCGAGTGTGAGTGAGACAGTGAACAAGACTGAACGTCGGCGAGTGTGAGTGATACTTTGAAGAAGACTGAACATCGGCAAGTGTAAGTGAGACAGTGAAGAAGACTGAACGTCGGCAAGTGTGAGTGAGACAGTGAACAAGACTGAACGTCGGCGAGTGTGAGTGAGACAGTGAACAAGACTGAACATCGACGAGTGCGAGTGAGACAGTGAACAAGACTGAACGTCAGCTAGTGTGAGTGATAATGTCTACAAGACTGAACGTCAGCGAGTATGTGTGTGAGAGACTCTAAACTGGACTGAATGTCTGCGAGTATGTGTGTGTGAGACTCTAAATAAGACTGAACGTCTGCGAGTGTGAGTGAGACTGTGTGCAAGACTGAACAGTGAATGAGAGTGTGTCTATGAACAAGACTGACAGTCAGCGAGTGTGAGTTAGACTGTGAGCAAGACTGAACGTCGGTGAGTGTGACTGATAATGTGAACAAGATTGAATGCTGGTGAGTTTGAGTGAGACCGTGAATACGACTGAACGTCGGCGAGTATGTGTGTGACTGTTAATAAGACTGAACATTGGCGAGTGTGAGTGAGACAGTGAACAAGACTGAACGTCGGCGAGTGTGAGTGAGACAGTGTACAAGACTGAAAATCGGAGAGTGTGAGTGTGACTGAACACGGCTGAACGTCGACGAGTGTGAGTGAGTCTTTGAACAAGATTGAACGTCGGCGAATGTGAGTGAAACTGTGAATTAGACTGAACGTCAGCGAGTATGTGTGTGAGACTCCAAACAAGACTGAAAGTCAGCGAGTGTGAGTGAGACTGTGAACAAGACTGAATTCGGCGAGTGTGAGTGATACTGTGAACAAGACTGAACATCGGCGAGTGTGAATGAGATTCTGAACAAGACTGAACATCGGGGAGTGTGAATGAGATTCTGAACATCGGGGAGTGTGAATGAGATTGTGAACAAGACTGAACATCGGCGAGTGTGAGTGAGATTGTGAACAAGACTGAACATCGGCGAGTGTGAGTGAGATTGTGAACAAGACCGAACATCGGCGAGTGTGAGTGAGATTGTGAACAAGACTGAACGTCGGTGATTGTGAGTGATAATATGCTATAGACAGAGCGAAGCGATTCCACAACCAACGGATCAGATCAAAGCTCTGCAGTCCTGCCACATCCAGTCGTGAATGGTGGTGGACAATTAAACAACTAACGGGAGGAGGAGTCTCTGTAAACATCCCCATCCTCAATGATGGCAGAGTCCAGCACGTGAGTGCAAAAGACAAGGCTGAAGCGTTTGCAACCATCTTCAGCCAGTGGATGATCCATCTCAGCCTCCTCCCGATATCCCCACCATCACAAAAGCCAGTCTTCAGCCAATTCGAATCACTCCATGTGATATCAGGAAACGGCTGAGTGCACTGGATACAGCAAAGGCTATGGGCCCCGATAACATCCCGGCTGTAGTGCTGAAGACTTGTGCTCCAGAATTAGCTGCGCCTCTAGCCAAGCTGTTCCAGTACAGCTACAACACTGGCATCTACCCGACAATGTGGAAAATTGCCCAGATATGTCCTGTCCACAAAAAGCAGGACAAATCCAATCCAGCCAATTACCGCCCCATCAGTCTACTCTCAATCATCGCAAAGTGATGGAAGGTGTCGTCGACAGTGCTATCAAGCGGCACTTACTCACCAATAACCTGCTCACCGATGCTCAGTTTGGGTTCCGCCAGGACCACTCGGCTCCAGACCTCATTGCAGCCTTGGTCCAAACATGGACAAAAGAGCTGAATTCCAGAGGTGAGGTGAGAGCGACTGCCCTTGACATCAAGGCAGCATTTGACCGAGTGTGACACCAAGGAGCCCTAGTAAAATTGAAGTCAATGGGAATCAGGGGGAAAACTCTCCAGTAGCTGGAGTCATACCTAGCACAAAGGAAGATGGTAGTGGTTGTTGGAGGCCAATCATCTCAGCCCCAGGACATTGCTGCAGGAGTTCCTCAGGGCAGTGTCCTAGGCCCAACCATCTTCAGCTTCTTCATCAATGACCTTCCCTCCATCATAAGGTCAGAAATGGGGATGTTCGCTGATGATTGCACAGTGTTCAGTTCCATTCGCAACCCCTCAGATAATGAAGCAGTCTGTGCCCGCATGCAAGACCTGGACAACATCCAGGCTTGAGCTCACCACCACCTTCTCGAGGGCAATTAGGGATGGGCAATAAATGCTGGCCTTGCCAGCAATGCCCACATCCCAAGAACAAATAAAAAAAGTATGAACAAGACTGAACGTCGGCGAGTGTGTGTGTGACTGTGAACAAGACTGAACGCTGGCAAATGTGAGACTGGGACCAAGATTGAATGTTGGTGAGTGTGATTGTAACTGTGAACAGGACTGAATGTTGGTGAGTGTTAGTGAAACTGTGAACAAGACTGAACAGCAGCGAATATGAGTGTGACTGTGAACACAACTGACAGTCAACGAGTGTGTGAGACCGTGAACAAGACTGAACGTCGGTGAGTGTGAGTGACTGGAAACAAGACTGAACATTAACGAGCAAGAGTGAGACTGTGAACAAGGCTGAACGTCGGCAAGTGTGAGTGTGACTGAGCAAGACTGAACGTCGACGAGTGTGAGTGTGACTGTGAACACGACAGAACATCGGCGAGTGTGAATGAGACTGTGAACAAGGCTGAAAGTCAGCGAGTGTGAGTGAAACTGTGAACAAGACTGAACGTCAGCGAATATGAGTGAGACTGCGAATAAGACTGAACATCGACGAGAGTGAGTGAGACTGTGAACAAGGCTGGAGGTCGGCGTGTGTGAGTGAGACTATGAACAAGACTGAACAGTGAATGAGAGTGTGACTGTGAACAAGACTGACAGTCAGCGAGTGTGAGTGAGATTGTGAGTAAGACTGAACGTCGGCGAGTGTGAGTGAGACGGTGCACAAGACTGATGATACAAAGATAGATGGAAAAGCAAGTTGCGAGGAGGACACAAAGGGCTCGATTTTAGCACCCGCGATCGGGTGCATTCCTGGCGGGGGGGGGCTACGAAAATCGGGGATTCCCGGGGTGAGTCGGGAGCCCGGCTCCAACCCGCCCCATTTCCGGGTTCCCCACAGAAGCGCTGACATGTGCGCGCAGCCCCCGCATGTGGGACTCCCGCCGGCAATTAAAGCCGGCGGGGTGCCACTTAAGGTATTTATTTTGGTATTTCAGGTCGTTCAGAGACCTGATTAACATGACATTTTAGGAGGGTTGGGATTTTACAAACAACTGGGACTGTTTCCCGTACTGGGGGAAACACTCCCAGTTCAAATGGACGTGTTGCAGCCACCAGCCTGTGGCAGCTGCAAAGGTCCATTTGCCAGGTGCGGGGGGGAGACCCTCACTCATTGCAGGAGGCCACTCTGTCACCTTGGACAAAGTTTGGCCTCCACCACCCTCCTCCTAACAATAAAATTCACCAACCTGCACACTCACCCCAGTGTCCAGACACATGTACCTACCTTGCGGACCCCCTCAGATGTGCATCTTCCGGATGGGGGCCACCATAGCTGCAGTCATGACCTCCTCGGAGGGCGAACAGCATCATCAGCCTCACCAGCCACACCGTCCACCTCTGACACGTGGAGCTCCACAACACAGTGCTGTGACACATCCACCTGCACAGCAGGAGGGAGGGCTACCGCAGAGAGAGATGCGTCGCAGAGGGCACTACCCTCGCCACAGGGTCCACAGACCGAGGCTCAGCTTCCTGGACCTCTCTGAGCAGCAGTGCACACGGAGGCTCAGAGTCACTCGACATGTAGTTGTGGACATCTGCAGCCTCCTTCATGCCGAGCTGCTCCTGGCTGGACCGAGCACCATCTTCTTAACTGTCGCTGTCAAAGTCACCACTGCCCTCAACAACTTCTCCTCCACATCCTTCCAGGGTGCCACCGGGGACATCGCCGACGTCTCTCAGTCGTCTGCACAAAAGAGCCCTGCAAATACACCTACACTCACTCTGCAGTCACACAATGGGTGGCATCAGGTGTGGGTCTTCATTGTGATCCTCAGGAAAGGGCATTATTGCTCAAACCAGACAAGATTCGCAAAGACGTGGCAGTAGTGGTGCCAATATAATATGTAATGTGAGTTGATCAGAAATTAAATACAAGTAAAAACCATGACAAACCCTCAAACACCCTTGTACATCCCCTTCATGCTCACGACACGTTTACCTTACGCTGCCTACTGCACATATGTGATGCATGCCCTGTGGCTGCAGCACAGGTAGTGGCAGGTTGGGTGAGGCTGACCGTGAAAGAGATGTATGAGAGGGTGAGTATGGGATAGAGCCATGAGATTGTATGAGGATTGGGTTGAGTGGTAGTGACAGGATGAGTACTGGCGAGGTGAGTAAGTGCAGGTAAGATGAGGATGAGCTTTGAGTAGGTGTGAGGGGTGATGTGACAGAGTAGTGTTGGCGGTGCAGAAGGAGATGTGGGGTGGGGGCAGTGATGTGGCAGATGGAGTGTAGGGGAATGAGTAAGTGTACTCACTTTGGCTGACCGACTTAGGTCATTGCAGCGCCTCCTGCACTGTATGCAGGTGGGCGATATGTTGGTGGTGCAGGTGACCTCCTCTGCCACATCGAGCCAGGCCTTCCTGGTGGCAGAGGCAGGCCGCTTCCTCCCGCCCACCGGGGGGAAGATCTCTGTCCTCCCCCTCCTCCTCACCCCATTTGATGATACCTGGAGTGAGGCATCATTAAACTGGGAGCAGCCTTCCCCCTGGGCTGCTCCATGCTGTATTTTTTCCTATTTCTTGCAGCATCAGTCAGTGGAGGACTGCCCCTTTAAATAGGGCTCCTCCAGCTGACAGACCTTACTGCACATGCTCAGTCCGCCCGCCGCGCAGCTCAGCAGCGGGGAACCCGGAACAAGAGGTAAGTGGATCCAATCAACCTGCGATTGCGCGCAGGGCAGACTGATTTCACCGGGCGCGTTACCCACGCACCCAATCGACCCCCCGCCGTGAAACCGCCACCCTGGTAATATCGGGCCCAAAGTGTCTGCAAAGGGATATTGACAGGTTAAGTGAGTGGGCAAAAATTTGGCAGATGGAATATAATGTGGGAAAATGTGAAGTCATCCACTTTGGGAGGAAAAATAAAAAAGCAAAATATTATTTGAATGGAGAAATACTACAAAATGCTGCGGTACAGAGGGATCTGGGTGTCCTCGTACATGAAACACAAAAAGTCAACATACAGGTGCAGCAAGTAATCCGGGAGGCAAATGGAATATTGGCCTTTATTTCTAGGGGGATGGAGTATAAAAGCAGGGAAGTCATGTTCCAACTGTACAGGGTGCTGGTGAGACCACACCTGGAGTACTGCGTACAGTTCTGGTGCCCTTATTTAAGGAAGGACATACTTGCATCGGAGGCAGTTCAGAGAAGGTTCACTAGGTTGATTCCGGGTATGGAAGGGTTGTCTTATGAGGAAAGATTGAACAGGTTGGGTCTATACTCATTGGAGTTTAGAAGAATGAGAGGAGATCTTATTGAAACATGCAAGATTCTGAGGGGACTCGATAGGGTAGATGCTGAGAGGATGTTACCCCTCATGGGGGAATCTAAAACCAGGGGGCAAAGTCTCAGAATAAGGGGTCGCCCGTATAAGATGGAAATGAGGAGGAATTTCTTCTCCCAGAGGGTCGTGAATCTTTGGAATTCTTTACCCCAAAAAGCTGTGGAGGCTGAGTCATTGAATACATTCAAGGCTGAGTTCGACAAATTTTTGATCAGCAAGGGAGTCAAAGGATATGGGGAAAGGGCGGGAAAGTGGAGTTGAGGTAAAAATCAGATCAGCCACGATCTCATTAAATAGAAGAGCAGGCTCGAGGGGCCGAATGGCCTACTCCTGCTCCTATCTCTTATGGTCTGAACGTCGGAGAGTGTGAGTGAAACCGTGAACAAGATTGAATGTCGGCGAGTATGAGTGTGACTGTGAACAACATTGCACATAAGAGGCCTCAACCAAGTTTTCCCAATTCAGTTGGTAAAGTAGAATGTTACTGAGTATTACAGACCACAAAGTGCCAGGCTGATACCCGGTCTGCACCGAATTATCTGATCTCAGCCATCGTAGCAGCGTCAGCGAGTGTGAGTGAGATTGTGGGGTGAATCTTCTCCAGCTTGCTCCTGCTCTAGCTGTCAGCCGCTAAAGCTCCGCTGAAGTTACAGCTGTGGAGTGAGCGAAGACCCCAGAGAAACTGACCCCCTGTGAGAAACAGAGGGTCAGATTATGGGGGAATTTTAAATCCAGTTAAAATGGAGCAGGTGAAATACCTGGCCAGTTCCCACTTGGCTGGCATTTTTACACCTGAGTCAAGTGGGAGCCTCTTACATTTACGTGAATCGGGGTCCTGTTACACCAGTAGGGCACAACTCCATGTTGACTCGGAAGGAAGCGGGGGGCCAGCAGCAACAACCTGGTCGGAGCAGCGAAGAGTCCCTGTAAATTGAGTTTAAAACTTCCCTTTGTGGAGCCAGGAGGAGCAGGAGTGTCTCCTGTCCGGACTTCCCCCGATCACAAACCGCTGACAGCCCCAGAACCCCCTACTGCCCCCCCACCCATCCCCACACTTACCTTGGGCCCAACATGCCACTGCTTGCCGCCTACGGTCAGGATGTTGGTCAGCAGCATTTTAATGAGGCCCAGCTGTTAGGGATGGGCAATAAATGCTGGCCTTGCCAGCGACATCCACATCCCATGAACAAATTTTTTTAAATGGCTGCCGTTCCTGGATGGGCCTGCGGCTCGCGAGGCCACTTTCCTGCCCGGGAGTTAAAATTCCCCCTCCATGACTGCAAACGCATGTGATTATGTAGGTGAGAGTGTATGAATGTGAAAAGGCTGCCTGACTGAGTTTAAGGCAGTACGAAGGTTTTGTGTGAGTGTTAACCAATCAGTGCATTGCCTTATTAGTGGCGTTAGACGATAAGAACATAAGAAATAGGAGCAGGAGTAGGCCATACAGCGCCTCGAGCCTGCTCCACCATTCAATCAGATCATGGCTGATCTTCGACCTCAACTCCACTTTCCTGCCCGATCTCCATAGCCCTTGATTCCCCTCGAGTCCAAAAATCTATCGATCTCAGCCTTGAATATATTCAATGACTCAGCATCCACAGCCCTCTGGGGCAGAGTATTCCAAAGATTCACAACCCTCTGCATGAATAAATTCCTCCTCTTCTCAGTCTTGAATGCCCGACCCCTTATCCTGAGACTATGTCCCCTAGTTCCAGACTCTCTCGACAGGGGAAACGATCTCTCATCATCTACACTGTCAAGCCCTCTCATAATCTTATATGTTTCAATGAGATCACCCCTCATTCTTCTAAACTCCAGAAGTATAGGCCCAGTTTGCAGATGACACCAAGATTGGTGGCATTGTGGACAGTGAAGAAGGTTATCTAGGATTGCAACGGGATCTTGATAAATTGGGCCAGTGGGCCGATGAATGGCAGATGGAGTTTAATTTAGATAAATGTGAGGTGATGCATTTTGGTAGATCGAATCGGGCCAGGACCTACTCCGTTAATGGTCGGGCGTTGGGGAGAGTTATAGAACAAAGAGATCTAGGAGTACAGGTTCATAGCTCCTTGAAAGTGGAGTCACAGGTGGATAGGGTGGTGAAGAAGGCATTCAGCATGCTTGGTTTCATTGGTCAGAACATTGAATACAGGAGTTGGGATGTCTTGTTGAAGTTGTACAAGACATTAGTAAGGCCACACTTGGAATACTGTGTACAGTTCTGGTCACCCTATTATAGAAAGGATATTATTAAACTAGAAAGAGTGCAGAAAAGATTTACTAGGATGCTACCGGGACTTGATGGTTTGACTTATAGGGAGAGGTTAGATAGACTGGGACTTTTTTCCCTGGAGAGTAGGAGGTTAAGGGGTGATCTTATAGAAGTCTATAAAATAATGAGGGGCATAGATAAGGTAGATAGTCAAAATCTTTTCCCAAAGGTAGGGGAGTCTATAACGAGGGGCATAGATTTAAGGTGAGAGGGGAGAGATACAAAAGGGTCCAGAGGGGCAATTTTTTCACTCAAAGGGTGGTGAGTGTCTGGAACGAGCTGCCAGAGGCAGTAGTAGAGGCAGGTACAATTTTGTCTTTTAAAAAGCATTTGGACAGTAACATGGGTAAGATGGGTATAGAGGGATATGGGCCAAGTGCAGGCAATTGGGACTAGCTTAGTGGTATAAACTGGGCGACATGGACATGTTGGGCCGAAGGGCCTGTTTCCATGTTGTAACTTCTATGATTCTATAAGGAGACCAAAACTCTATGCAGTACTCCAGGTGAGGTCTCACTAAAGCCCTGTATAACTGTAGTAAGACCACCTGGCTGTTGTACTCCGACCCCCTTGCAATAAAGGCCAACGTGCCCTTTGCTTTCCTAATTGCCTGCTGTACCTGCTTACTTACATTTTGTGTTTCTTGTACGAGGACACCCAAATCTCTCTGCACACCAACATTTAATAGTTTCTCACCATTTAAAAAATATTCTGTTTTTCTATTCTTCCTCCCAAAGTGAATAACCTCACATTTCCCCACATTATACTCCATCTGCCACCTTCTTGCCCACTCACTTAACCTGTCGATATCCCTTTTCCAACTCTTTGTGTCCTCCTCACAGCTTACTTTCCCACTGAGCTTTGTATCATTAGCAAACATGGATACATTACACTCGGTCCCTTCATCTAAGTCATTAACATAGATTGTAAATAGTTGAGGCCCAAGCACCGATGCTTGAGTTATAGCCTGCCAGCCTGAGAATATGACCTGTTTATCTCTGCTCTCTGTTTTCTGTCCTTTAACCAATCCTCAATCCATGCTAATATATTACCCCCAACCTCATGAACCCTTACCTTGTGTAACAACCTTTTATGTGGCATCTTATCAAATACCTTTTGAAAGTCCAAATATACTACATTCACTGGTTCCCTTTATCCACCCTGCTAGTTACATCCTCAAAAAACTCTAATAAATTTGTCAAACACGATTTCCCTTCCATAAACCCATGTTGACTCTGCCTAATCATATTATGATTTTCCAAGTGCCCTGTTACCCCTTCCTTAATAATGGATTCCAGCATTTTCCCAACGACTGATGTCAGGCTAACTGGACTGTAGTTCCCTGTTTTCTCTCTCCCTCCTTTCTTGACTAGCAGGGTTACATTTGCTACCTTCCAATCCACTGGGACCGTTCTAGAATCTAGAGAATTTTGGAAGATCATAACCAATGCATCCATTATTGGATGATATCGGATGATATTGGAACGTGTTCAAAAAATGCTTCTTCCGTTCCGTCTTAGGACTACCAGTCGAACATTTTGTCTCTTGCTGCTACGCTCGCCCATGAGATGGGACACAATCTGGGATTCTCACACGACATTGAATCACGGAATTGTAACTGTCCAGAACCAAACCGCAATGTCGGCTGCATCATGGAAGAAGCACAGGGGTGAGAAACACATTCAAACAGTATGGCTGGTATTGGTAGATCTCATTCCCACTGCGTCATCTAAAACTAGGAGTAAAGCCTCCCTACCCACTAACACAGGGCTGATGGGATAATCTGCATTCCTGAAGGGACATAGTCTGTGGATGTAATTTAATTGGGCATGTTACATCACGATTGCAATGTTACAGGTTAGGCAACTAATGAGAGGAAGAGGCTCCACAAACATTTCCCTCTTCAATCGCATGTGAATGCAAAAGGCAAGGCTGAAATAAAAAAGAGAAAATGCTGGAAACAGCCTGCCTGTCGGGCAGCATCTGGGAGAGAAGAGAAAAATTGACATTTCAAGTGTGTGTACCCTTCTTCAAAACAAGATTGAAGTGTTTGCAAATGTCCTCAACCAAAAGTGCTGAGTGGGTGATCCTACTGGGCCTCTTCTCGAGGTCTCCTCCATCCTAGGTGTCAGCGTCCCATCAATTCGGTTCACTCCACGTGACACTGAGAGGTGGCTGAGTGCACTGGAGATGGCAAGGGCTACGGGCCCTGATAATATCTCGGCTGTAGTGCTGAACACCTGTGCCAAGCTGTTCCAGTAAAGCTCTGACACTGACATCGAACTGACAATGTGTAAGATTGCCCAGGTACCACCTATCCACTTCCTTAATAATGGATTCCAGCATTTTCCCGACGGCTGATGTCAGGCTAACTGGACTGTAGTTCCCTGTTTTCTCTCTCCCTCCTTTCTTGACTAGCAGGGTTACATTTGCTACCTTCCAATCCACAGGAACCATTCTAGAATCTAGAGAATTTTGGAAGATCACAACCAATGCATCCACTATTGAATGATATCGGATAAATCTCATCCGGCCAATTACCATCCTATCAGCCTCCTCCCAGTCATCAGTAAAGTGATGGAAGGAGTCGTCAAGCCTTCAAGCAAAGTTTACTGACCAATAACCTGCACAGCAACACTCAGTTCAGAATCCACTAGGACCACTCAGCTCCAGACCTCATCCCAGTCTTGATCCAGATATGGATATGACCTGAATGCAGGGGAGAGGTGGGAGTAGCTGCCCTCAACATCAAGTTTGCCGATCACATAGGAACAGGAGTAGGCCATTCAGCCCCTCGTGCCTGCTCCGTCATTTGATAAGATCATGGCTGATCTGTGATCTAACTCCATATACCTGCCTTTGGCCCATATCCCTTAATACCTTTGGTTGCCAAAAAGCTATCTATCTCACATTTAAATTTAGCAATTGAGCTAGTATCAATTGCCATTTGCGGAAGACAGTTCCAAACTTCTACCACCCTTTGTGTGTCGAAATGTTTTCTAATCTCACTCCTGAAAGGTCTGGCTCTAATTTTTAGACCGTGCCCCTTACTCCTAAAATCCCCAACCAGCGGAAATAGTTTCTCTCTATCCACCCTATCTGTTCCCCTTAATATCTTATAAACTTCGATCAGATCACCCCTTAACCTTCGAAACTCTGGAGAATACAATCCCAATTTGTGTAATCTCTCCTCATAACTTAACCCTTGAAGTCCGGGTATCATTCTAGTAAACCTACGCTGCACTCCCTCCAAGGCCAATATGTCCTTCCGAAGGTGCGGTGCCCAGAACTGCTCACGGTACTCCAGGTGCGGTCCAACCAGGGTTTTGTATAGCTGCAGCATAACTTCTGCCCCCTTGTACTCCAGTCCTCTCGATATAAAGGCCAGCATTCCATTAGCCTTCTTGATTATTTTCTGCACCTGTTCATGACACTTCAATGATCTATGTAGCTGAACCCCTAAGTCCCTTTGGACATCCACTGTTTTTAACTTTTTACCATTTAGAAAGTACCCTGTTCTATCCTTTTTTGATCCAAAGTGGATGACCTCACATTTGTCTACATTGAATTCCATTTGCCACAGTTTTGCCCATTCACCTAATCTATCAATATCGCTTTGTAATTTTATGTTTTCATCCACACTGCTTACAATGCCACCAATCTTTGTGTCATCGGCAAACTTAGATATGAGACTTTCTATGCCTTCATCTAAATCGTTAATAAATATTGTGAATAATTGAGGCCCCAAGACAGATCACACAAAGATATGTGGCATAGTAAGTGTAAGTGTCGACAAGATCGTAACATTACAAAGAGACATTGATAGATTAAGTGAATGGGCAAAACTGTGGCAGATGGATTTCAACGCAGGTAAATGTGAGATCATCCATTTTGGACCAAAAAATGAGCGATCCAATTATTTTTTAAATGTTGAAAAGCCAGAAACAGTAGAGGTCCAAAGAGATTTAGGGGTCCACGTACACAGATCACTAAAATGTAGTAGTCAGGTACAAAAAATAATTAAAAAGGCTAATGGAATGTCAGCCTTTATATCTAGAGGGTTAGAATATAAAGGGGAGGAAGTTTTGCATTGCTGCAGGAGTTCCTCAAGGCAGTGCCCGAGGCCCAACCATCTTCAGCTGCTTCATCAATGACCTTCCCTCCATCATAAGGTCAGAAATGGAGATGTTCGCTGATGATTGCACAGTGTTCAGTTCCATTCGCAACCCCTCAAATAATGAAGCAGTCCGAGCCCGCATGCAGCAAGACCTGGACAACATCCAGGCTTGGGCTGATAAGTGGAAAGTAACATTCGTGCCAGATGAGTGCCAGGCAATGACCATCTCCAACAAGAGAGAGTCTAACCACTTCCCCTTGACATTCAACAGCATTACCATCGCCGAATACCCCACCATCAACATCCTGGGGGTCACCATTGACCAGAAACTTAACTGGACCAGCCATATAAATACTGTGGCTATGAGAGCAGGTCAGAGGCTGGGTATTCTGTGGTGAGTGACTCACCTCCTGACTCCCCAAAGCCTTTCCACCATCTACAAGGCACAAGTCAGGAGTGTGATGGAATACTCTCCACTTGCTTGGATGAGTGCAGCTCCAACAACACTCAAGAAGCTCGACACCATCCAGGACAAAGCAGCCCGCTTAATTGGCACCCCATCCACCACCCTAAACATTCACTCCCTTCACCACCGGCGCACAGTGGCTGCAGTGTGTACCATCCACAGGATGCATTGCAGCAACTCGCCAAGGCTTCTTTGACAGCACCTCCCAAACCCGCGACCTCTACCACCTAGAAGGACAAGAGCAGCAGGCACATGGGAACAACTCCACCTGCACGTTCCCCTCCAAGTCACACACCATCCCGACTTGGAAATATATCGCTATTCCTTCATCTTCGCTGGGTCAAAATCCTGGAACTCCCTTCCTTACAGCACTGTGGGAGAACCTTCACCACACGGACTGCAGCGGTTCAAGAAGGCGGCTCACCACCACCTTCTCAAGGGCAATTAGAGATGGGCAATAAATGCTGGCCTCGCCAGCGATGCCCACATCCCATGAATGAATTTTTAAAAATACAAAGCCCTGGTTAGACCACATCTGGAGTACTGTGTACAGTTCTGGGCACCTTAGAAACGATATATTGGCCTTGGAAGGAGTGCAGCACAGATTCACCAGAATGTTACCAGGGCTCCAAGGGTTAGATTTTGAGGAGAGATCACATAAACTCGGCTTGTATTCCCTGGAATATGGAAGGTTAAGTGGTGATTTGATTGAGGCTTTTAAGATTTTGAAAGCAATTGATGGGGTAGATAGAGGGAAACTTTTTCGGCTGGTGGGGGAGTCTAGAACAAGGGGACATTAACTTAAAATCAGAGCCAGGCCAATCAGGAGAGAAGTTAGGAAACACTTCTTCACACAAAGGGTGGTAGAAGTGTGGAACGCTCTCCCACAAAAAGCAGTAGATGCGAGCTCAATCAATAATTTTAAATCTGAGATTGGTAGATTTTTGCTACCCAAGAATATCAAGGGATATGGAGCCAAGGCAGGTCACTGGAGTTAGGATACAGATCAGCCCTGGTCTCATTGAATGGCAGAACAGGCATGAGGGGCTGAATGGCCTACTCCTGTTCGTACATATGAACATACGAATTAAGAGCAGGAGTAGGCCATTCAGCCCCTCGAGCCTCTCTGCCATTTGATAAGATCATGGCTGATCTGATTGTGACCTCAACCCTACTTTCCCATCTACCTACTATAACCTTTGACTCCCTTATTAATCAGGAATCTCTCCAACTCAGCCTTAAAAATATTCAATGACCCTGCCTCCCCCGCTCTCTGGGGAAGGGAGTTCCACAGACTCATGACCCTCTGAGAGAAAAAAATTCACCTCATCTCCGTCTTAAGTGGGAGACCCCTTATTTTTAAACTGTGGCCCCGAGTTCTAGTCTCTCCCACAAGGGGAAACATCCCCTCAGCATCTACCCCTTCTAATCCCCTCAGGATCTTAAATGTTTCAATAAGATCACCTCTCATTCTTCTGAACTCCAGTGTATACAGGCCCAACTTGTCCAACCTTTCCTCATAAGATAACCCCCTCATCCCAGAAATCAGTCGAGTGAACCTTCTCTGAACCGCCTCCAAAGCAATTATGTACTTTCTTAAATAAAGAGACCAAAACTGCACACAGTATTCCAGATGTGGTCTCACCAACGCCCTGTACAACTGCAGCAAAACATCTCAACTTTTATATTCCATTCCCCTTGCAATAAATGACAACATTCCATTTGCCTTCCTAATCACTCGCTGTACCTGCATACTAACTTTTTGTGATTCATGTACTAAGACACCCAGATCCCTCTGTACCTCAGAGTTCTGTAATCTCTCTCCATATAAATAATATATTGCTTTTCTATTCCTCCTGCCAAACTGGACAAGTTCACATTTTCCCACATTATACTCCATCTACCAAATTTTTGCCCACTCACTTAACCTATCGATATCCCTTTGCAGACTCCTTATGTCCTCTTCACAACTTACTTTCCTACCTACCTTTGTGTCATCAGCAAATTTAGCAACCATACATTCGGTCCCTTCATCCAAGTCATTGATATAGATTGTAAATAGTTGAGGCCCAGGCACTGATTCCTGTGGCGCTCCACTCGTTACATCTTGCCAACCTGAAAATGACCCATTTACGCCAACTCTCTGTTTCCTGTTAGCTAACCAATCTTTTATCCATGCTAATATGTTACTCCCTACACCATGAGCTCTTATTTTGTGTAGTAGCCTTTGATGTGGCACCTTGTCAAAAGCTTGTTCCAATCTTCTTATGGATAGAGAATAATGGCTAACAGGCTGACAGGCAGTTGACTGAGTATCACTCCCATATCTTAAAAGGATTGAAAGATTGTGGTCAGAGCCTCCATTATCTCCACCCTTACTTCCCTCAGTAACCTCGGATGCATCCCACCTGAACCAGGTGACTTTTCTACTTTGAGCACTGCCAATCTTTTAAGTACCTCCTCTTTATTTTTATCCTCTCCAATTTCTCTACTAACTCCTCTTTTACTGGGATATTGGCAGCATCCTCTTCTTTAGTGAAGATAGATGCAAAGTATTCATTTAATACCTCTGCCATGCCCTCTGCTTCCACAACAAGGTCTCTTTTTTTGTCCCTAATTGATCCCACTCTTCCTTTAACTACCCTTTTACTATTTTTATGTCAATAGAAGACTTTTGGGTTCCCATTTATGTTACCCACTAATCTATTTTCATTCTCTCTCTTTGGCCTCTTATTTCCTTTTTCAGATCTCCTCTATACTTTCTGTGTTCAGCTTGGTTTGCTACTATATTATGAGTCTGACATTTATCATAAGTCTCCTATTTCTACATAAGAACATAAGAAATAGGAGCAGGAGTAGCCCATAGCCTGCTCTGCCATTCAATCAGATCATGGCTGATCTTCGACCTCAACTCTACTTTCCTGCCCGATCCCCATATCCCTTGATTCCCCTCGAGTCCAAAAACCTATCGATCTCAGCCTTGAATATACTCAATGACTCAGCATCCACAGCCCTCTGGGGTAGAGAATTCCAAAGATTCACAACCTTCTGAGTGAAGAAAATTCCTCCTCATCTCAGTCTTAAATGGCTGACCCTTTATCCTGAGACGATGCCCCCTAGTTCTAGACTCTTCAGCCAGGGGAAACATCCTATCAGCATCTACCCTGTCAAGCCCTCTCATAATCTGATATGTTTCAATGAGATCACCTCTCATTCTTCTAAACTCCAGAGGGTATAGGCCCATTCTACTCAATCTCTCCTCATAGGACAACCCTCTCATCCCAGAAATCAATCTGGTGAACCTCTGTTGCACTGCCTCTAAGGCAAGTATATCCTTCCTTAGATAAGGAGACCAAAACTGTACACTGTACACAGGTGTAGTCTCACCAAAGCCCTGTACAATTGTAGTAAGACTTCCTTACTCTTGTACTCCGACCCCCTTGCAATAAAGGTCAACATGCCATTTGCCTTCCTAATTGCTTGCTGTACCTGCATGCTAACTTTCTGTGTTTCTTGTACAAGGACACTCAAATCTCTCTGAACACCAACATTTAATAGTTTCTCACTGTTTAAAAAATATTCTGTTTTTCTATTCTTCCGACCAAAGTGAATAACCTTACATTTCCCCACATTATACTCCATCTGCCACCATCTCGCCCACTCACTTAACCTGTCTATATCCCTTTGCAGACTCTTTGTGTCCTCCTCACAGCTTACTTTCCCACCTAGCTTTGTATCGTCAGCAAACTTGAATACATTACACTCGGTCCCTTCATCTAAGTCATTAATATAGACTGTAAAGCTGAGGCCCAAGCACTGACCCTTGCAGCACCCCACTAGTTACAGTCTGCCAATTTTAATCTCTATATCTTTCGTCATCCAGGAAGCTCCAGCCTTGGATGTCCTTCCTTTCCCCTTCGTGGGAACGTGTCGAGTCTGTACCTGAACTATCTCCTCTTTGAAGGCCTCCCATTGCTGATTTACTGTTTTACCTAGGTGTTCCTTTGGTGTTTCAATTCTCTCTGCTTTCCTGCTTTTTTCCTTCTCCCCTTTGACACTCTTGTGCATCCTTATCTTTAGTTTCATACCACCAACAATGTTCAGCAGCTGTAGCCGAGAGGACTTGAGGTCAAGCCTGCTCCAAGGTATTGGGATGTGTCTCTTCAACCTGCCGAGACTGGACATGCTGGTCGGGGGCCCCGTGTGTGGCAATATGTACGTGGAGACAAATGAGGAGTGTGACTGCGGCAAGCCTGAGGTAGGAAGGAGCCAGATGAGTCTGGTAATGTGGAAGAGCTCAATGTGGGGGGCCTACAGATGACATCTTTAGAGCTGATGCGAAGCCTGAATGTCGTGGTAGACTATAAACTTGTATTTTTATTTGCTAAAGAACAGAGGCTTCGTGTAAGTGTAGGATTGGTTCCGAATTCAATTTCAAATCCTAACCGGGATAATTTGGTTTAGTGCGGACAGGCCATTTTTCTTTTACCAATACGAACCTTGCAACAAAGGAAGAACTTGTGTTTCTATAGCACCTTTCATGAACACATGACGTCCCAAAGCGCTTTACAGCTAATGAAGTAGTTTGAAGTGTAGTCATTGTTGTAATGTAGGAAACGGGGCAGCCAATTTGTGCACAGCAAGATCCCACAAACAGAGATGTTATAGTGACCAGATAATCTGTTTTATTGATGTTGGTTGAGGGATAAATATTGGCCAGGACACTGGGGAGAACTCCCCTGCTCTTCTTCGAAATAGTGCCATGGGATCTTTTACGTCCACTTGAGAGGGCAGATGGAGTCTCGGTTTAACAGTGCAGCACTCCCTCAGCACTGCAATGGAGTGTCAGCCTTGATTTTGTGCTCAAGGCCTAAGTGGAACCTGAACCCATGACCTCCTGACTCAGAGGCAAGAGTGCTACCGCTGAGCGTCACTTTAAATGTTTTGACTTAAAGTCAGTGAAGCTTCTCTTACCATGTTGAGATGTCACTTCCGTAACCGGTATTTTCTGTTTTTGTTTTACTCTCAGGAATGTTTAGACTCCTGCTGTGAGCCATCGACTTGTAAACTCAAACCTGGTGCAAAATGTTCATCTCTTGGTGCCTGCTGTAAGGACTGCAGAGTAAGATCTCACTGGGTCACTATGTGCCACACAGAGCATGTCTGGATACAAAGAGGGTATTAGGGGATTGGGTGATATCACAGCTGAAACACTGCTCTTTCACCTTCGGGTCTGGGTTAAAATGGGATAGGATGGGATGAAAGTTTCTCCTCACAGCTGGCCGGAAGGATCCTTATTCTCCCCAAACGCTAAACTGTCCATAATCTACTGCTAAATTGACATTCTCAGAAACACGAGAGGCCTGAAGAAGCCCTTCTGTTGCATGTCCAGGAATTCTAAACCATGAACACCTTGCACGTGCCTCATTCTTGAATTTTAATTTTTTTTCTTGGGATATCGGAGACACTTGTAAGGTCAATATTTATTGCCCATCCCTAGTTGCCGAGAGCACCACGAGTCAAACACATAGGTGGGGACTGGAGTCATGTGTAGGCCCAGACCGAGTAGGGGTGGGACTGGAGTCACGTGTAGGCCCAGACCGAGTAGGGGTGGGGACTGGAGTCACGTGTAGGCCCAGACCGGGTAGGGGTGGGACTGGAGTCACGTGTAGGCCCAGACCGGGTAGGGGTGGGACTGGAGTCACGTGTAGGCCCAGACCGGGTAGGGGTGGGACTGGAGTCACGTGTAGGCCCAGACCGGGTACGGAGAGGGACTGGAGTCACGTGTAGGCCCAGAACGGGTACGGAGAGGGACTGGAGTCACGTGTAGGCCCAGACCGGGTACGGAGAGGGACTGGAGTCACGTGTAGGCCCAGACCGGGTACGGAGAGGGACTGGAGTCACGTGTAGGCCCAGACTGGGTAGGGGTGGGACTGGAGTCACGTGTAGGCCCAGACCGAGTAGGGGTGGGACTGGAGTCACGTGTAGGCCCAGACCGGGTAGGGGTGGGACTGGAGTCACGTGTAGGCCCAGACCGGGTACGGAGAGGGACTGGAGTCACTTGTAGGCCCAGAACGGGTACGGAGAGGGACTGGAGTCACTTGTAGGCCCAGACTGGGTAGGGGTGGGACTGGAGTCACTTGTAGGCCCAGACCGGGTACGGAGAGGGACTGGAGTCACGTGTAGGCCCAGAACGGGTACGGAGAGGGACTGGAGTCACTTGTAGGCCCAGACCGGGTAGGGGTGGGACTGGAGTCACGTGTAGGCCCAGACCGGGTGGGGGTGGGACTGGAGTCACGTGTAGGCCCAGACCGGGTACGGAGAGGGACTGGAGTCACGTGTAGGCCCAGACCGGGTGGGGGTGGGACTGGAGTCACGTGTAGGCCCAGACCGGGTAGGGGTGGGACTGGAGTCACGTGTAGGCCCAGACCGGGTGGGGGTGGGACTGGAGTCACATGTAGGGGTGGCAGGTTCCCTTCCCTGAAAGACATGTTGGATTATTAATGAACCAGTTGGGTTTTTAATGAAAACCCTGCAGCTTTCAAGGTAATCTTTTCAGGTGCCAGGCCCCAGATTACCAGATTTACTGAATTCAGTTTCAGAAATTGTCACCTGAACACATGATCTGAGTTGCTAGTCCAGTGCCAGAACCACTCGGCTACGGTACCCTGAGCACCTTGTACATTCCTGATCCCTGAATACAATTTATGAACCTCACCCCAAATACTTTGTACATACTGTACACCCAGACACGTCACATATAACACCTGGATGACCAGGAATTTCTAGATTTACTTTGAACTCACTCCTCCCCCACCAGAAAAATTGCCCAATTAAAATGTCAGCGCATTTCATTGCTACCTTTGTCTGCAGTTTGTTTCAGTGGGCACGATTTGTAGACCGCCGATGGGAGAATGTGACTTGCCAGAGTTCTGTAGAGGCAGCTCCGCAGATTGCCCCAACAATATGTATCTGAAAGATGGCAACCCGTGCAGTAACGGAAACTTGTACTGCAGCAATGGGGTGTGTCAGTCCGCGGATAAACAGTGCCAGGAGATCTGGGGTAACGGTGAGTACAGGCTACCAGAATCCTCCATACTATTACAGCACAGTCCCACTCACACACTGAATATGAGCTTTGTCAAGTGAATGAATGTGATTGGATGGATGCCCTGAACTGCAAAGCAGATGATGAGTTACACCCACAATTCCCTGCGAATCCACGATCCTGATCTTGCCAACAGAGTCTGCACGAGAGTGAGAGCATGGAACTTCCCCAGAGGGGAACAGCTGACATCAGAGGGCAGGCCCTCACTCCTGATCTCACTCACACACTTCATCGTGACTGGGTCAAGGTTGGCACTGGTAAAGACCATACCTACCTGCTTATAATGGACGGGCTGAAGAAAAATCAAAACACTTGCAGCTGGCAGTCTGTTGGCACGAGCCAGAAAGGGGAATGGAAGTGCCAAACTGGTGGAGTGGAAATGAGTGGTTCTTAGTGTTGGCTTGAAAGGGTATCCATTTTACTTCCAGAGTCTGTATTTTAGACAATCTCTGTCTCCCTTGTTCTCTCAATTTCACACTTTCTGTTTCTCTGTCCCTCACACATTCTCCCACACTCCCTTTCCTTCTCACTCAGGGGCAGGCTGGGGAGGATGCTCATGTGGAGGATGGACCATTTGGGCCATATGTCCTGTTTCTGTGCTGTAGACTCTCTGTAATTCTCCCACTTTCTTTCTGATAGGTGCAGTGTCTGCTGAAGATCTTTGTTATAAACTTACAAATAAACAAGGAGATAAATTTGGGCACTGCGGCCAGAATGAAAATAACGAATACATGAGGTGCACTGATGAGTAAGTTTTGCAGTAAAATACCAGCTCGTTTAGAACTGCCTGTGCTAATGCAGGAATTTTATACTAAGAGTAATTGAAAAGATTGTGCTGTTTTATGTTGTTCTAAATAAATCATGTATTGAAGCATCACATGGAGAAATCAGTGACACCCTGTCACAACATAAAAGCAAATTGAATCAACAACATGGGGCCTTCCCGAATGGCTCATTGATAATGGCCCATGTGTGTGTGTGTTTGTGTTTGTGTGTGCGTCTGCATGTGTTTGTTTGTATGTGTGTGTGTGTCTGTGTGTGTGTCTGTGTGCATGTGTGTGTTTGAATGTGTCTGTTTCTCTGTGTGTGTATCTGTGCGTGTGTGTGTATCTGAATGTGTGTGTGTTTGTGTATCTGTGAGTTTGTATTTGTGTGTGTGTGTCTGTGTTGTCACTGGGAGAGGTGTTTCTGTGTGTGCGCGTGTGTGTGTCTGTTTCTTTGTGTGCCTGTGTTCGTGTGTGTCTGAATGCATGTTTGTGTCTGAATGCATGTTTGTGTCTGTGTGTGTCCACCTACATCTGTGTGTGTGTCAGTCTGTGTGTGTGTGTCAGTCTGTGTGTGTGTGTGTGTGTGTGTGTGTCAGTCTGTGCACATGTCACTCCGCTTTTTAAGAAAGGAGAGAGAGGGAAACCGGGGAATTATAGACCAGTTAGCCTAACATCTGTTGTGGGGAAATTGCTGGAGTCTATAATTAAGGATAGGGTGACTGAACACCTCGAGAATTTTCAGTTAATCAGAGAGAGCCAGCATGGATTTGTGAAAGGTAGGTCGTGCCTGACACACCTGATTGAGTTTTTTGAAGAGGTGACTAAAGTAGTGGACAGGGGAATGTCAATAGATGTTATTTATATGGACTTCCAGAAGGCATTTGATAAGGTACCACATAAGAGACTGTTAGCTGAGATAGAAGCCCATGGAATCAAGGGAAAAGTACGGACTTGGTTAGGAAAGTTGGCTGAGCGAAAGGCGACAGAGAGTAGGGATAATGGGTAGGTACTCATATTGGCAGGATGTGACTAGTGGTGTCCCGCAGGGATCTGTCTTGGGGCCTCAATTATTCACAATATTTATTAACGACTTAGATGAAGGCATAGTAAGTCTCATATCTAAGTTTGCCGATGACACAAAGATAGGTGGCATTGTAAGCAGTACAGATGAAAACATAAAATTACAAAGGGATATTGATAGATTAGGTGAATGGGCAGAACTGTGGCAAATGGAATTCAATGTAGACAAATGTGAGGTCATCCACTTTGGATCAAAAAAGGATAGAACAGGGTACTTTCTAAATGGTAAAAAGTTAATAACAGTGGATGTCCAAAGGGACTTAGGGGTTCAGGTACACAGATCATTGAAGTGTCATGAACAGGTGCAGAAAATAATCAAGAAGGCTAATGGAATGCTGGCCTTTATATCTAAAGGACTGGAGTACAAGGGGGCAGAAGTTATGCTGCAGCTATACAAAACCCTGGTTAGACCGCACCTGGAGTACTGTGAGCAGTTCTGGGCACCGCACCTTCGGAAGGACATATTGGCCTTGGAGGGAGTGCAGCATAGGTTTATTAGAATGATACCTGGACTTCAAGGGTTAAATTACGAGGAGAGATTACACAAATTGGGGTTGTATTCTCTAGAGTTTCGAAGGTTAAGGGGTGATCTGATCGAAGTTTATGAGATATTAAGGGGAACGGATAGGGTGGATAGAGAGAAACTATTTCCGCTGGTTGGGGATTTTAGGAGTAGGGGGCACAGTCTAAAAATTAGAGCCAGACCTTTCAGGACTGAGATTAGAAAACATTTCTACACACAAAGGGTTGTAGAAGTTTGGAACTCTCTTCCGCAAACGGCAATTGATACTAGCTCAATTGCTGAATTTAAATCTGAGATAGATAGCTTTTTGCCAACCAAAGGTATTAAGGGATATGGGCCAAAGGCAGGTATGTGGAGTTAGATCACAGATCAGCCATGATCTTATCAAATGACGGAGCAGGCACGAGGGGCTGAATGGCCTACTCCTGTTCCTATGTGTGCGTGTGTCAGTCTGTGTGTGTGTGTGTGTGTGTCAGTTTGTGTGTGTTACTGGGAGAGGTCTGGATTGTTTAAATATCTAACACCTAAAACAAATCACACATTCTCTAAGTCACTGGGGCCGTTGGGTTTTTGGGTGGCATTAACCATACATAGGAACATAGGAACAGGAGTAGGCCATTCAGACCCTCGTGCCTGCTCCGCCGTTTGATAAGATCATGGCTGATCTGTGATCTAACTCCATATACCTGCCTTTGGCCCATATCCCTTAATACCTTTGGTTGCCAAAAAGCTATCTATCTCAGATTTAAATTTAGCAATTGAGCTGGTATCAATTGCCGTTTGTGGAACAGAGTTCCAAACTTCTACAACCCTTTGTGTGTAGAAATGTTTTCTAATCTCAGTCCTGAAAGGTCTGGCTCTAATTTTTAAACTGTGCCCCCTACTCCTAGAATCCCCAACCAGCGGAAATAGTTTCTCTCTATCCACCCTATCTATTCCCCTTAATATCTTATAAACTTCGATCAGATCACCCCTTAACCTTCGAAACTCTGGAGAATACAACCCCAATTTGTGTAATCTCTCCTCGTAACTTAACCCCTGAAGTCCGGGTTAACCCTATGCTGGCCAAGTGTCATTTTCTGCCAGGCACTAACTCAGCCCACTGACTGCTGCCAGTGGACCCTGTTTAACTCGGGTCTGAGGAGACGTTTCACTGCAGGGCAGCCACTGTGATGCTCTGGCTGTTGGAAGCAGCCATGTTGTTAGAGGGGATATAAAACCATGGACCATTTGAGGTTTAGTCGCTGTGATTTCTGTTAAGATTCTGAGGCTTTCTTTGTGAAGGGCCGATTATCTTGTATCTTGCAGAATGCTGCAGTTGGATTCAAGCCCATTAAGGTTGTGATTAATGAGTAAATAAATAACCTACTGTAATCCAACCAGCATTAATATTGTGACTAAGAAATAAATGAATAACCTGCCCTGATTGAGCCACTAATGAATTGCTTTTTTTATCCATGACTTTGTGCTTATGTTTGGGCCAAGTGCTTTTCCAGTGATACAGGGACTCCCTCTGGGCACAGGCTGGAGTTCCAGGGCTGCCTGACACTCCAGGTACACCCGAGAGGAGATTGTTGGTCACTTCCCCTACTGCTATATTCAAGGTTAGATTGGATAGAGTGATAAAGGAAAAGGGGATGAAGGGATGTGCAAAAGGGCGGGTAAATGTGATTAGGAATATTTGCTCACGTGGAGGGTAAACGCCAACATGGGCTGGTTTGCCCGAATGGCCTGTTTCCGTGATGTATTTTTATGTAACTATAGCAGGGAGACTGGAATTAGTAGAATGTGTCACCCTGGAAGGGGAACCTGGCATTGCATGTTTGTACGTGGGGTTCCTGCTGCTTTTAAGTAGTAGAGAAGTTGTTGGCCTAAGCTCACTAACCTAAGCTGATTCACCTGTTACGTAGAAACAAAGGAATTGCTGGATGAAAGAAGTACAGGATCCATCTAGCTCATCTTCTGCCATCCTGGTAGTTATATGTTGCAACAATAATGAAGTGGTTGACTTATCATTTTAACCGATCTCTATCAGTTAGTCTACAACAAAACACCCAGTGGTGGAGAGCTTTGGGAACCATTTCCGGCCCTTCCCCTGGATTTTTAGTGGGAGTGCTCCAGACGTACCGTGGAATTTCAAACCATTGGTGTTAATTACTTTAAACATCCGTCAGTGACATATTGAAGGAGACGGATGGACACAAGCGCAGGTACAGGTGTAGTTACAGGGGCCACATACAGATCCTACATACCCTGTAGGGAGAAAGGTTAAGGGAACCACTAGGAAGATGAGTAAAATATAAAAAAGGTCAGAGTAGCAAAGAAGGACTAGAAATGAGCAATACACAACATCAAGAAATTCCTCCAGTACCATCAGAAAGAGGATTACTAAAGGAGAACTGAAACCTGTTAATGATGTAAATATAAAATCAAATAAAAATAGCCATACTTGTAGTCGAATGCCACAAATAATAGGAGCTATGTCTAGACTTCTGACTCCATTATCACCTACACACACATCCTAGACAACATTAAAGGGTTTGAAACCAATAAATCCCCAAGGACAAATGCCCCAGGGTGTTAAAGTGAGACTGGGGACTGATCCATGAAGTGATAATGGTGATCACGAGAGAGTCAATGGATATAGGGAAGGTCCCACTAGTTTGGAAACAAGCCAAATATTTTCAAAAAAAGGCAACAAAATAAAGACCTAACTACAGACCTAGTCTCACACAAGTAACTGGCAAATCAACCACTAGGAACAAGGTTGAAGATTCGTGGACAATAACCTTGTAAGTGATAACCAACATGGTTTCAGAAGGGACAGATCTTCCCTGACAAATCTCCCTGAGGTTCCAAATGGATGTTGCAAAGCCCTACATGACAATCTTTGATAAAGTCCAGAATGAAAGACTGCAGCACAAGCTGAAAGCAAGTAGATATCCTCTGTGAAACTTGAGAAAGAAAGCAGAGGATACTCTAGCAGAAATGTACTGTGTGGACTATTCCAGGGATTGGTGCCGCCGTCCCTACTGTTTCTAATCTACATAACGTCAACTTTCATTTATATAGCTCCTTTAACATAGTCGGTGCAACACAAGAGGAGGCCATTCGACCCATCATACCTGTGCCGGCTCTTTGAAAGAGCTATCCAATTAGTCCCACTCCCCTGCTCTTTCCCCATATCCCTGTAATTTTTTTCCTTTCAAGTACTTATCCAATTCCCTTTTGAAAGTTATTATTGAATCTGCTTCCACCACCCTTTCAGACAGTGCATTCCAGATCATTACAACTCGCTGCGTAAAAAAATGTTTCCTCATGTCGCCTCTGGCTCTTTTGCCAATCACCTTAAATCTGTGTCCTCTGGTTACCGACCTTTCTGCTACTGGAAACAGTTTCTCCTTATTTACTCTGACAAAACCGTTCATGATCTTGAACACCTCCATCAAATCTCCCCTTAACCTTCTCTGTTCTAAGGAGAACAATCCCAGCTTCTCCAGTCTCTCTACATAACTAAAGTCCCTCATCCCTGGTACCATTCTAGTAAATCTCTTCAGCACCCTCTCTAAGGCCTTGACATCCTTCCTAAAGTGCGGTGCTCAGAGTTGAACACAGTACTCCAGTGTTTTAAAAAGGTTTAGCATAACTTCCTTGCTTTTGCACTCTATGCCTCTATTAATAAAGCTGTTAAAAAATGTGCTTTTTTAACAGCTTTCTCAACTTGTCCTGCCACCTTCAAAGGTTTGTGTATGTGCACCCCCAGGTCTCTCTGTTCCTGCACCCCCTTTAAAATTGTACCATTTAGTTTATATTGTCTCTCCTCATTCTTCCTACCAAAATACATCACTTCACACTTCTCTGTGTTAAATTTCATCCCCCATGTATCTGCCCATTTCACCAACCTGTTTATGTCCTGAAGTCTGTTACTATCCTCCACATTGTTCACTAGATTTCCGAGTTTCATGTCATCTGCAAGTCCAAACACAAGTCCAGGTCATTAATATACATCAAAAAGAGCAGTGGTCCTAATACCAACCCCTGGGGAACACCACTGTATACTTCCCTCCATCTGAAAAACAACCGTTCACCACTA
Source organism: Heptranchias perlo (assembly GCF_035084215.1). Classification (NCBI taxonomy): domain Eukaryota; kingdom Metazoa; phylum Chordata; class Chondrichthyes; order Hexanchiformes; family Hexanchidae; genus Heptranchias; species Heptranchias perlo. The sequence continues at coordinate 2,021,104 of NC_090325.1, read as the reverse complement.
CTCCCTGATTTCTCTCCCTTTTTACAAGGAGTGAAAGAAAGAAATAACTTGCATTTATACAGTAACTTTCACGATCTCAGGACATCCCAAAGGGCTTTACAGCCAATTAAATACTTTTGAAGTGTAGTCACTATTGTGATGTAGGAAATGCAGCAGCCAATTTGCGCAGAGCAAAGTTCACAAACAACAATAAGATAAATGACCAGATCATCTGTTTTAGTGATGTTAGTTGAGGGATAAATATTGGCTGGAACACCGCCAGATATGTGAGCTGCCTGTGGAGGCATGACAGGTGCTGGTAGCTCACCCAAATAATGTTAATGAGGCCCAAGAATCAATTCCAGGCCATCCTCGGGCCACCCGGTTGGGGCGTGCACTTTTGGTGCATTGCTAGTTGTAGGTCCAAATATGGACAATAACTAATTCCCACACCACCATGTCGTCATTTCATAGCAGCAATGAGCAATGCAAAGATTGCTGAGCTATATCGCCAAATCATGAGAGTGTAATTCTCAGGCCATCATAGAATCATACAACACAGAAGGTGGCCATTCGGCCCGTCGTATTTGTGACGGTTCTTTGAAAGAGCTATCCAATTAGTCCCATTCCCCTGCTCTTTCCCCATAGCTCTGCAAATTTTTCCTTTTCAAGTATTTATCCTTTTGAAAGTTTGCACCACTATTTCAGGCAGTGCATTCCAGATCGTCACGTAAAAAAATTCTCCTCATTTCGCCCCTAGCTTTTTTGCCAATTACCTTAATTCTGTATCTTCTGGTTACCGACCCTTCTGCCAGTGGAAACAGTTTCTCCTTATCTACTCTATTAAAATCCCTCATAATTTTGAACACCTCCATTAAATCTCCCCTTAACCTTAATCCCAGTTTCTCCAGTCCCCCCACATAACTGAAGTCCCTCATCCCTGATATCATTCTGGTATGTCTCCTCTGCACCCTCTCCAAGGCCTTGACATCCTTCCTAAAGTGTGGTTCCCAGAATTGGACACAATACTCAAGCATGTTGAAACTATAAGTGCTCAGGTCGGACAGCACCTTCAGTTCAATTACCAAGGCACAAACCTTGAAAGTGATGAAGAGAAGGCTGATCCCTAATGTCAGTAGGCAAGGAAAATTCAGACTCTTGAGCCTTGAAATTAGTTGAATGAGAGAGGAGTAGATGAAACTAAATGGCATAGAAAGAGTTAATCTTGAGCACCATTTCAAATTAAACATTGAGTGCAATACAGGTACAAACTGATAAAGGACAAGTTCAGGACTAATGTCAGGAAGTATTCCCTCACAAAGAAGGGTGCTGAATACCGCGATTGGTCACTGAGTAAGTTGTGGAAGCAGAAACTCTTGAATCATTCAACAGCCAGCCGGTTGCCAGGTGGCACCATTGGTTCTATGGACGGATGAGCTAGCTGGGCTGAGTTTCGAAGGTTAAGGGGTGATCTGATCGAAGTTTATAAGATATTAAGGGGAATAGATAGGGTGGATAGAGAGAAACTATTTCCGCTGGTTGGGGATTCTAGGAGTAGGGGGCACAGTCTAAAAATTAGAGCCAGACCTTTCAGGAGTGAGATAAGAAAACACTTCTAGATACAAAGGGTGGTAGAAGTTTGGAACTCTCTTCCGCAAACGGCAATTGATACTAGCTCAATTGTTAATTTTAAATGTGAGGTAGATAGCTTTTTGCCAACCAAAGATATTAAGGGATATGGGCCAAAGGCAGGTATATGGAGTTAGATCACAGATCAGCCATGATCTTATCAAATGGCGGAGCAGGCTCGAGGGGCTGAATGGCCTACTCCTGTTCCTATGAATGGCCTCCCATACCTTGTGAAATATAGAAACACATAAGCCCAGACATTGACACAGTGAAGCAGACAGATGTTCAGACATGCAAACAGACACAGGGATAATACTCCCACACATTCAGACTGACAGTCCTTACAGCGATAGTGACCCCACTGAATCATGAATGTAGAAGGTCCAAGTTGTTTGTGTTTCCCTTACAGGAATATAAAGTGTGGAAAACTCCAGTGTAAGGGTGGAAATGCGAAACCTATCCGAGGAGGAAATTTGAACGTTTTGACCAACTCCATCGTTTTTCAGGGTGTGAGGTATGAATGTCGAGGGACATTTGTTCTTTATGGTGATGCAAACAGTGCAGACCTAATTCGAGAAGGAACCAAGTGTGCAGACAACAAGGTAATCGATTCACAATCACAATAAAAGTAATATTAACTCTGTTCAAGCTTATACTGTTCCTTCCCTTCCAGAGTTCACGTTGGCACTCTCTCTCCCTATTCCACAGTTAAAGATGTATATTCTCCTTCACACTGCTCCCAACCTCACTTCCTTTCCCCACACTACCACACCCAAATTCTACCACCTACGAATTGCTTAAGGGATAGGAGGCAGAGAGTAGTGGTGAATGGATGTTTTACTGACTGGAGAGAAGTATGCAGTGGGGTCCCATTGCTTTTCTTGTTATCTATAAATTACTTGGATTTGGGTATTTGGGTACAATTTTTAACTTTGCGGATGATACAAAACTTGGCAAAGTAATAAATAGTGAGCAGGATAGTAACAGAGGACATAGACTGGTGAAATGGACAGACACATGGCAGTTGCAATTTAAAGTAGATAAGTGTGAAGTGATGCACTTTGGGAGGAACAACATGGAGAGGCAGTATAATCTAAATGGTATTTTGAGGGGGGGTGCTAGAGCAGTGGGACCCGGGGGTGCATATTCACAGATGTCTGAAGATGGCAGGGCAAGGCAAGGCCTTAGAGAGGGTGTAGAAAAAATTTACTAGAATGGTTCCAGGGATGAGGGACTTCAGTTACGTGGATAGACTGGAGAAGCTGGGATTGTTCTCCTCAGAGGAGAAGGTTGAGAGGAGATTTGATAGAGGTGTTCAAAATCATGAAGGGTTTAGATAAAGTAAATAAAGAGTAACTGTTCCGATTGGTGGAAGGGTCGAGAACCAGAGGACACAGATTTAAGGTGAGTGGCAAAAGAACTAAAGGCGACATGAGGAAAAGCTTTTTTACGCAGTGAGTTGTGATGATCTGGAATGCGCTGCCTGAGGGGGTGGTGGAGGCAGATTCAATCGTGGCCTTCAATAGGAATTGAATAAATATTTGAAGAGAAAAAGTTTGCAGGGCTACAGGGAAAGAGCGGGGAAATGGGACCAACTGGATTGCTCTTACAAAGAGCGGGCCGAATGGCCTCCTCCTGTGCTGTAACGATTCTATGATTCTATAAGTTGATAAGGCAGATAAGAAAGCGTATGGGATACTTGGCTTTGTGAATAGGGGCAAAAACAAGGAAGTCATTTTTTATAAAACACTGGTTAGGTCTCAGCTGGGCACCGCACTTTAGGAAAAATGTCAAGGCCTTGGAGAGATTCAAAGGAGGTTTACCAGGATGATAAAAGGGATGAGGGATTTCAGTTATGTGGAGAGAATGGAGAAGCTGGGTTAGTTCTTCTTAGAGCAGAGAAAGTTAAGGGGAGATTTGATAGAGGTATTCAAAATAATGAGGGGTTTTGAGAGAGCAAATAGGGAGAAACTGTTTCCTTTGGGAAGTGGGTCGGTAACCAGAGATCATAGATTTAAAATAATTGGCAAAAGAACTGGAGGGGAAATGAGGAGAAATGTTTTCACATAGAGGGTTGTGAAGATCTGGAATGTGCGACCTGAAAGGGTGGAGGAAGCAGATTCCATGGGAACTTTCAAAAGGCAATTTTTTTTTTATTCGTTCATCGGATGTGAGTGTCGCTGGCAAGGCCGGTATTTATTGCCCATCCCTAATTGCCCTTGAGAAGGTGGTGGTGAGCCGCCTTCTTGACCCGCTGCAGTCCGTGTGGTGAAGGTTCTCCCACAGTGCTGTTTGGAAGGGAGTTCCAGGATTTTGACCCAGTGACGATGAAGGAACGGCGATATATTTCCAAATCGGGATGGTGTGTGACTTGGAGGGGAACGTGCAAGTGGTGTTGTTCCCATGTGCCTGCTGCCCTTGTCCTTTCAGGTGGTAGAGGTTGCTGGTTTGGGAGGTGCTGTCGAAGAAGCCTTGGCGAGTTGCTGCAATGTATCCTGTGGATGGTACACACTGCAGCAACTGTGCGCCGGTGGTGAAGGGAGTGAATGTTTAGGGTGGTGGATGGGGTGCCAATCAAGCGGGCTGCTTTATCTTGGATGGTGTCGAGCTTCTTGAGTGTTGTTGGAGCTGCACTCATCCAAGCAAGTGGAGAGTATTCCATCACACTCCTGACTTGTGGAAAGGCTTTGGGGAGTCAGGAGGTGAGTCACTCGCTGCAGAATACCCAGCCTCTGACCTGCGCTTGTAGCCACAATATTTATATGGCTGGTCCAGTTCAGGTTTTGGTCAATGGTGACCCCCAGGATGTTGATGGTGGGGGATTCGGCAATGGTGATGCCATTGAATGTCAAGGGGAGGTGGTTAGACTCTCTCTTGTTGGAGATGGTCATTGCCTGGCACTTGTCTGGCGTGAATGTTACTTTCCACTTATGAGCCCAAGCCTGGATGTTGTCCAGGTCTTGCTGCATGCGGGCTCGGACTGCTTCATTATTTGAGGGGTTGCGAATGGAACTGAACACTGTGCAATCATCAGTGAACATCCCCATTTCTGACCTTATGATGGCGGGAAGGTCATTGATGAAGCAGCTGAAGATGGTTGGGCCTCGGACACTGCCCTGAGGAACTCCTGCAGCAATGTCCTGGGGCTGAGATGATTGGCCTCCAACAACCACTACCATCTTCCTTTCTGCTAGGTATGACTCCAGCCACTGGAGAGTTTTCCCCCTGATTCCCATTGACTTCAATTTTATTAGGGCTCCTTGGTGCCACACTCGGTCAAATGCTGCCTTGATGTCAAGGGCAGTCACTCTCACCTCACCTCTGGAATTCAGCTCTTTTGTCCATGTTTGGACCAAGGCTGAAATGAGATCTGGAGCCGAGTGGTCCTGGCGGAACCCAAACTGAGCATCGGTGAGCAGGTTATTGGTGAGTAAGTGCCGCTTGATAGCACTGTCGACGACACCTTCCATCACTTTGCTGATGATCGAGAGTGGACTGATGGGGCGGTAATTGGCCGGATTGAATTTAGAACATAAGAACATAAGAAATTGGAGCAGGAGTAGGCCAATCGGCCCCTCGAGCCTGCTCCGCCATTCAATAAGATCATGGCTGATCTGATCCCAACCACAAATCTAAAGAACACAAGAAGTCGGAGCAGGACCCGGCCACATAGCCCCTGGGCCCTCTCCGCCACCCACAGGGCATTGACCGATCCGAACTCAGCTTCATGTCCAATTTCCTGCCCGCTCCCCATAACCCCTAATTCCCTTTACTTCTAGGAAACTGTCTATTTCTGTTTTAAATTTATCTAATGATGTAGCTTCCACAGCTTCCTGGGGCAGCAAATTCCACAGACCTACCACCCTCTGAGTGAAGAAGTTTCTCCTCATCTCAGTTTTGAAAGAGCAGCCCCTTATTCTAAGATTATGCCCCCTAGTTCTAGTTTCACCCATCTTTGGGAACATCCTTACTGCATCCACCCGATCAAGACCCTTCACAATCTTATATGTTTCAATAAGATCGCCTCTCATTCTTCTGAACTCCAATGAGTAGAGTCCCAATCTACTCAACCTCTCCTCATATGTCCGCCCCCTCATCCCCGGGATTAACCGAGTGAACCTTCTTTGTACTGCCTCGAGAGCAAGTATGTCTTTTCTTAAGTATGGAGACCAAAACTGTATGCAGTATTCCAGGTGCGGTCTCACCAATACCTTATATAACTGCAGCAATACCTCCTTGTTTTTATATTCTATCCCCCTAGCAATAAAAGCCAACATTCCGTTGGCTTTCTTGATCACCTGCTGCACCTGCATACCAACTTTTTGATTTTCTTGCACTAGGACCCCCAGATCCCTTTGTACTGCAGTACTTTCCAGTCTCTCGCCATTAAGAAAATAACTTGCTCTCTGATTTTTCCTGCCAAAGTGCATAACCTCACATTTTCCAATATTATATTGCATCTGCCAAATCTCCGCCCACTCACCCAGCCTGTCTATATCCCCTTGCAGGTTTTTTATGTCCTCCTCACTCTCTACTTTCCCTCCCATCTTTGTATCATCTGCAAATTTTGATATGTTGCACTCGGTCCCCTCCTCCAAATCGTTAATATAGATTGTAAAGAGTTGGGGACCCAGCACCGACCCCTGTGGAGCACCACTGGTTACTGGTTGCCAGTCCGAAAATGAACCATTTATCCCAACTCTCTGCTTCCTGTTCGATAACCAATCCTCCACCCATGCCAGAATATTACCCCCAATCCCGTGATTTTTTATCTTAAGTAATAATCTTTTATGTGGCACCTTGTCGAATGCCTTCTGGAAGTCTAAATACACTATGTCCACTGGTTCCCCTTTATCCACCCTATACGTTATATCCTCGAAGAACTCAAGCAAATTTGTCAGACATGACTTCCCCTTCATAAAGCCATGCTGACTTTGTCCTATTAAATTATGCTTATCTAAATGTTCCGTTACTGTCTCCTTAATAATAGACTCCAAAATTTTACCCACCACAGATGTTAAGCTAACTGGCCTATAATTTCCAGCCTTCTGCCTACTACCCTTTTTAAATAACGGTGTTACATTAGCAGTTTTCCAATCTGCCGGGACCTCTCCTGAGTCCAGGGAATTTTGGAAAACTATCACCAAAGCATCCACAATCCCTACTGCCACTTCCCTCAAGACCCTAGGATGGAAGCCATCAGGTCCAGGGGATTTATCCGCCTTGAGTCCCATTATTTTACTGAGTACCATCTCCTGAGTGATTTTAATCGTATTTAGCTCCTCCCCCCCGAGAGTCCCCTGTTTGTCCAGTGTTGGGATATTCTTAGTGTCCTCTACTGTAAAGACTGAAACAAAATATTTGTTCAGCATTTTTGCCATCTCCATGTTTCCCACCATTAATTTCCCGGTCTCATCCTCTAAGGGACCTATGTTTGCCTTAGCCACCCTTTTTCTTTTGCTATCTGTTTTTATATTTTTTGCTAATTTCTTTTCATAATCTAACTTCCCTTTCTTAATCAATCCTTTAGTTACTTTTTGCTGTCTTTTGAAGAATTCCCAATCTTCTATCCTCCCACTAAGTTTGGCTACCTTATATGTCCTTGTTTTTAGTCGGATACTATCCTTGATTTCTTTACTTAGCCACGGGTGGCTGTCATTTCTTTTACACCCTTTTTTCCTCAGTGGAATATATTTATTTTGAAAGTTGTAAAATAACTCCCTAAATGAACACCACTGCTCATGTACCGTCTTACCCTTTAATCTATTTTCCCAGTCCACTTTAATCAATTCCGCTCTCATACCATCATAGTCTCCTTTATTCAAGCTCAGTACGCTTGTTTGAGAATCAACCTTCTCACCCTCTAATTGGATATGGAATTCAACCATGTTGTGGTCGCTCGTTCCAAGTGGATCCTTAACTAGGACATTATTAATTAATCCTGACTCATTACACAGGACCAGGTCCAAGGTTGCCTGCCCCCTTGTAGGATCAGTTACATACTGCTCAAGAAATCCATCCCTGATGCACTCAATGAACTCGTCCTCAAGGCTGCTCTGCCCAATTTGATTTGTCCAGTTAATATGATAATTAAAATCCCCCATAATTATGGCTGTTCCCTTATTACATGCCCCGACTATCTCCTGATTAATACTTCTTCCAGCAGAGTTGCAACTATTAGGAGGCCTATATACTACGCCCACTAATGTTTTTTTTCCCTTATTATTCCTTATCTCCACCCAAACTGTTTCATTATCTTGATGCTTTGTCCCAATATCATTTCTCTGTATTACAGTGATTCCTTCCTTTATTAACATAGCCACCCCACCTCCCCTTCCTTCCTGCCTGTCCTTCCTGATTGTTAAATACCCTGGCATATTTAATTCCCAGTCGTTGTCACCCTGCAGCCATGTTTCTGTAATGGCCACAAGATCATACCCATACGTAGTTATTTGTGCCGTTAACTCGTCCATTTTATTACGAATGCTACGTGCATTCAGATAAAGAACTTTCAAATCTGTTTTGTGACGCTTAGTTCCTGCTTTTTCCTTTTTTAACACTTTACCTATTACTCCATGCCTTCTGTCCCTTCCTGTTACGCTTTCCTCTCTCTCCCTGCTCAGGTTCCCAACCCCCTGCCACTTTAGTTTAAACCCTCCCCTCCCCAATTTGTCCTGCTTTTTGTGGACAGGACATAACTGGGCAATTTTCCACATTGTCGTAGATGCCAGTGTTGTAGCTGTAATGGAACAGCTTGGCTAGAGGTGCAGCTAGTTCTGGAGCACAAGTCTTCAGTACTACAGCCGGGATGTTGTCGGGGCCCATAGCCTTTGCTGTATCCAGTGCACTCAGCCGTTTCTTGATATCACGTGGAGTGAATCGAATTGGCTGAAGACTGGCTTCTGTGATGGTGGGGATATCTGGAGGAGGCCGAGATGGATCATTCACTCTGCACTTCTGGCTGAAGATGGTTGCAAACGCTTCAGCCTTGTCTTTTGCACTCACGTGCTGGACTCCGCCATCATTGAGGATGGGGATGTTTGCAGAGCCTCCTCCTTCTGTTAGTTGTTTAATTGTCCACCACCATTCACAACTGGATGTGGCAGGACTGCAGAGCTTTGATCTGATCCATTGGTTGTGGAATCGCTTAGCTCTGTCTATAGCATGATGCTTCCGCTGTTTAGCATGCATGTAGTTCCTGTGTTGTAGCTTCACCAGGTTGGCATCTAATTTTTAGGTACGCTTGGTGCTGCTCCTGGCATGCTCTTCTACACTCCTCATTGAACCAGAATGGTAGAGTAAGGAATATGCCGGGCCATGAGGTTACACATTGTGCTGGAATACAATTCTGCTGCTGCTGATGGCCCACAGTGCCTCGTGGATGCCCAGTTTTGAGCTGCAAGATCTGTTCTGAATCGATCCCATTTAGCACAGTGGTGCCACACAACACGTTGATGTGAAGACAGGACTTCGTCTCCACGAGGACGGTGCAGTGGTCACTCCACCAATTACTGTGATGTGGAGATGCCGGTGATGGACTGGGGTTGACAAATGTAAGGAATCTTACAACACCAGGTTATAGTCCATCAGTTTTATTTGAAAATAACAAGCTTTCGGAGGCTTTCTCCTTCGTCACGTGAAGTGTGGGATTCCTTGAAGTCTACCGCATCTTTCGTCAGAGAACAATGCCTGGGGATTACAGATAATCTTTCCAACTGCCCGTTGTCAAGGCAATCAAAGTGTTCAGACAGAGAGATGTTACATACAGGACCACTGAATATACAAACGGCCAGAACAAAAGACAGAGAGAGAGAGAGAGAGAGAGAGAAAATCCGAAAGGAAGAGAAAGAGAGAGAATGACCCGTTGTATTAAAAACAGATAACTTTTTTTCGCTGGTGGGGTTACGTGTAGTGTGACATGAACCCAAGATCCCGGTTGAGGCCATCCTCATGGGTGCGGAACTTGGCTATCAATTTCTGCTCGACGATTTTGCGTTGTCGTGTGTCTCAAAGGCCGCCTTGGAGAACGCTTACCCGAAGATCGGTGGCTGAATGTCCTTGACTGCTGAAGTGTTCCCCGACTGGGAGGGAACCCTCCTGTTTGGCGATTGTTGCGCGGTGTCCGTTCATCCGTTGTCGCAGTGTCTGCATGGTCTCGCCACTGTACCATGCTCCGGGGCATCCTTTCCTGCAACGTATGAGGTAGACAACGTTGGCCGAGTCACAGGAGTATGAACCATGTACCTCGTGGGTGGTGTCCTCTCATGTGATGGTGGTATGCGTGTCGATGATCTGGCATGTCTTGCAGAGGTTGCCGTGGCAGGGTTGTGTGGTGTCGTGGACGCTGTTCTCCTGAAAGCTGGGTAATTTGCTGTGAACGATGGTCTGTTTGAGGTTAGGTGGCTGTTTGAAGACGAGTAGTGGAGGCGTGGGGATGGCCTTAGCGAGGTGTTCGTCGTCATCGATGACATGTTGAAGGCTGCGGAGCACATGGCGTAGTTTCTCCGCTCTGGGGAAGTACTGGACGACAAAGGGTAGTCTGTTGGTTGCGTCCCGTGTTAGTCTTCTGAGGAGGTCTGTGCGATTTTTCGCTGTAGCCCGTCGGAACTGTCGATCGATGGTGCTGGAAGAGTCTGGGATGTTGGCTGAAAGGTATGATTCTGTGAGTATGGCTATGTCAGGCTGTTGCTTGACTAGTCAGTGCGAAGATGGGACTTCGTCTCCATGAGGACTGTGCTGTGGTCACTCCTACCAATACTGTCATGGACAGATGAATTTGCGACAGGTAGATTGGTGAGGACGAGGTCAAGTAAGTTTTTCCCTCGTGTTGGTAGCTCACCACCTGCCACAGGCCCAGTCTGGCAGCTGTGTCCTTCAGGACTTGGCCAGTTTGGTCAGTAGTGGTGCGACCGAGCCACTCTTGATGATGGACATTGAAGTCCCCCACCCAGAGTACATTCTGTGCCCTTGCTACCCTCAGTGCTTCCTCCAAGTGGTGTTCAACATGGAGGAGGACTGATTCATCAGCTGAGGGAGGGCGGTAGGTGGTAATCAGCAGGAGGTTTCCTTGCCCATGTTTGACCTGATGCCATGAGATTTCATGGGGTCCAGAGTCAATGTTGAGGACTCCCAGGGCCACTCCCTCCTGACTGTATATCACTGTACCACCACCTCTGGTGGGTCTGTCCTGCCGGTGGGACAGGACATACCCAGGGATGGTGATGGACGAGTCTGGGATGTTGGCTGAAAGGTATGATTCTGTGAGTATGGCGATGTCAGGCTGTTGCTTGACTCGTCTGTGGGACAGCTCTTTTTTCTTTTCGTCGCTGGGACAAAATCCTGGAACTCCCTTCCTAACAGCACTGTGGGAGAACCTTCACCACACGGACTGCAGCGGCTCACCACCACCTTCTCAAGGGCAATTAGGGATGGGCAATAAAAAATGCTCAATTTTGGCACAAGTCCCCAGATGTTAGTGAGGAGGATTTTGCAGGGTCAACTGGGCTTGGTTTGCCTTTGTCGTGTCCAGTGCCTAGTGGTCTGACCGGTTTTATTCCTTTTGTGACTTTGTTTAAGCAAGATTTTACAACTGAGTGTCTTGCTAGGCCATTTCAGAGGGCAATTAAGAATCAACCACATTGCTGTGTGTCTGGAGTCACATATAGGCCAGACCGGGTAAGGACGGCAGGTTTCCTTCCCGAAAGGACATTAGTGAACCAGATGGGTTTTTACGACAATCCGGTCGTTTCATGGCCACCATTACTGTGCTAGTATTTTAATTCCAGATTTTTTATTCAATTAATAGAATTTAAATTCCTCCAGCTGCCGTGGCAGGTATTTGAATTCATGACTCCGGATTATTAGTCCAGGCCTTTGGATTACTATTTCAGTAACATAACCATGATGCTACATGGACATGTACTTGGAGAGGGCTGACTCCCCAAAGCCTTTCCACCATCTACAAGGCACAAGTCAGGAGTGTGATGGAATACTCTCCACTTGCCTGGATGAGTGCAGCTCCAACAACACTCAAGAAGCTCGACACCATCCAGGATAAAGCAGCCCGCTTGATTGGCACCCCATCCACCACCCTAAACATTGTCAAGGGAAGATCATGTCTGACTAATTTGATTGAATTTTTTGAGGGGGTGACTTGGCGTGTGGATGAGGGTAACGCAGTGGATGTGGTATACATGGATTTCAGTAAGGCCTTCGATAAAGTCCCCCACAGGAGACTGGTCAAGAAGGTGCGAGCCCATGGAATCCAGGGTGCCTTGGCACTTTGGATACAAAACTGGCTTAGTGGCAGAAGGCAGAGGGTGATGGTCGAAGGTTGTTTTTGTGACTGGAAGCCTGTGGCCAGTGGGGTACCACAGGGATCGGTGCTGGGTCCCTTGCTGTTTGTGGTCTACATTAACGACTTGGATATGAATGTAAAAGGTATGATCAGTAAGTTCGCTGATGATACAAAAATTGGTAGGGTGGTAAATAGCGAGGAGGATAGCCTCAGTCTGCAGGACGATATAGATGGGATGGTCAGATGGGCGGAACAGTGGCAAATGGAATTTAACCCGGAAAAGTGCGAGGTGATGCACTTTGGAGGGACTAACAAGGCAAGGGAATACACAATGAATGGGAGGACCCTAGGCAAGACAGAGGGTCAGAGGGATCTTGGTGTGCAAGTTCACAGATCCCTGAAGGCGGCGGAACAGGTAGATAAGGTGGTAAAGAAGGCATATGGGATACTTGCCTTTATTAGCCGAGGCATAGAATATAAGAGCAAGGAGGTTATGATGGAGCTGTATAAAACACTGGTTAGGCCACAGCTGGAGTACTGTGTGCAGTTCTGGTCGCCACACTACAGGAAGGATGTGATCACTTTGGAGAGGGTGCAGAGGAGATTCACCAGGATGTTACCAGGGCTGGAGCGCTTCAGCTATGAAGAGAGACTGGGAAGATTGGGTTTGTTTTCCTTGGAGCAGAGGAGGCTGAGGGGGGACATGATTGAGGTGTACAAAATTATGAGGGGCACAGATAGGATGGATACTAAGGCGCTTTTTCCCTTCGTTGAGGGTTCTATAACAAGGGGACATAAATTCAAGGTAAAAGGCGGAAGGTTTAGAGGGGATTTGAGAAAGACCTTTTTCACCCAGCGGGTGGTTGGAGTCTGGAACTCACTGCCTGAAAGGGTTGTGGAGGCAGGAACCCTCACAACATTCAAGAAGCATTTGGATGAGCACTTGAAATGCCATAGCATACAAGGCTACGGACCAAATGCTGGAATATGGGATTAGATTAGACAGGGCTGATGGCCGGCGCGGACACGATGGGCCGAAGGGCCTCTATCCGTGCTGTATAACTCTATGACTCTATGACTCTATGATTCACTCCCTTCACCACCGGCGCACTGTGGCTGCAGTGTGTACCATCCACAGGATGCACTGCAGCAACTCGCCAAGGCTTCTTCGACAGCACCTCCCAAACCCGCGACCTCTACCACCTAGAAGGACAAGAGCAACAGGCATATGGGAACAACACCACCTGCACGTTCCCCTCCAAGTCACACACCATCCCGACTTGGAAATATATCGCCGTTCCTTCGTCGTCGCTGGGTCAAAATCCTGGAACTCCCTTCCTAACAGCACTGTGGGAGAACCTTCACCACACGGACTGCAGCGGTTCAAGAAGGCGGCTCACCACCACCTTCTCAAGGGCAATTAGGGATGGGCAATAAAAAATGCCGGCCTCGCCAGCGACGCCCACATCCCATGAACGAATAAAAAAAAAATTTGCAAGGGTATGGGGAAAAAGCTGGGGTGTGGGACAACATTGGACAGCTCTTTCCAATGTGAGGCACAATGAGCTGAGTGGCCCCCTTCTGTGCTGTAAGAGGTTATGATTCTATGCTCCCTCGCGTTCATTGTCATTAATTTCCACGGTCGCTCTCCTCTTCCCTCTCCCCATCAGTTTCCCCGACCTCTTTCCCTCGCCCCTCTCCCTATCACTTTTCCTCTCCCCTCCCCCATCACTTTCTCCCTTCCCTCTCCCCGTTACATCCCCCCTCCCCTCTCCCCATCATTTTCTCCTTCCCTTTCCCCATCACTTTCCTCCTCCCCTCTCCCCATCATTTTCTCCTTCCCTCTCCCCATCACTTTCCCCCACCCCTTTCCCCTTCACTTCCCCCTTCCATCTCCCTAATAACTTTCTCTGACCCCTCTCCCCATCACTTTCCCCTTCCCTCTCCCACCACTCTCCCCCCTTAACTCTCCCCATCACTTTCCCCTTCCCTCTCCCACCACTCTCCCCCCTTAACTCTCCCCATCACTTTCCCCTTCCTTCTGCCCATCAATTTTCTGCTTCCCTCTCCCCCACTTTCCTCCTTCCCGCTCCCCATCACTTTCGCGCTTCCCTCTCCCCATCAGTTACCCCTCCCCTGTCCCCATCACTTTCCCCCTTCCCTCTCCCCATCAGTTACCCCTCCCCTGTCCCCATCACTTTCCCCCTTCCCTAACCCCTTTACCTTTCCCATTCCCTTCCCCTTTACTTTACCCCTCTTCTCCCCATCACTTTCCCCTGCCTTCTGCCCATCACTTTCCTGCTTCCCCCACCCCATCACTTCCACCTTCCCTCTTCCCGTTACTTCCAATTTCCCTCTCCCCTTAATTTCCCCCTTCCCTCTCCCCATCACTTTCCCCCTTCCCTCTCCCCATCACTTTTCCCCTTCCCTCTCCCCATCACTTTCCCCCTTCCCTCTCCCCATCACTTTCCCCCTTCCCTCTCCCCATCACTTTCCCCCTTCCCTCTCCCCTTAATTTCCCCCTTCCCTCTCCCCATCACTTTCCCCCTTCCCTCTCCCCCCTTCCTACTCATCTTTGCTTTCCCCATTCCCTCTCCCCTTTACCTTCCCCTTTCCCTCACCACTTTCCTTTCTCCCTTCCCTCTCCCCATCACTTAACCCTTTCCTCTCCCCTTCACTTCCCCTTCCTTCCGACTATCACTTTCCCCCTTCCCTCTCCCCATCACTAACCCCTTCACTCTCCCCTTAACTTTCCCCCTCCCTCTCCCCATCTCATTCACCCTCCCCTCTCCTCTTTTCTTTACCCCTTCCCTCTCCCCATTACTGTCCCCTCCCCTCGCCCCTTATCTATCACCCTTCCCTCTCCCATCTCTTTCTCCTTTCCACTCCCCTTCACTTTCCCCATTCCCCCTTACCTCCGCCTATCACTTTCCTCCTCCCCTCTCCCCATCACTTTCCCCTTCCCTTTCTCTACCACTTTCCCCTTCCCTCTCCCGATCAATATCCCCCTTCCCTCTCCCCATCACTTTCCCCTTCCCTCTCCCGATCAATATCCCCCTTCCCTCTCCCTATCACATTCCCCCACCCCTCTCCACCTCACTTTACCCCTCCCCTCACACCTTTACTTTCCCCCTCCCTCTCCCCTTTATTTCTCCCTCCCCTCTCCCCATCACTTTCCTCCTCCCCTCTCCCCATCATTTTCCCACTTCCCTCTCCCCATCACTTCCCCCTTCCCTCTCTCCATCACTTCCCCCTTCCCTCTCCCCTTTACTTCCCCACTTCCCTCTCCCCTTTACTTCCCTCTTCCCTCTCCCCATCACTTTCCCCCTTCCCTCTCCCCTTTACTTCCCCCTACCCTCTCCCCATCACTTACCCCCTTCCCATCTCTCCATCATTTTCCCTCTTCCCATTCCACTTCACTTCCC
Organism: Heptranchias perlo; assembly: GCF_035084215.1. NCBI lineage: Eukaryota > Metazoa > Chordata > Chondrichthyes > Hexanchiformes > Hexanchidae > Heptranchias > Heptranchias perlo. Next base: position 2,005,774 of record NC_090325.1, on the reverse strand, counting down.
CCTTCCCTCTCCCCTTTACTTCCCCCTTCCCTCTCCCCTTTACTTCCCCCCTTCCCTCTCCCCTTTATTTCTCCCTCCCCTCTCCCCATCACTTTCCTCCTCCCCTCTCCCCATCACTTTTCCCCTTCCCTCTCCCCATCACTTACCCCCTTCCCATCTCTCCATCATTTTCCCTCTTCCCACTCCCCTTCACATCCCTCTTCCCACTCCCCTTTACTTCCCCCTTCCCTCTCTCCATCATTTTCCCTCTTCCCATTCCACTTCACATCACTGTTCCCACTCCCCTTCACTTGCATCTTCCATATCCCTATCACTTTCCCACTTCCCTCTGTCTAAAATTTTCCGATTCCACTCACCATTACTTTTCCCTGACCACTGCTGGTCACTTTCCCCCTTGCCTCCCCCCTTCGCTTTCCCCCTTGCCTCCCCCCTTCACTTTCCCCCTTTTCTCCCCCAATCACTTTCCACTTTCCCTCTCCCCATCAATTTCCTCCTCTCTCCCCATCTATTTCCCCCTTCCCTCTCCCCATCTCACTTTCCCCCTTCCATCACACCTTTACTTTCCCCCTCCACTCTCCCCTTTACTTTCTCCCTTCCCTCTCCCTTTCACTGTCCCCGTTCCCACTCATCTTCACAACCCCCTTTGCTCTCCCCATCACTTCTGCCTTCCCGCTCCCCTTTGACATCCCCCTTCCCTCTCCCCTTCCCTTATCCCTGTCCGCTCCCCATTACTTTCCTGCTTCCCTCTCCCCATCATTTACCCCTCCCCTGTCCCCATCACTTTACCCCTTCCCTCTCCCCATCACTTTCACCCCTCCCTCTCCCCTTCACTTCCCCCTCGCATCCCCAAAACTTTCCCCCACCCTCTCCCCATCACTTTCCCCCACCCTCTCCCCATCACTTTCCCCCAACCCTCTCTCCATCACTTTCCCCCAACCCTCTCCCCATCACTTTCCCCCTTTCCTCCCCCCATCAATTTCCCCCTTCCCTCTCCCCATCACATTCCCCCTTCCCTCTCCCCATCAATTTCCCCCTTTCCTCCCCTATCACTTTCCCCCTTCCCTCTCCCCATCAATTTCCCCCTTCCCTCTCCCCATCAATTTCCCCCTTCCCTCTCTCCATCACTTTCCCCCTTCCCTCTCTCCATCACTTTCCCCCTTCCCTCTCCCCATCAATTTCCCCCTTCCCTCTCCCCATCAATTTCCCCCTTCCCTCTCCCCATCAATTTCCCCCTTCCCTCTCTCCATCACTTTCCCCCTTCCCTCTCTCCATCACTTCCCCCCTTCCCTCTCCCTATCACTTCCCCCCTTCCCTCTCTCCATCACTTTCCCCCTTCCCTCTCCCTATCACTTTCCCCCTTCCCTCTCTCCATCACTTCCCCCCTTCCCTCTCCCTATCACTTCCCCCCTTCCCTCTCTCCATCACTTTCCCCCTTCCCTCTCCCTATCACTTTCCCCCTTCCCTCTCTCCATCACTTCCCCCCTTCCCTCTCCCTATCACTTCCCCCCTTCCCTCTCCCTATCACTTCCCCCTTCCCTCTCCCCATCAATTTCCCCCTTCCCTCTCCCCATCACTTCCCCCTTCCCTCTCTCCATCACTTCCCCCCTTCCCTCTCCCGATCACTTCCCCCTTCCCTCTCCCCATCACTTCCCCCTTCTCTCTCCCCTTTACTTTCCTCCTTCTCTCTCCCCTTCACTTTCCCACTTCCCTCTCCTCTTCACTTACCCCCTTCCCATCTCTCCATCATTTTCCCTTTCCCTCTCACCATCACTTTCCCCTTCCCTTTCCCGACCACTTTTCCCTTCCCCCTTCCTATCGCTTTCCACCTCCCTCTACCCATCACTTCCTCTTCCATCTCCCTATCACTTTCCCCCACCCCTCTCCACCTCACTTTTCCCCTCCCCTCTCCCCTTTACTTTCCCCCTTCCCTCTCCCCTTTCCTTTGCCTCTTCACTCTCCTCATTGATTTCCCCCCTTCCCTCTCTCCATCACTTTCCCCATTCCCTCTCCCCAGCACTTTCCCCCTTCCCTCTCCCCTTCACTGCTTAAAGCACATTGGATTGGTGATAATATACTGGCATGGATTGAAAATTGGTTAACAGACAAGAAACGGAGAGTAGGAATTAATGGGTCTTTTTCGGGATGGCAGGCAGTGACTAGTGGGGTACCGCAGGGATCAGTGCTTGGGCCCCAGCTATTCGCAATTTGTATCAATGATTTACATGAAGGAACCAAATGTAATATTTCCAAGTTTGCTGACGACACAAAACTAGGTGGGATCGTGAGTTGTGAGGAGGATGCAAAGAGGCTTCAGGGTGATTCAGACAAGTTGAGTGAGTGGGCAAATACATGGCAGATGCAGTATAATGTGGATAAATGTGAAGTTATCCACTTCAGAAGGAAAAACAGAAAGGCAGAGTATTATTTAAATGGTGATAGATTGGGAAATGTTGATGGACAAAGGGACCTGGGTGGCCTTGTACGCAGGTGCAGCAAGCAGTTAGGAAGGCGAATGGGATTTTTTTAAATTTTCTTTATTCGTTCACGGGATGTGGGCGTCGCTGGCAAGGCCGGCATTTATTGCCCATCCCTAATTGCCCTCGAGAAGGTGGTGGTGAGCCGCCTTCTTGAACCGCTGCAGTCCGTGTGGTGACGGTTCTCCCACAGTGCTGTTAGGAAGGGAGTTCCAGGATTTTGACCCAGCGACAATGAAGGAACGGCGATATATTTCCAAGTCGGGATGGTGTGTGACTTGGAGGGGAACGTGCAGGTGGTGTTGTTCCCATACTTGCCACAGAGGGATGTTGGCCTTCATTGCAAGAGGATTTAAGTACAGGAGCAAGGATGTCTTACTGCAGTTATACAGGGCCTTGTTGAGACCACACTTGGAGTACTGTGTGCAGTTTTGGTCTCCTTACCGAAGAAAGGATATACTTGCCATCGAGGGAGTGCAGCGAAGGTTCACCAGACTGATTCCTGTGATGGCAGGACTGTCGTATGAGGAGAAATTGGGTGAATTCGGCCTGTATTTTATTTTTCATTTGTTCATGGGATGTGGGCGTCGCTGACAAGGGCAGCATTTATTGCCCATCCCTAATTGCCCTTGAGAAGGTGGTGGTGAGCCACCTTCTTGAACCGCTGCAGACTGTGTGGTGAAGGTTCTCCCACAGTGCTGTTAGGAAGGGAGTTCCAGGATTTTGACCCAGCGACGATGAAGGAACGGCGATATATTTCTAAGTCGGGATGGTGTGTGACTTGGAGGGGAACGTGCAGGTGGTGTTGTTCCATGTGCCTGCTGCCCTTGTCCTTCTAGGTGGTAGAGGTCGTGGTTTTGGGAGGTGCTGTCGAAGAAGTCTTGGCGAGTTGCTGCAGTGCATCCTGTGGATGGTGCACACTGCAGCCGTTGTGCGCCGGTGGTGAAGGGAGTGAATGTTTAGGGTGGTGGATGGGGTGCCAATCAAGCGGGCTGTTTTGCCCTGGATGGTGTCGAGCTTGTTGAGTGTTGTTGGAGCTGCACTCATCCAGGCAAGTGGAGAGTATTCCATCAGAGACCTGACTTGTGCCTTGTAGATGGTGGAAAGGCTTTGGGGAGTCAGGAGGTGAGTCACTCGCCGCAGAATACCCAGCCTCTGACCTGATCTTGGAGCCACAGTATTTATGTGGCTGGTCCAATTAAGTTTCTGGTCAATGATGACCCCCCAGGATGTTGATGGTGGGGGATTCGACGATGGTAATGCAGTTGAATGTCAAGGGGAGGTGGTTAGACTTTCTCTTGTTGGCGATGGTCATTGCCTGGCACTTGTCTGGTGCGAATGTTACTTGCCACTTATCAGCCCAAGCCTGGATGTTGTCCAGGTCTTGCTGCATGCGGGCACGGACTGCTTCATTATCTGAGGGGTTGCGAATGGAACTGAACACTGTGCAATCATCAGTGAACATCCCCATTTCTGACCTTATGATGGAGGGAAGGTCATTGATGAAGCAACTGCAATGGTTGGGCCTCAGACACTGCCCTGAGGAACTCCTGCAGCAATGTCCTGGGGCTGAGATGATTGGCCTCCAACAACCACTACCATCTTCCTTTCTGCTAGGTATGACTCCAGCCACTGGAGAGTTTTCCCCCTGATTCCCATTGACTTCAATTTTACTAGGGCTCCTTGGTACCACACTTGGTCAAATGCTGCCTTGATGTCAAGGGCAGTTACTCTCACCTCACCTTAGAATTCAGCTCTCTTGTCCATGTTTGGACCAAGGCTGTAATGAGGTCTGGAGCCGAGTGGTCCTGGCGGAACCCAAACTGAGCATCGGTGAGCAGATTATTGGTGAGTCAGTGCCGCTTGATAGCACTGTCGACGACACCTTCCATCACTTTGCTGATGATTGAGAGTGGACTGATGGGGCGGTAATTGGCCGGATTGGATTTGTCCTGCTTTTTGTGGACAGGACATACCTGGGCAATTTTCCACATTGTCGGGTAAATGCCATTGTTGTAGCTGTACTGGAACAGTTTGGCTAGAGGCACAGCTAGTTCTGGAGCACAAGTCTTCAGCACTACAGCCGGGATGTTGTCGGGGCCCATAGCCTTTGCTGTATCCAGTGCACTCAGCCGTTTCTTGATATCAAGTGAAGTGAATCGAATTGGCTAAAGACTGACTTCTGTGATGGTGGGGATATCGGGAGGAGACTGAGATGGATCATCCACTCGACACTTCTGGCTGAAGATGGTTGCAAACACTTCAGCTTTGTCTTTTGCACTCATGTTTTATCAGTACATTAAGGCGAAGAGGATAGCTAAGGAAAAGGTGGGACCTATCAGGAATGATAAGGGTAACTTGTGTGTAGAAGCAGAGGATGTGGGCAGGGTTTTAAATCAATATTTTGTCTCCATATTCACAAAGGAAAGGGATGATCTGAACGTGGTAGTTCAAGAGGAGAGGTGTGAAATATTGGATAAGGTAAACATAACAAGAGAGGAAGTCCTAGAGGGACTGGAATCCTTGAAAGTTGATAAGTCACCAGGGCCGGATGGATTGTTTCCTGGGCTATTGAAGGAAGTCAGGGAGGAAATAACGGATGTTCTGAGGATCATTTTCGAATCCTCACTGGATACAGGGGAGGTACCGGAGGACTGGAAGACTGCAAACATAGTACCATTGTTTAAAAAGCGTACGAGGGAAAGGCCGAACAATTATAGGCTGGTCAGTCTTACCTCGGTGGTGGGCAAACTATTAGAATCAATACTGAGAGATAGGATAAACTGTCCCTTGGAGATGCATGGTTTAATTTTTTTTTTATTCGTTCACGGGATGTGGGCATCACTGGCGAGGCCAGCATTTATTGCCCATCCCTAATTGCTCTCGAGAAGGTGGTGGTGAGCCGCCTTCTTGAACCGCTGCAGTCCGTGTGGTGAAGGTTCTCCCACAGTGCTGTTAGGAAGGGAGTTCCAGGATTTTGACCCAGCGACAATGAAGGAAAGGCGATATATTTCCAAGTCGGGATGGTGTGTGACTTGGAGGGGAACGTGCAGGTGTTGTTGTTCCCATGTGCCTGCTGCTCTTGTCCTTCTAGGTGGTAGAGGTCGTGGGTTTGGGAGGTGCTGTCGAAGAAGCCTTGGCGAGTTGCTGCAGTGCCCATCCTGTGGATGGTACACACTGCAGCCACAGTGCGCCGGTGGTGAAGGGAGTGAATGTTTCGGGTGGTGGATGGGGTGCCAATCAAGCGGGCTGCTTTATCTTGGATGGTGTCGAGCTTCTTGAGTGTTGTTGGAGCTGCACTCATCCAGGCAAGTGGAGAGTATTCCATCAAACTCCTGACTTGTGCCTTGTAGATGGTGGAAAGGCTTTGGGGAGTCAGGAGGTGAGTCACTCGCCGCAGAATACCCAGCCTCTGAGCTGCTCTCGTAGCCACAGTATTTATATGGCTGGTCCAGTTAAGTTTCTGGTCAATGGTGACCCCCAGGATGTTGATGGTGGGGGATTCGGCGATGGTAATTAATCAGGGATAGTCAGCATGGATTTGTTCAGGGAAGGTCATGTCTTCCAAATCTGATTGAATTCTTTGAGGAAGTGACAAGGAGGATTGATGAGGGTAGTGCAGTGGATGTTGTCTACATGGATTTTAGTAAGGCATTTGACAAGGTCCCACATGGCAGACTGGTCAGAAAGGTAAAAGCCCATGGGATACAGGGAAATGTGGTGAATTGGATCCAAAATTGGCTCCGTAACAGGAAACAAAGGGTTAAAGTCGATGGATGTCTTTGCGAATGGAAATCTGTTTCCAGTGGTGTGCCACAGGGCTCTGTGTTGGGTCCCTTGCTGTTTGTGTATATATTAATGATTTGGACTTGAATGTTGGGGGCATGATTGGCAAATTTGCAGACACACAAAAATTGTCCGTGTAGTTGATAGTGAAGAGGATAGCTGTAGACTCCAAGAAGATATCAATGGGTTGGTGGAGTGGGCGGAAAAGTGGCAAATGGAGTTCAACCCGGAGAAGTGTGAGGTAATGCACTCAGGGAGGGCAAACAGTAAAAGGGAATACGCAGTAAACGGGAATATATTGAGAGGGGTAGAGGAAGTGAGAGACCTTGGAGTGCATGTGCACAGGTCCCTGAAGGTGGCAGTACAGGTAGATAAGGTTGTGAAGAAGGCATACGGAATGCTCTCCGTTATTAGCCGAGGTACAGAATACAAAAGCAGGGATGTAAAGATGGAACTGTATAAAACGCTGGTAAGGCCACAGCTGGAGTATTGTACGCAGTTCTGGTAATCACATTACAGGAAGGACGTAATTGCTCTGGAGAGAGTGCAGAGAAGATTTACAAGAATGTTGCCAGGGCTTCAAAATTGTAACTACGAGGAGAGATTGGATTGGCTGGGGTTGTTTTCCTTGGAGCAGAGGAGGCTATGGGGTGACTTGATTGAGGTATACAAAATTATGAGGGGCCCAGATAGAGTAGACAGGAAGTACCTGTTTCCCCGAGCAGAGAGTTCAAGAACTAGAGGACATAGATTTAAGCTGATTGGCGGAAGGAATAGAGGGGGCATGAGGAAAAACATTTTTACCCAGAGGGTGGTGGGTGTATGGAATTCACTGCCCGAATTGGTGGTAGAGGCAGGGACCCTCAACTCTTTTAAAAAGTCCCTGGACTTGCACCTAAAGTACTGTAAGCTGCAGGGCTACGGACCGGGTGCTGGAAGGTGGGATTAGAATGGGCACCTGGTTGTTCTTCGAGCCGGCGCGGACACGATGGGCCGAATGGCCCCCCTTCTGTGCTGTGTCTTTTCTATGGTTCTACGTGCTGGACTCTGCCATCATTGAGGATGGGGATGTTTACAGAGCCTCCTCCTCCCGTTAGTTGTTTAATTGTTCACCACCATTCACGACTGGATGTGGCAGGACTGCAGAGCTTTGATCTGATCCGTTGTTTGTGGAATCGCTTAACTCTGTCCATAGCATGTTGCTTCCGCTGTTTCGCATGCATGTAGTCCTGAGTTGTAGCTTCACCAGGTTGGCATCTCATTTTTCGATACACCTGGTGTTGCTCCTGGCATGCTCTTCTACACTTATCATTCAATAAGGGTTGATCCCCTGGTTTGTTGGTAATGGTAGAGTGAGGAATATGCCGGGCCATGAGGTTACAGATTGTGCTGGAATTCAATTCTGCTGCTGCTGATGGCCCACAGCGCCTCATGGATGCCCAGTTTTGAGCTGCTCGATCTGTTCTGAATCTATCCCATTTAGCACGGTGGTAGTGCCACACAACACGTTGGATGGTGTCCTCAGTGCGAAGACGGGACTTCGTCTCCACGAGGACTGTGCGGTGATCACTCCTACCAATACTGTCATGGACAGATGCATCTACGACAGGTAGATTGGTGAGGACAAGGTCAAGTAAGTTTTTCCCTCGTGTTGGTTCGCTCACCACCTGCCGCAGGCCCAGTCTGGCAGCAATGTCCTTCAGGACTCGACCAGCTTGGTCAGTCGTGGTGCTACCGAGCCACTCTTGGTGATGGACATTGAAGTCCCCCACCCAGAGTACATTTTGTGCCCTTGCTGCCCTCAGTGCTTCCTCCAAGTGGTGCTCAACATGGAGGAGGACTGATTCATCAGCTGAGGGAGGACAGTAGGTGGTAATCAGCAGGAGGTTTCCTTGCCCATGTTTGACCTGATGCCATGAGATTTCATGGGGTCCAGAGTTAACGTTGAGGACTCCCAGGGCCACTCCCTCCTGACTGTATATCACTGTACCGCCACCTCTGGTGGGTCTGTCCTGCCGGTGGGACAGGACATACCCAGGGATGGTGATGGAAGAGTCTGGGACTTTGGCTGAAAGATATGATTCTGTGAGTATGGCTGTGTCTCGAGTTTAGAAAAATGAGAGGGGATCTCATTGAAACATATAAAATTCTGACAGGGCGAGACAGACTGGATGCAGGGAGGATGTTTCCCCTGGCTGGGGGGTCCAGAACGAGGGGTCACAGTCTCAGGATATGGGGTAGGACATTTAGGACTGAGATGAGGAGAAATTTCTTCACTCAGAGGGTGGTGAACCTGTGGAATTCTCGACCACAGAAGGCTGTGGAGGCCAAGTCACTGAATATATTTGAAAGGTTGCTAGATAGATTTCTAGACACAAAAGGCATCAAAGGGTCTGGGGAGAGAGCGGGAATATGGTTTTGAGATCGAGAATAATGATCATAATGAATGGCGGAGCAGGCTCGAAGGGCCGAACGGCCTACTCCTGCTCCTATTTTTTATGTTTCTATGTTTCCCCCTTCCCTCTCCCCATCACTTATCCCTTCCCTCTCTCCATCACTTTCCCCTTCCCTCTCCACTTTCACTTTCCCCCTTCCCTCTCCACTTTCACTTTCCCCTTCCCTCTCCACTTTCACTTTCCCCTTCCATCTCCACTTTCACTTTCCCCCTTCCCTCTCCCCATCACTTTCCCCTTCCCTCTCCCCATCACTTTCCCCTTCCCTCTCTCCATCACTTTCCCCTTCCCTCTCTCCATCACTTTCCCCTTCCCTCTCTCCATCACTTTCCCCTTCCCTCTCTCCATCACTTTCCCCTTCCCTCTCCACTTTCACTTTCCCCCTTCTGTCTCCCATTCAGTTGCCTCCATTCCTCTCCCCATCATTTTCATTTCTTCCCTTCCCTCGCCCCATAACTTTCCTCCCTCCCTATCCCCATTGACTCAGGAGGAGTGGGACTGCCCAGTGTGTAATCCATTGACTCAGGAGGAGTGGGACTGTCCAGTGTGTAATCCATTGACTCAGGAGGAGTGGGACTGTCCAGTGTGTAATTCATTGAGTGAGGAGGAGTGGGACTGTCCAGTGTGTAATCCATTGAGTGAGGAGGAGTGGGACTGTCCAGTGTGTAATTCATTCAGTGAGGAGGAGTGGGACTGTCCAGTGTGTAATCCATTGAGTGAGGAGGAGTGAGACTGTCCAGTGTGTAATTCATTCAGTGAGGAGGAGTGGGACTGTCCAGTGTGTAATCCATTGAGTGAGGAGGAGTGGGACTGTCCAGTGTGTAATCCATTGAGTGAGGAGGAGTGGGACTGTCCAGTGTGTAATCCATTGAGTGAGGAGGAGTGGGACTGTCCAGTGTGTAATTCATTGAGTGAGGAGGACTGGGACTGTCCAGTGTGTAATCCATTGAGTGAGGAGGAGTGAGACTGTCCAGTGTGTAATCCATTGAGTGAGGAGGAGTGAGACTGTCCAGTGTGTAATCCATTGAGTGAGGAGGAGTGAGACTGTCCAGTGTGTAATCCATTGAGTGAGGAGGAGTGGGACTGTCCAATGTGTAATTCATTGAGTGAGGAGGAGTGAGACTGTCCAGTGTGTAATCCATTGAGTGAGGAGGAGTGGGACTGTCCAGTGTGTAATTCATTGAGTGAGGAGGAGTGGGACTGTCCAGTGTGTAATCCATTGAGTGAGGAGGAGTGGGACTGTCCAGTGTGTAATTCATTGAGTGAGGAGGAGTGGGACTGTCCAGTGTGTAATCCATTGAGTGAGGAGGAGTGAGACTGTCCAGTGTGTAATTCATTGAGTGAGGAGGAGTGGGACTGTCCAGTGTGTAATTCATTGAGTGAGGAGGAGTGGGACTGTCCAGTGTGTAATCCATTGAGTGAGGAGGAGTGGGACTGTCCAGTGTGTAATTCATTGAGTGAGGAGGAGTGGGACTGTCCAGTGTGTAATTCATTGAGTGAGGAGGAGTGGGACTGTCCAGTGTGTAATCCATTGAGTGAGGAGGAGTGAGACTGTCCAGTGTGTAATTCATTGAGTGAGGAGGAGTGGGACTGTCCAGTGTGTAATTCATTGAGTGAGGAGGAGTGGGACTGTCCAGTGTGTAATTCATTGAGTGAGGAGGAGTGGGACTGTCCAGTGTGTAATTCATTGAGTGAGGAGGAGTGGGACTGTCCAGTGTGTAATCCAATGAGTGAGGAGGAGTGAGACTGTCCAGTGTGTAATCCATTGAGTGAGGAGGAGTGGGACTGTCCAGTGTGTAATTCATTGAGTGAGGAGGAGTGGGACTGTCCAGTGTGTAATCCATTGAGTGAGGAGGAGTGAGACTGTCCAGTGTGTAATCCATTGAGTGAGGAGGAGTGAGACTGTCCAGTGTGTAATTCATTGAGTGAGGAGGAGTGGGACTGTCCAGTGTGTAATTCATTCAGTGAGGAGGAGTGAGACTGTCCAGTGTGTAATCCATTGAGTGAGGAGGAGTGAGACTGTCCAGTGTGTAATCCATTGAGTGAGGAGGAGTGAGACTGTCCAGTGTGTAATTCATTGAGTGAGGAGGAGTGGGACTGTCCAGTGTGTAATCCATTGAGTGAGGAGGAGTGGGACTGTCCAGTGTGTAATCCATTGAGTGAGGAGGAGTGAGACTGTCCAGTGTGTAATCCATTGAGTGAGGAGGAGTGGGACTGTCCAGTGTGTAATCCATTGAGTGAGGAGGAGTGAGACTGTCCAGTGTGTAATTCATTGAGTGAGGAGGAGTGGGACTGTCCAGTGTGTAATCCATTGAGTGAGGAGGAGTGGGACTGTCCAGTGTGTAATCCATTGAGTGAGGAGGAGTGAGACTGTCCAGTGTGTAATCCATTGAGTGAGGAGGAGTGGGACTGTCCAGTGTGTAATCCATTGAGTGAGGAGGAGTGAGACTGTCCAGTGTGTAATTCATTGAGTGAGGAGGAGTGGGACTGTCCAGTGTGTAATTCATTGAGTGAGGAGGAGTGGGACTGTCCAGTGTGTAATCCATTGAGTGAGGAGGAGTGGGACTGTCCAGTGTGTAATCCATTGAGTGAGGAGGAGTGAGACTGTCCAGTGTGTAATCCATTGAGTGAGGAGGAGTGAGACTGTCCAGTGTGTAATCCATTGAGTGAGGAGGAGTGGGACTGTCCAGTGTGTAATCCATTGAGTGAGGAGGAGTGAGACTGTCCAGTGTGTAATCCATTGAGTGAGGAGGAGTGGGACTGTCCAGTGTGTAATTCATTGAGTGAGGAAGAGTGGGACTGTCCAGTGTGTAATTCATTGAGTGAGGAGGAGTGAGACTGTCCAGTGTGTAATCCATTGAGTGAGGAGGAGTGGGACTGTCCAGTGTGTAATCCATTGAGTGAGGAGGAGTGGGACTGTCCAGTGTGTAATCCATTGAGTGAGGAGGAGTGGGACTGTCCAGTGTGTAATCCATTGAGTGAGGAGGAGTGGGACTGTCCAGTGTGTAATCCATTGAGTGAGGAGGAGTGGGACTGTCCAGTGTGTAATTCATTGAGTGAGGAAGAGTGGGACTGTCCAGTGTGTAATCCATTGAGTGAGGAGGAGTGGGACTGTCCAGTGTGTAATCCATTGAGTGAGGAGGAGTGGGACTGTCCAGTGTGTAATTCATTGAGTGAGGAGGAGTGGGACTGTCCAGTGTGTAATCCATTGAGTGAGGAGGAGTGGGACTGTCCAGTGTGTAATCCATTGAGTGAGGAGGAGTGGGACTGTCCAGTGTGTAATTCATTCAGTGAGGAGGAGTGGGACTGTCCAGTGTGTAATCCATTGACTCAGGAGGAGTGGGACTGTCCAGTGTGTAATTCATTGAGTGAGGAGGAGTGGGACTGTCCAGTGTGTAATTCATTGAGTGAGGAGGAGTGGGACTGTCCAGTGTGTAATTCATTGAGTGAGGAGGAGTGGGACTGTCCAGTGTGTAATTCATTGAGTGAGGAGGAGTGGGACTGTCCAGTGTGTAATTCATTGAGTGAGGAGGAGTGGGACTGTCCAGTGTGTAATTCATTGAGTGAGGAGGAGTGGGACTGTCCAGTGTGTAATTCATTGAGTGAGGAGGAGTGGGACTGTCCAGTGTGTAATTCATTGAGTGAGGAGGAGTGGGACTGTCCAGTGTGTAATTCATTGAGTGAGGAGGAGTGGGACTGTCCAGTGTGTAATCCATTGAGTGAGGAGGAGTGGGACTGTCCAGTGTGTAATTCATTGAGTGAGGAGGAGTGGGACTGTCCAGTGTGTAATTCATTGAGTGAGGAGGAGTGGGACTGTCCAGTGTGTAATTCATTGAGTGAGGAGGAGTGGGACTGTCCAGTGTGTAATCCATTGAGTGAGGAGGAGTGGGACTGTCCAGTGTGTAATCCAATGAGTGAGGAGGAGTGAGACTGTCCAGTGTGTAATCCATTGAGTGAGGAGGAGTGGGACTGTCCAGTGTGTAATTCATTGAGTGAGGAGGAGTGGGACTGTCCAGTGTGTAATCCAATGAGTGAGGAGGAGTGAGACTGTCCAGTGTGTAATCCATTGAGTGAGGAGGAGTGGGACTGTCCAGTGTGTAATCCATTGAGTGAGGAGGAGTGGGACTGTCCAGTGTGTAATCCCCTGACTCAGGAGGAGTGGGACTGTCCAGTGTGTAATCCATTGAGTGAGGAGGAGTGGGACTGTCCAGTGTGTAATCCCCTGACTCAGGAGGAGTGGGACTGTCCAGTGTGTAATCCATTGAGTGAGGAGGAGTGGGACTGTCCAGTGTGTAATCCCCTGACTCAGGAGGAGTGGGACTGTCCAGTGTGTAATCCATTGACTCAGGAGGAGTGGGACTGTCCAGTGTGTAATCCAATGAGTGAGGAGGAGTGGGACTGTCCAGTGTGTAATCCATTGAGTGAGGAAGAGTGAGACTGTCCAGTGTGTAATCCAATGAGTGAGGAGGAGTGGGACTGTCCAGTGTGTAATCCATTGAGTGAGGAGGAGTGGGACTGTCCAGTGTGTAATCCATTGAGTGAGGAGGAGTGGGACTGTCCAGTGTGTAATCCATTGAGTGAGGAGGAGTGGGACTGTCCAGTGTGTAATCCATTGAGTGAGGAGGAGTGGGACTGTCCAGTGTGTAATCCATTGAGTGAGGAGGAGTGGGACTGTCCAGTGTGTAATCCATTGAGTGAGGAGGAGTGGGACTGTCCAGTGTGTAATCCATTGAGTGAGGAGGAGTGAGACTGTCCAGTGTGTAATCCATTGAGTGAGGAGGAGTGGGACTGACCAGTGTGTAATCCATTGAGTGAGGAGGAGTGGGACTGACCAGTGTGTAATCCATGGACTCAGTCTGTTGATTAGCCTGATGCACAGCACCCACGGAAGGCAATTTTTTGCCGTCCAGTACCAGCAGCAACAGTTGATCCATAAAGTGTTTGGAGTCAAATCGCCCCAACCGTGATTGGCTCATTTTTAAAACTTAATGACAGTGATGACGATAATGTTGAATTCTCTACTCCGTAGGCCTGCGTTGATACCAAGTGTCAGGATGTGACGCTGTTCAAAGTACAAAAGTGTGACAACACCTGCAATAACAAGGGGGTAAGAAATTAATCTCTCTCCTTTCAGTTGGGCTGATATATTCACTGAGGGGTGGATGGGGTAATTATATCATTTAACTTCAGCGTCCACACAGGGATTGATGGTGTGCAAAACAGGAGGTTGTGATGAAGAGACTCTTGGGGAACTATTCAACGGGAGTCTGCCCCTGGACCACCCGTCCACACAATGCATTTTTCAGGCAAACCTGCAAGTGGACAGCCACAAATGTTCTACCCATTTCTATCAAGACTTGAAGGTGTTATAAATTGGATAGCCCAGTGGGGAAGGATAGAAGACTAGAGCCTTTATTCACAGAGCTCCACACTGCACCCACACCAACCATAGATCAGCTCTCTGACAAATGGATACAAGAGAATTCTCAATTGATCCACACCACCTGAATACAATTAATAATAACTGATATAAATCACATGGATACAATTAACAGATTCCCTTCTCTCTTTTTAAATAGCAAAATTAAACTTTATATATACAATACAAACAAAAATTTCAAAAGTCAAAAACTTCCATACTCTGCACAACTTAAACAATCCCCAGCGATATATTGTGAGGCAACCCTTCTACAGGGTCCCTAATAATTTCTTCGTACATGTATTTCTTTTATTAAAACAATCCGACATTCGAAGGCTTGAATCCAGCCATTTAATTTTCAAGATTTCATAGAATCATAGAAGTTTACAACATGGATACAGGCCCTTCGGCCCAACATGTCCATGTCGCCCAGTTTATACCACTAAGCTAGTCCCAATTGCCTGCACTTGGCCCATATCCCTCTATACCCATCTTACCCATGTAACTGCCCAAATGCTTTTTAAAAGACAAAATTGTACCCGCCTCTACTACTGCCTCTGGCAGCTCGTTCCAGACACTCACCACCCTTTGAGTGAAAAAATTGCCCCTCTGGACCCTTTTGTGTCTCTCCCCTCTCACCTTAAATCTATGTCCCCTCGTTATAGACTCCCCTACCTTTGGGAAAAGATTTTGACTATCTACCTTATCTATGCCCCTCATTATTTTATAGACTTCTATAAGATCACCCCTTAACCTCCTACTCTCCAGGGAAAAAAGTCCCAGTCTGTCTAACCTCTCCCTATAAGTCAAACCATCAAGTCCCGGTCGCATCCTAGTAAATCTTTTCTGCACTCTTTCTAGTTTAATAATATCCTTTCTATAATAGGGTGACCAGAACTGTACACAGTATTCCAAGTGTGGCCTTAATAATGTCTTGTACAACTTCAACAAGACATCCCAACTCCTGTATTCAATGTTCTGACCAATGAAACCAAGCATGCTGAATGCCTTCTTCACCACCCTATCCACCTGTGACTCCACTTTCAAGGAGCTATGAACCTGTACTCCTAGATCTCTTTGTTCTATAACTCTCCCCAACGCCCGACCATTAACGGAGTAGGTCCTGGCCCGATTCGATCTACCAAAATGCATCACCTCACATTTATCTAAATTAAACTCCATCTGCCATTCATCGGCCCACTGGCCCAATTTATCAAGATCCCGTTGCAATCCTAGATAACCTTCTTCACTGTCCACAATGCCACCAATCTTGGTGTCATCTGCAAACTTACTAACCATGCCTCCTAAATTCTCATCCAAATCATTAATATAAATAACAAATAACAGCGGACCCAGCACCGATCCCTGAGGCACACCGCTGGTCACAGGCCTCCAGTTTGAAAAACAACCCTCTACAACCACCCTCTGTCTTCTGAATCCACTTTGGGTAATTGTTCCGTGGATGTGATCGCTCTGTCATGTGTTTCTTCCAGCAACTATAGGTCAGTCAGTTTAACCTCAGTGGCGGAGAAACTTTTAGAAATGATAATCCGGGACAGAATTAACAGTCACGTGGATCAGGGTGGATTGATTAGGGAAAGCCAGCACGGATTTGTTAAAGGCAAATCGTGTTTAACTAACCTGATAGAGTTTTTTGATGAGGTAACAAAGAGGGTAGATGAGGGCAATGCAGTCAATGTGTATATGGACTTTCAAAATGCGTTTGATAAAGTGCAGCACGGTAGGCTTATCATCAAGATTGCGGCCCATGGAATAAAGGGGGCAGTGGCAACATGGATACAGAATTGGCTGAGGGTCAGGAAACAGAGAGTAGTGGTGAACGGTTGTTTTTCGGACTGGAGGGAGGTGTACAGTGGTGTTCCCCAGGGGTCGGTACTAGGACCACTGCTTTTCTTGATATACATTAATGACCGAGACTTGGGTGTACAGGGCATAATTTCAAAATTTGCAGTTCACACAAAACTTTTTTTTAATTCATAGAGTCATAGAGTTATACAGCACGGATAGAGGCCCTTCGGCCCATCGTGTCCGCGCCGGCCATCAAGCCCAGTCTAATCTAATCCCATATTCCAGCATTTGGTCCGTAGCCTTGTATGCTATGGCATTTCAAGTGCTCATCCAAATGCTTCTTGAATGTTGTGAGGGTTCCTGCCTCCACAACCCTCTCAGGCAGTGAGTTCCAGACTCCAACCACCCTCTGGGTGAAAAAGTTCTTTCTCAAATCCCCTCCAAACCTCCCGCCTTTTACCTTGAATCTATGCCCCCTTGTTATAGAACCCTCAACGAAGGGAAAAAGCTCCTTAGTATCCAATTCGTTTATGGGATGTGGGCGTCGCTGGCGAGGCCGGCATTTATTGCCCATCCCTAATTGCCCTTGAGAAGGTGGTGGTGAGCCGCCTTCTTGAATCGCTGCAGTCTGTGTGGTGAAGGTTCACCCACAGTGCTGTTAGGAAGAGAGTTCCAGGATTTTGACCCAGCGACGATGAAAGAACAGCGATATATTTCCAAGTCGGGATGGTGTGTGACTTGGAGGGGAACGTGCAGGTGGTGGTGTTCCCATGTGCCTGCTGCTCTTGTCCTTCGAGGTGGTAGAGGTCGCGGGTTTGGGAGGTGCTGTCGAATAAGCCTTGGCGAATTGCTGTGGTGCATCCTGTGGATGGTACAACACTGAAGCCAATGTGCGCCAGTGATGAAGGGAGTGAATGTTTAGGGTGGTGGATGGGGTGCCAATCAAGTGGGCTGCTTTGTCCTGGATGGTGTCGAGCTTCTTGAGTGTTGTTGGAGCTGCACTCATCCAAGCAAGTGGAGAGTATTCCATCAGAGACCTGACTTGTGCCTTGTAGATGGTGGAAAGGCTTTGGGGAGTCAGGAGGTGAGTCACTCGCCGCAGAATACCCAGCCTCTGATTTGCTCTTGTAGCCACAGTATTTATGTGGCTGGTCCAATTAAGTTTCTGGTCAATGGTGACCGCCAGGATGTTGATGGTGGGGGATTCGGCGATGGTAATGCCGTTGAATGTCAAGGGGAGGTGGTTAGACTCTCTCTTGTTGGAGATGGTCATTGCCTGGCACTTGTCTGGCGCGAATGTTACTTGCCGCTTATCAGCCCAAGCCTGGATGTTGTCCAGGTCTTGCTGCGCGCGAGCTTGGACTGCTTCGTTATTTGAGGGGTTGCGAATGGAACTGAACACTGTGCAATCATCAGCGAACATCCCAATTTCTGACCTTATGATGGAGGGAAGGTCATTGATGAAGCAACTGAAGATGGTTGGGCCTAGGACACTGCCCTGAGGAACTCCTGTAGCAATGCCCTGGGGCTGAGATGATTGGCCTCCAACAGCCACTACCATCTTCCTTTGTGCTAGGTATGACTCCAGCCACTGGAGAGTTTTCCCCCTGATTCCCATTGACTTCAATTTTACTCGGGCTCCTTGGTGCCACACTCGGTCAAATGCTGCCTTGATGTCAAGGGCAGACACTCTCACCTCACCTCTGGAATTCAGCTTTTTTGTCCATGTCTGGACCAAGGCTGTAATGAGGTCTGGAGCCGAGTGGTCCTGGCGGAACCCAAACTGAGCATCGGTGAGCAGGTTATTGGTGAGTAAGTGCCACTTGATAGCACTGTCGACGACACCTTCCATCACTTTGTTGATGATTGAGAGTGGACTGATGGGGCAGTAATTGGCCGGATTGGATTTGTCCTGCTTTTTGTGGACAGGCCATACCTGGGCAATTTTCCACATTGTTGGGTAGATGCCACAGTGTTGTAGCTGTACTGGAACAGCTTGGCTAGAGGCGCAGCTCGTTGTGCAGCACAAGTCTTCAGCACTACAGCCGGGATGTTGTCGGGGCCCATAGCCTTTGCTGTATCGAGTGCACTCAGCCGTTTCTTGATCTCACGTGGAGTGAATCGAATTGGCTGAAGACTGGCTTCTGTGAAGGTGGGGATATCGGGAGGAGGCCGAGATGGATCATCCACTCGGCACTTCTGGCTGAAGATGGTTGCAAACGCTTCAGCCTTGTCTTTTGCATTCATGTGCTGGGCTCTGTCATCATTGAGGATGGGGATGTTTACAGAACCTCCTCTTCCCATTAGTTGTTTAATTGTCCACCACCATTCACAATTGGATGTGGCAGGACTGCAGAGCTTTGATCTGATCCGTTGGTTGGTACTTGGTAGGGTAGTAAGGAGTGCGGAGGATAGTTATAGACTTCAAGAGGATATAGACAGGCTGGTGGAATGGGTGGACACATGGCAGATGAAATTTAATGCAGAAAAATGCGAAGTGATACATTTCGGTAGGAAGAACGAGGAGAGGCAAAAGAAACGAGAGGGCACAATTCTAAAAGGGGTACAGGAACAGAGAGATCTGGGGTTATATGTGCACAAATCATTGAAGGTGGCAAGGCAGTTTGAGAAAGTGGTTAGAAACATAGAAAATAGGAGCAGGAGTAGGCCATTCGGCCATTCATAGAGTCATAGAGTTTTCCAGCACGGATAGAGGCCCTTCGGCCCATCGTGTCCGCGCCGGCCATCAAGCCCTGTCTACTCTAATCCCATATTCCAGCATTTGGTCCGTAGCCTTGTGTGCTATGGCATTTCAAGTGCTCATCCAAATGCTTCTTGAATGTTGTGAGGGTTCCTGCCTCCACAACCCTCTCAGGCAGTGAGTTCCAGACTCCCACCACCCTCTGGGTGAAAAAGTTCTTTCTCAAATCCCCTCTAAACCTCCCGCCTTTTACCTTGAATCTATGTCCCCTTGTTATAGAACCCTCAACGAAGGGAAAAAGCTCCTTCGTATCCATCCTATCTGTGCCCCTCATAATTTTGTACACCTCAATCATGTCCCCCCTCAGCCTCCTCTGCTCCAAGGAAAACAAACCCAATCTTCCCAGTCTCTCTTCATAGCTGAAGCGCTCCAGCCCTGGTAACATCCTGGTGAATCTCCTCTGCACCCTCTCCAAAGCGATCACATCCTTCCTGTAGTGTGGCGACCAGAACTGCACACAGTACTCCAGCTGTGGCCTAACCAGTGTTTTATACAGCTCCATCATAACCTCCTTGCTCTTATATTCTATGCCTCGGCTAATAAAGGCAAGTATCCCATATGCCTTCTTTACCACCTTATCTACCTGTTCCGCCGCCTTCAGGGATCTGTGAACTTGCACACCAAGATCCCTCTGACCCTCTGTCTTGCCTTGGGTCCTCCCATTCATTGTGTATTCCCTTGCCTTGTTAGTCCCTCCAAAGTGCATCACCTCGCACTTTTCCGGGTTAAATTCCATTTGCCACTGTTCCGCCCATCTGACCAACCCATCTATATCGTCCTGCAGACTGAGGCTATCCTCCTCGCTATTTACCACCCTACCAATTTTTGTGTCATCAGCAAACTTACTGATCATACCTTTTACATTCATATCCAAGTCGTTAATGTAGACCACAAACAGCAAGGGACCCAGCACCGATCCCTGTGGTACCCCACTGGCCACAGGCTTCCAGTCACAAAAACAACCTTCGACCATCACCCTCTGCCTTCTGCCACTAAGCCAGTTTTGTATCCAAAGTGCCAAGGCACCCTGGATTCCATGGGCTCGTACCTTCTTGACCAGTCTCCTGTGGGGGACTTTATCGAAGGCCTTACTGAAATCCATGTATACCACATCCACTGCGTTACCCTCATCCACACGCCTAGTCACCCCCTCAAAAAATTCAATCAAATTAGTCAGACATGATCTTCCCTTGACAAAGCCATGTTGACTATCCCTGATTAATCCTTGTTTCTCCAAGTGGAGACTAATTTTGGTATTGAGATGGAGGATCATGGCTGATCCTCCATCTCAGTACCATATTCCCGCTCTCTCCCCATACCCCTTGATGCCTTTTGTGTCTAGAAATCTATCTATCTCTTTCTTAAATATATTCAGTGACTTGGCCTCCACAGCCTTTCCACAGGTTGAATTCCACAGGTTCACCACCCTCTGAGTGAAGAAATTTCTCCTCATCTCAGTCCTAAATGTCCTACCCCATATCCTGAGACTGTGACCCCTCGTTCTGGACCCTATGTTAAAAAAGCACAGGGATCCTGGGCTTTATAAATAGAGGCTTAGAGTACAAAAGTATGGAAGTCATGCTGAAACTTTATAAAACACTGGTTCGACCACAACTGGAGTATTGTGTCCAGTTCTGGGCATCGCACTTTAGGAAAGATTTGAAGGCCTGAGAGAGGGTGCAGAAGAGATTTACTAGAATGATTCCGGGGATGAGGGACTTTAGTTACGTGGATGGACTGGAGAAGCTGGGGTTGTTCTCCTTGGAACAAAGAAGGTTGAGAGGAGATTTGATCGAGGTATTCAAAATCATGAAGGGTCGCTCGGGGAGGATCCCGATGGAGTGAAATCTTCATTAAGATGGAAAGTAAAGTAGTCCAATCCAAAACTCGGGTCCTAAATCGAAACAAAAGAAACTATGAAGGTATGAGGAGTGAGTTGGTTATGATAGATTGGGACACTTCATTAAAAGGCATGACGGTGGATAGGCAATGGCTAACATTTAAGGAACGAATGCATGAATTGCAACAATTATACATTCCTTTCTGACGCAAAAACACAAAAGGAAAAGCGACTCAACCATGGCTAACAAAGAAATTAAGGATAGTATTCGATCCAAAGAGGAGTCATATAAAGTTGCCAGAAAAAGTAACAAGCCTGAGGATTGGGAGCAGTTTAGAATTCAGCAAAAAAGGACCAAGAGATTGATTAAGAGGGGAAAAATAGAATATGAGAGTAAACTTGCAAGAAACATAAAAGTGGACTGTAAAAGGAGGACACAAATAACTTCCCAGAAATGCCAGGGAACCAAGGGACTAGTGAGAAGGAGGAATTAAAGGAAATTAGTATTAGTAAAAAAAAATAGTGCTGGAGAAATTAATGGGACTGAAAGCTGATGAATCCCCAGGGCCTGATAATCTGCATCCCAGAATACTAAAAGAGGCAGCCATGGAAATAGAATCATAGAATAGAATCATAGAAGTTACAACATGGAAACAGGCCCTTCGGCCCAACATGTCCATGTCGCCCAGTTTATACCACTAAGCTAGTCCCAATTGCCTGCACTTGGCCCATATCCCTCGATACCCATCTTCCCCATGTAACTGTCCAAATGCTTTTTAAAAGACAAAATTGTACCCGCCTCTACTACTGCCTCTGGCAGCTCGTTCCAGACACTCACCACCCTTTGAGTGAAAAAATTGCCCCTCTGGATCCTTTTGTATCTCTCCCCTCTCACCTTAAATCTGTGCCCCCTCGTTATAGACTCCCCTACCTTTGGGAAAAGATTTTGACTATCGACCTTATCTATGCCCCTCATTATTTTATAGACTTCTATAAGATCACCCCTTAACCTCCTACTCTCCAGGGAATAAAGTCCCAGTCTGTCTAACCTCTCCCTGTAAGTCAAACCATCAAGTCCCGGTAGCATCCTAGTAAATCTTTTCTGCACTCTTTCTAGTTTAATAATATCCTTTCTATAATAGGGTGACCAGAACTGTACACAGTACTCCAAGTGTGGCCTCACCAATGCCCTGTACAACTTCAACAAGACATCCCAACTCCTGCATTCAATGTTCTGACCAATGAAACCAAGCATGCTGAATGCTTTCTTCACCACCCTATCCACCTGTGACTCCACTTTCAAGGAGCTATGAATCTGTACTCCTAGATCTCTTTGTTCTATAACTCTCCCCAACGCCCTACCATTAACGGAGTAGGTCCTGGCCCGATTCGATCTACCAAAATGCATCACCTCACATTTATCTAAATTAAACTCCATCTGCCATTCATCGGCCCACTGGCCCAATTTATCAAGATCCCGTTGCAATCCTAGATAACCTTCTTCACTGTCCACAATGCCACCAATCTTGGTGTCATCTGCAAACTTACTAACCATGCCTCCTAAATTCTCATCCAAATCATTAATATAAATAACAAATAACAGCGGACCCAGCACCGATCCCTGAGGCACACCGCTGGACACAGGCATCCAGTTTGAAAAACAACCCTCGACAACCACCCTCTGTCTTCTGTCGTCAAGCCAATTTTGTATCCAATTGGCTACCTCACCTTGGATCCCATGAGATTTAACCTTATGTAACAACCTACCATGCGGTACCTTGTCAAATGCTTTGCTGAAGTCCATGTAGACCACGTCTACTGCACAGCCCTCATCTATCTTCTTGGTTACCCCTTCAAAAAACTCAATCAAATTCGTGAGACATGATTTTCCTCTCACAAAACCATGCTGACTGTTCCTAATTAGTCCCTGCCTCTCCAAATGCCTGTAGATTCTGTCCCTCAGAATACCCTCTAACAACTTACCCACTACAGATGTCAGGCTCACTGGTCTGTAGTTCCCAGGCTTTTCCCTGCCGCCCTTCTTAAACAAAGGCACAACATTTGCTACCCTCCAATCTTCAGGCACCTCACCTGTAGCGGTGGATGATTCAAATATCTCTGCTAGGGGACCCGCAATTTCCTCCCTAACCTCCCATAACGTCCTGGGATACATTTCATCAGGTCCCGGAGATTTATCTACCTTGATGCGCGTTAAGACTTCCAGCACCTCCCTCTCTGTAATATGTACACTCCTCAAGACATCACTATTTATTTCCCCAAGTTCCCTAACATCCATGCCTTTCTCAACCGTAAATACCGATGTGAAATATTCATTCAGGATCTCACCCATCTCTTGTGGTTCCGCACATAGATGACCTTGTTGATCCTTAAGAGGCCCTACTCTCTCCCTAGTTACCCTTTTGCCCTTTATGTATTTGTAGAAGCTCTTTGGATTCACCTTTGCCTGATCTGCCAAAGCAATCTCATATCCCCTTTTTGCCCTCCTGATTTCTCTCTTAACTCTACTCCAGCAATCTCTATACTCTTCAAGGGATCCACTTGATCCCAGCTGCCTATGCATGTCATATGCCTCCTTCTTATTTTTGACTAGTGCCTCAATCTCCCGAGTCATCCAAGGTTCCCTACTTCTACCAGCCTTGCCCTTCACTTTATAAGGAATGTGCTTACACTGAACCCTGGTTAACACACTTTTGAAAGCCTCCCACTTACCAGACGTCCCTTTGCCTGCCAACAGACTCTCCCAATCAACTTCTGAAAGTTCCTGTCTAATACCATCAAAATTGGCCTTTCCCCAATTTAGAATTTTAACTTTTGGGCCAGACCTATCCTTCTCCATAGCTATCTTAAAACTAATGGAATTATGATCACTGGTCCCAAAGTGATCCCTCACTAACACTTCTGTCACCTGCCCTTCCTTATTTCCCAAGAGGAGGTCAAGTTTTGCCCCCTCTCTAGTCGGGCCATCCACATACTGAATGAGAAATTCCTCCTGAATACACTCAACAAATTTCTCTCCATCCAAGCCCCTAATGCTATGGCTGTCCCAGTCAATGTTGGGAAAGTTAAAGTCCCCTACTATTACCACCCTATTTTTCTTGCAGCTGTCTGTAATCTCCTTACATATTTGCTCCTCAATTTCCCGTTGACTATTTGGGGGTCTGTAGTACAATCCTATCAAAGTGATCTCTCCCTTCTTATTTTTCAGTTCTACCCATATGGACTCAGTGGGCGAACCCTCGGATATATCCCCTCTCACCACTGCCGTGATGTTCTCCCTAATCAAGAACGCAACTCCCCCTCCTCTCTTACCTCCTGCTCTATCTTTCCTATAGCATCTGTACCCTGGAACATTGAGCTGCCAGTCCTGCCCCTCCCTTAGCCATGTTTCAGTAATAGCTATAACATCCCAGTCCCATGTACCCATCCATGCCCTGAGTTCATCTGCCTTGCCCATCAGACTTCTTGCATTGAAATAAATGCAGTTTAATCTAGTCTTCCCTTGGTCTTTGCCCTGCTTTCTCAGACCATCTGTCCGGTCATGTTCTGTACACTCTCCCTTACTGCCTTTTGTTTCTGTCACCACTTTATTTCCCACTGACTTCCTGCATCGGTTCCCATCCCCCTGCCACATTAGTTTAAACCCTCCCCAACAGCACTAGCAAACACTCCCCCTAGGACATTGGTTCCAGTCCTGCCCAGATGCAGACCGTCCAATTTGTACTGGTCCCACCTCCCCCAGAACCGGTTCCAATGGCCCAGGAATTTGAATCCCTCCCTCTTGCACCATCTCTCAAGCCACGTATTCATCTTAGCTATCCTGTCATTCCTACTCTGACTAGCCCGTGGCACTGGTAGCAATCCTGAGATTACTACCTTTGAGGTCCTACTCTTTAGTTTAACTCCTAACTCCCTAAATTCAGCTTGTAGGACCTCATCCTGTTTTTTACCTATATCGTTGGTGCCTATATGCACCACGACAACTGGCTGTTCACCCTCCCCCTCCAGAATGTCCTGCAGCCGCTCCGAGACATCCTTGACCCTTGCACCAGGGAGGCAACATACCATCCTGGAGTCTCGGTTGCGTCCGCAGAAACGCCTGTCTATTCCCCTTACAATCGAGTCCCCTATCACTATAGCTCTGCCACTCTTTTTCCTGCCCTCCTGTGCAGCAGAGCCAGCCACGGTGCCATGAACCTGGCCACTGCCACCTTCCCCTGGTGAGCCATCTCCGCCAACAGTATCCAAAACGGTGTACCTGTTTTGGAGGGAGATGACCGCAGGGGACCCCTGCACTGCCTTCCTACTCTTCCTCTGTCTGTTGGTCACCCATTCACTATCTCCCTCAGTAATTTTTATCTGCGGTGTGACCAACTCACTGAACGTGCTATCCACGACTTTCTCAGCATCGCGGATGCTCCAAAGTGAGTCCATCCGCAGCTCCAGAGCCGTCAAGCGGTCAAACAATAGTGGATGCATTCTATAGATATAAAATTCTATAGATTAGGGAACAGTTCCTGCAGATTGGAGGGTGGCAAATGTAACCCCAATATTTAAAAAAGGAGGGAGAGAGAAAACAAGGAAGTACAGACCGGTTAACCTAACATCAGTAGTAGGGAAAATGCTAGAGTCTATTATAAAGGATGTGATAACAGGACACTTAGAAAATATCAATGGGATTAGACAAAGTCAACATGGATTTATGAAAGGGAAATCAGGTTTGATAAACCTACTGGAGTTTTTTGAGGATGTAACTAGTAGAATAGATAAGGGAGAACCAGTGGATGTGGTTTATTTAGATTTTCAGAAGGCCTTTGATAAAGTCCCACATAAGAGGTTAGTGTGCAAAATTAAAGCACATGGGATTGGTGGTAATATACTGGCATGGATTGAAAATTGGTTAACAGACAGGAAACAGAGAGTAAGAATAAATGGGTCTTTTTCAGGGTGACTAGTGGGGTACCGCTTGGGCCCCAGCTATTCACAATATATTCGGATGAGGGAACCAAATGTAATATTTCCAAGTTTGCTGACAACACAAAACTAGGTGGGATTGTGAGTTGTGAGGAGGATGCAAAGAGGCTTCAAGGTGACTTAGACAAGTTGAGTGAGTGGGCAAATACATGGCAGATGCAGTACAATGTGGATAAATGTGAAGTTATCCACTTTGGAAGGAAAAACAGAAAGGCAGAGTATTATTTAAATGGTGATAGATTGGGGAATGTTGATGTGCAAAGGGATCTGGGTGTCCTTGTACACCAGTCACTGAAAGCAAACAGGCAGGTGCAGGTGCAGCAAGCAGTTAGGAAGGCAAATGGTATGTTGGCCTTCATGGCAAGAGGATTTGAGTACAGGAGCAAGGATGTCTTACTGCAGTTATACAGGGCCTTGGTGAGACCACACCTGGAGTATTGTGTGCAGTTTTGGTCTCCTTACCTAAGAAAGGATATACTTGCCATAGAGGGAGTGCAGCGAAGGTTCACCAGACTGATTCCTGGGATGGCAGGACTGTCGTATGAGGAGAGATTGGGTCGACTCGGCCTGTACTCACTGGAGTTTCGAAGAATGAGAGGCGATCTCATTGAAACATATAAAATTCTGACAGGGCTAGACAGACTGGATGCAGGGAGGATGTTTCCCCTGGCTGGGGGGTCCGGAACAAGGGGTCACAGTCTCAGGATACGGGGTAGGACATTTAGGACTGAGATGAGGAGAAATTTCTTCACTCAGAGGGTGGTGAACCTGTGGAATTCCCTACCACAGAAGGCTGTGGAGGCCAAGTCACTGAATATATTTAAGAAGGAGTTGGATAGATTTCTAGACACAAAAGGCATCAAGGGGTATGGGGAGAGAGCGGGAATATGGTATTGAGATGGAGGATCAGCCATGATCATATTGAATGGTTCGAAGGGCTGAATGGCTGTTCTTTGTTTCTATGTTCTTGACAGAATAGATGGAGAGAAACTGTTCCCATTGGCAGAAGGGTCAAGAATCAGAGGGCATCGATTTAAGTTGATTGGTAAAAGAACCAAAGGTGACCTGAGGAAAAACATTTTTACACAGCGAGTGGTTAGGATTTGGAATGCACTGCCCGAGGGGGTGGTGGAGGCAGATTCAATCATGGCCTTCAAAAGGAAACTGGATAAGTACTTGAAAGGAAAGAATTTGCAGGGCTACGGGGATAGGGCGGGGAAGTGGGACTAGCTGGATTGCTCTTGCATAGAGCCGGCACGGACTCGATGGGCTGAAATGACTCCTTCCGTGCTGTAACTTTTCGATGATTCCATGATCGCTAACATAATCACTGTCCAGTCCTTGATCTCCCTCAGTCTGTCCCTCAGGAACCTCATCAAAAAAATCATGAACATCTGAGGCACAAGGTGCCTCGTTTACTTCCAGCAACTGCTCAGAGTCTGAGATTTTATAATTAATTCTAATTAATGCAAAAAAGAATGAACCGTCACAGTTTGATTGCCTATTGGACAAATACTGCCTTACCATCACGACCTATTATCTTACCTGGAACCATTCCATTCCCTATGACCCTCTTTTATAATATACCAAATCTCCTGAATTGAACTCTGCCTCAGATGGTCGAATACGATGCCTCACAGCTCTATGAATTTTCTCTGATACCTCAGCCTTGATAAAAGCCTGTCTCCCTGCATGCATAGCATTTAAATGCTCAGAGAAAATGGCACTAATTGTAGTACCTTCTAGAGCAGGAGGATTGTCACAAAGAACAGAAGGTAATTTGGGATTGCGCCCATAAACTAGTTTGTAAGGACCATATCCTCCAACCATCTGGAGAGAATTCTTTGCATGAACTGCCCATGCTAGGGCAGTTGACAATTTACACCCTGGTCGATCAGCCAACATTTTATGCACCATGCTATTAATCACAGCATGATTCCTTTCACAAAGACCATTGCTCAAAGGGCTCTCAGCTGCTGTATTCATGACAATTATATTCATATTCTCACACATATCTCTGAACTCCGTGTTAGTGAATTCACCTCCATTATTGGTTAAAAACTTTGCTGGTGTCCCAAGGCCCGTTCCTATCCATTTTTCTATAATTTTATCGAAAATAACCTCCTCCTCCTTACTATATATTAGTGTAGAAATACTAAATCTCATAGTCAGGTCAATAAAATGTAAGATGAAAACATTTCTGTCTTTATCCCATACCTTTAGATCCATGGCAACTACCTTGTTAAATTCACGTGCTAATGGAACACTTACAATAGGACGCGGGAACATCAGTCCATACTTCTTACAGATTTTACGTTATCAATAATCTCTTCTATTAGCCTCGTATATTCCTGATCAACTACAGCTGCATCTTTTAGCAGGATCTTTAAATGTTGACAAGTAGGGCGGGCAAATTGTCTTTGTAACTTTAAGACAATTTGTTTTTTTCCAAGCTTATCCTTATCGCCTGATGCCATTAATACTTGTCTAACACACTGATGAGAAACATCAGGTTTTATTAAGGGGATACAATAATGCCCTGACTGGGTAAAGTGCAGATCTGATTGCCTCATCGTGTTCCATGTCTAGTTTCAGTTTTGCCTTTTTCATGGAAGGTTCACCCAAAAGCGTAGGTATCTCACTAGAGACTACACCCGTATTTATAAAATGGCTTAATCCAGCTATCTTACGTGGAATTACCACTCTCTTGAGTGACCTCAAGGTGTTGTCATCTCCAAATCTAAAACATGTAGAGCTTTTATATTCCTTAACCGTGCATTGATCCTCTCTACTTAGTGAATCAAGATAACATTTTAACCAATCTACCCCGCATACAGTTAAAATACATGCACTATCTAACACCACACAATTAAAGGAATCCGCGCCTAATACATTCATCACAGGATTAAAACTCCTTGTGATCAGTATAATCTGTTCATGTTCATCATTCTCTCCATCCTCTCCCTCAGAACTACTTTCTTCCTGCGTCATTTCAAAGACCCTGTATCTTCACTCTGGGCTATTCGCCTCATAATGATACTTAGAGTCACATCTAAAGCAGCTCCTGATTTTTCCTTCGGCATTCCTGGAATTCATTCGCCCGTTATTACTGTCCCAGTTTTGTCTTCTGTTGATATAACTGGATTTTCTGTACCTGCTTTCATCACCAATCTGGCGATCTCTAATCCTTCCGTCATATTGACCCCTGCATCCGGACTCTTGAAAATTTTGAAACCTGGACTGGCACCTGCTTTTAGTATCTGGAACATTTCGAAACCTAATTACCATCGAATCGTCCATTCTTTGTGTCACAGCGGAAGGTCTCATTTGTTCCATCAAGGCTGAAGGGATTGGCTGTCTCCCCAGGAATTTTTTTAAGGCAGCAGACATTGATCCAACAGAGTCTCCTTTTCCAAGAACTGGACGCCAGTTAGGACCAGTTGCCTGTCCAGAGAAGACACCTTCGCACAATCTAGTAATTTAAACGCTAGTACCGATCTAGGGGTTCACAATTTGAACTTTGTCAACCTCCTGTACAATTGTTAAAGTCCATGATATTATCTTCCATTGAATGACCGTCCGTTTTCTGAAGTCTATCAAACGCTGACCAGGTCTCATAGGCACTTAACAGGTCATCTTTCTTGTAGATTTGATCCAGAAATTCTATTAGAAAAGTAAAACATAGAATCATAGAAAGGTTACAGCATGGAAGGAGGCCATTCAGCCCATCGAGTCCACGCTGGCTCTATGCAAGAGCAATCCAGCTAGTCCCACTCCACCACCCTTTCCCCTGTAGCCCTGCAAATTTTTTCCTTTCAAGTACTTTTCCAGTTCCCTTTTGAAGGCCATGATTAAATCTGCCTCCACCACCCCCTCAGGCAGTGCATTCCAGTTCCTAACCACTCGCTGCGTAAAAAAAGTTTTTCCTCATATCACCTTTGGTTCTTTTACCAATCACCTTAAATCTGTGTCCTCTGGTCCTTGCCCCTTCTGCCAATGGGAACAGTTTCTCTCTATCTACTCTGTCTAGTCTCTTCATGGCATTGAATACCTCTATCAAATCTCCTCACAACTGTTTCTGTTCCAAGAAGAACAACCCCAGCTTCTCCAGTCTATCCACGTAACTAAAGTCCCTCATCCCTGGAATCATTCCAGTAAATCTCTTCTGCACCCTCTCTAAGGCCTTCATATCTTTCGTGAAGTGCGGTGCCCAGAACTGGACACAATACTCCAGTTGTGGCTGAAACAGTGTTTTATAAAAGTTCATCATCATACTTTTGTATCTATGCCTCTATCTATAAAGCCCAGGATCCCGTATGCTTTATTAACTGCTTTCTCAACCTGCCCTGCCACTTCAATGATTTGTGCACATATACCCCCAGATCTCTCTGTTCCTGCACCCATTTTAGAGTTGTACCCTTTAGTTTATATTGCCTCTCCTCGTTTTTCCCACCAAAATGTATCACTTCGCATTTTTCTGCATTAAATTTCATCTGCCACGTGTCCGCCCATTCCACCAGCCTGTCTATATCCTCTTTTTTTTATTCATTCATGGGCGTCACTGGCCAGGCCAGCATTTATTGCCCATCCCTAATTGCCCTTGAGAAGGTGGTGATGAGCCGCCTTCTTGAACCACTGCAGTCCGTGTGGTGAAGGTTCTCCCACAGTGCTGTTAGGAAGGGAGTTCCAGGATTTTGACCCAGCGACGATGAAGGAACGCGATATATTTCCAAGTCGGGATGGTGTGTGACTTGGAGGGGAACGTGCAGGTGGTGTTGTTCCCATGTGCCTGCTGCCCTTGTCCTTCCAGGTGGTAGAGGTCGTGGGTTTGGGAGGTGCTGTCGAAGAAGCCTTGGCGAGTTGCTGCAGTGCATCCTGTGGATGGTACACACTGCAGCCACTGTGCGCCGGTGGTGAAGGGAGTGAATGTTTCGGGTGGTGGATGGGTTGCCAATCAAGCGGGCTGCTTTGTCCTGGATGGTGTCGAGCTTGTTGAGTGTTGTTGGAGCTGCACTCATCCAGGCAAGTGGAGAGTATTCCATCTTCAGCCAGAATTAATATTTCACATCGGTATTTACGGTTGAGAAAGGCATGGATGTTAGGGAACTTGGGGAAATAAATAGTGATGTCTTGAGGAGTGTACATATTACAGAGAGGGAGGTGCTGGAAGTCTTAACGCGCATCAAGGTAGATAAATCTCCGGGACCTGATGAAATGTATCCCAGGACGTTATGGGAGGTTAGGGAGGAAATTGTGGGTCCCCTAGCAGAGATATTTGAATCATCGACAGCTACAGGTGAGGTGCCTGAAGATTGGAGGGTAGCAAATGTTGTGCCTTTGTTTAAGAAGGGCGGCAGGGAAAAGCCTGGGAACTACAGACCGGTGAGCCTGACATCTGTAGTGGGTAAGTTGTTAGAGGGTATTCTGAGAGACAGGATCGACAGGCATTTGGAGAGGCAGGGACTGATTAGGAACAGTCAGCATGGTTTTGTGAGAGGAAAATGATGTCTCACAAATTTGATTGAGTTTTTTGAAGGGGTAACCAAGAAGATAGATGAGGGCTGTGCAGTAGACGTGGTCTACATGGACTTTAGCAAAGCCTTTGACAAGGTACCGCATGGTCGGTTGTTACATAAGGTTAGATCTCACGGGATCCAAGGTGAGGTAGCCAATTGGATACAACATTGGCTTGACGACAGAAGACAGAGGGTGGTTGTAGAGGGTTGTTTTTCAAACTGGATGCCTGTGTCCAGCGGTGTGCCTCAGGGATCGGTGCTGGGTCCGCTGTTATTTGTTATTTATATTAATGATTTGGATGAGAATTCAGGAGGCATGGTTAGTAAGTTTGCAGATGACACCAAGATTGGTGGCATTGTGGACAGTGAAGAAGGTTATCTAGGATTGCAATGGGATCTTGATAAATTGGGCCAGTGGGCCGATGAATGGCAGATGGAGTTTAATTTAGATAAATGTGAGGTGATGCATTTTGGTAGATCGAATCGGGCCAGGACCTACTCCGTTAATGGTAGGGCGTTGGGGAGAGTTATAGAACAAAGAGATCTGGGAGTACAGGTTCATAGCTCCTTGAAAGTGGAGTCACAGGTGGATAGGGTGGTGAAGAAGGCATTCGGCATGCTTGGTTTCATTGGTCAGAACATTGAATGCAGGAGTTGGGATGTCTTGTTGAAGTTGTACAAGACATTAGTAAGGCCACACTTGGAATACTGTGTACAGTTCTGGTCACCCTATTATAGAAAGGATATTATTAAACTAGAAAGAGTGCAGAAAAGATTTACTAGGATGCTACCGGGACTTGATGGTTTGACTTATAGGGAGAGGTTAGATAGACTGGGACTTTTTTCCCTGGAGAGTAGGAGGTTTAGGGGTGATCTTATAGAAGTCTATAAAATAATGAGGGGCATAGATAAGGTAGATTGTCAAAATCTTTTCCCAAAGGTCGGGGAGTCTATAACGAGGGGGCATAGATTTAAGATGAGAGGGGAGAGACACAAAAGGGTCCAGAGGGGCAATTTTTTCACTCAAAGGGTGGTGAGTGTCTGGAATGAGCTGCCAGAGGCAGTAGTGGAGGCCAGTACAATTTTGTCTTTTAAAAAGCATTTGGACAGTTACATGGGTAAGATGGGTATAGAGGGATATGGTCCAGGTGCAGGCAATTGGGACTAGCTTCGTGGTATAAACAGGGCGACATGGACATGTTGGGCCGAAGGGCCTGTTTCCATGTTGTAAACTTCTATGATTCCATGATTCTTAGTGCCGAGTGGATGATCTATCTCGGCCTCCTCCCGATATCCCCACCATCAAGAAGCCAGTCTTCAGCCAATTCGATTCACTCCACGTGATATCAAGAAACGGCTGAGTGCACTGGATAGAGCAAAGGCTATGGGCCCCGACAACATCCCAGCTGTAGTGCTGAAGACTTGTGCTCCAGAATTGGCTGCGCCTCTCGCCAAGCTGTTCCAGTACAGCTACAACACTGGGATCTACTCGCCAATGTGGAAAATTGCCCAGGTATGTCCTGTCCACAAAAAGAAGGACAAATCTAATCCAGCCAATTACCACCCCATCAGTCTACTCTCAATCATCAGCAAAGTGATGGAAGGTGTCGTCGACAGTGCTATCAAGCGGCACTTTCTCACCAATAACCTGCTCACCGATGCTCAGTTTGGGTTCCGCCAGGACCACTCGGCTCCAGACCTCATTACAGCCTTGGTCCAAACATGGACAAAAGAGCTGAATTCCAGAGGTGAGGTGAGAGTGTCTGCCCTTGACATCAAGGCAGCATTTGACCGAGTGTGGCACCAAGGAGCCCGAGTAAAATTGAAGTCA
The DNA here is from genome assembly GCF_035084215.1 of Heptranchias perlo. Taxonomy (NCBI): domain Eukaryota; kingdom Metazoa; phylum Chordata; class Chondrichthyes; order Hexanchiformes; family Hexanchidae; genus Heptranchias; species Heptranchias perlo. The sequence goes on along the minus strand of NC_090325.1, from coordinate 1,972,893 downwards.
ATGGGAATCAGGGGGAAAACTTTCCAGTGGCTAGAGTCATCCCTAGCGCAAAGGAAGATGGTAGTGGTTGTTGGAGGCCAATCATCTCAGCCCCAGGACATTGCTGCAGGAGTTCCTCAGGGCAGTGTCCTAGGCCCAACCATCTTCAGCTGCTTCATCAATGACCTTCTCTCCATCATAAGGTCAGAAATGGGGATGTTCGCTGACGATTGCACAGTGTTCAGTTCCATTCGCAACCCCTCAAATAATGAAGCAGTCCAAGCCTGCATGCAGCAAGACCTGGACAACATCCAGGCTTGGGCTCATAAGTGGCAAGTAACATTCGCGCCAGATAAGTGCCAGGCAATGACCATCTCCAACAAGAGAGAGTCTAACCACCTCCCCTTGACATTCAACGGTATTACCATCGTCGAATCCCCCACCATCAACATCCTGGGGGTCACCATTGACCAGAAACTTAACTGGACCAGCCATATAAATACTGTGGCTACGAGAGCAGGTCAGAGGCTGGGTATTCTGAGGCGAGTGACTCACCTCCTGACTCCCCAAAGCCTTTCCACCATCTACAAGGCACAAGTCAGGAGTGTGATGGAATACTCTCCACTTGCCTGGATGAGTGCAGCTCCAACAACAGTGTGTACCATCCACAGGATGCACTGCAGGAACTCGCCAAGGCTTCTTCGACAGCACCTCCCAAACCCGCGATTTCTACCATCTAGAAGGACAAGAGCAGCAGGCACATGGGAACAACACCACCTGCACGTTCCCCTCCCAGTCACACACCATCCCGACTTGGAAATATATCGCCGTTCCTTCATTGTCGCTGGATCAAAATCCTGGAACTCCCTTCCTAACAGCACTGTGGGAGAACCGTCACCACACGGACTGCAGCGGTTCAAGAAGGCGGCTCACCACCACCTTCTCAAGGGCAATTAGGGATGGGCAATAAATGCCGGCCTCGCCAGCGACGCCCACATCCCATGAACGAATAATTTTTTAAAAATCACACTCCTGACTTGTGCCTTGTAGATGGTGGAAAGGCTTTGGGGAGTCAGGAGGTGAGTCACTCGCTGCAGAATACCCACCCTCTGACCTGCTCATGTAGCCACAGTATTTATGTGGCTTGTCCAGTTCAGTTTCTGGTCAATAGTGACCCCCAGGATGTTGATGGTGGGGGATTCGGCAATGGTAATGCCATTGAATGTCAAGGGGAGCTGGTTAGACTCTCTCTTGTTGGAGATGGTCATTGCCTGACACTTGTCTGGCACGAATGTTACTTGCCACTTATCAGCCCATGCATGGATATTGTCCAGGCCTTGCTGCATGCAGGCACGGACTGCTTCATTTTCTGAGGGGTTGCGAATGGAACTGAACACTGTGCAATCATCAACAAACATCCCCATTTCTGACCTTATGATGGAGGGAAGGTCATTGATGAAGCAGCTGAAGATGGTTGGGCCTCGGACACTGCCTTGAGGAACTCCTGCAGCAATGTCCTGGGGCTGAGATGATTGGTCTCCAACAACCACTACCATCTTCCTTTGTGCTAGGTATGACTCCAGCCCCTGATTTCCATTGACTTCAATTTTACGAGGGCTCCTTGGTGCTACATCTGGTCAAATGCTGCCTTGATGTCAAGGGCAGTCACTCTCATCTCACCTCTGGAATTCAGCTCTTTTGTCCATTTTTGGACCTGGGCTGCAATGAGATCTGGAGCAGAACCCAAACTGAGCATCGGTGAGCAGGTTATTGGTGAGTAAGTGCCGCTTGATAGCACTGTCGACGACACCTTCCATCACTTTGCTGATGATTGAGAGTAGACTGATGGGGCGGTAATTGGCCGGATTGGATTTGTCCTGCTTTTTGTGGACAGGACATCCCTGGGCAATTTTCCACATTGTCGGGTCGATGCCTGTGTTGTAGCTGTACTGGAACAGTTTGGCTGGAGGTGCGGCTAGTTCTGGAGCACAAGTCTTCAGCACTGCAGCCGGGATGTTGTCGGGGCCCATAGTCTTTGCTGTATCCAGTGCACTCAGCCGTTTCTTGATATCATGTGGAGTGAATCGAATTGGCTGAAGACTGGCTTCTGTGATGGTGGAGATATCGGGAGGAGACTGAGATGGATCATCCACTCGGCACTTCTTGCTGAAGATGGTTGCAAACGCTTCAGCCTTGTCTTTTGCACTCACGTGCTGGACTCCGCCATCATTGAGGATGGGGATGTTTCCAGAGCCTCCTCCTCCCATTAGTTGTTTAATTGTCCACCACCATTCACGACTGGATATGGCAGGACTGCAGAGCTTTGATCTGATCCATTGGTTGTGGAATCGCTTCGCTCTGTCTGTAGCAGGCTGCTTCTGCTGTTTTGCATGCATGTGGTCCTGAGTTGTAGCTTCACCAGGTTGGCACCTCATGTTTCGTTATGCCTGGTACTGCTCTTGAAGTCTATCACTATCCTCCACCCTGTTTACTGCCCTTCCAAGTTTTGCATCATCAGCAAATTTGGAAATTGTGCCCTGTGCACTTAAGTCCAAGTCATTCATACATATCAACAAAAGCAGTGGTCCCAGCACCGACCCATGGGGAACACCACTGTAAACTTCCCTCCAGTCCAAAAAACAACCGTTCACCATTACTCTCTGTTTCCTGTCCCTTCGCCCATCATTGTCCAAGAGATCTGTATCCATCTCAGAAAATACTGTACTTCTGATTTTACTTTGTTCAGGAAACAATAGTCCCAAGGCTATGCCTTGTTTTCTTTTTGGTGGAGTAGTAACCCGTGTCCACATATAAACCTCATTCTTCCACTGCTCAAATGGTTCAAACTCCAAGAACATCGGAGGGAAACCATACCTCGCTGATTTGAACTTACTTTCTGCCATTTTCTGCAATGGCCACTCGGCTTTCATGGTTTGTTTTTAGTCCAAAACAAAATGTAGTTTCCAACTTCCACCTTTTGGCAACCATTCTCTGCTACCATGTTATAAATTGGATTGCCCAGTGGTGAAGGTTAGAATACTAGGGCCTGGTCTTACATTGTTTCCCAGCCTTTATTCATAAAGCTCCACATTTACACCCACACCACGCCCTCGATCAGCTCTCTTCTCAATGGATACAAGAGAGTTCCCAATTGATCCACACCACCTGAATACAATTAACTATAACCGATATAAATCACATGGGTACAATTAACAGAAGGGATCACTGGAGGCCATTCACAAGCCAAGGCGAGAAGAGTGTCTTTCCCCTCCTTTTACAGTGTTCTTTTGGTTCAACTCCACTGCAGAGCTGATGGATTTATCACCTCCACCCTCCCTCCCTCTCTCCCTGAGTCGGTTAATTGCCCATCAGCGTTCCTTACAGCCATCAGAGAGAAGAAATTTTCATTCCATCCATCTGGGTGGGTTTCAACCCAGGCCCAAAGGGGAAAGAGCAGTCATTAATTGGTACTTATATGGTGAGAATCTTTAGTGAGAGTTTCAGGCAGCGGAAGCCCTTCGGTCCATCTAGCCCATCTATCTACAGTATTCCTTTGGTACATTTCTAATACGGCCAAATCCCATTCGTTGACAAGAACCTGCCTAGTTCCTTCATGAAAGCCATTTAAGGTCCTTGTTCCACCACCTATACCTGTAATCTGTTCAACATACTTACCATCGTTTTACTCAAAAAAAACTTTTGCAAATATTACCCCATATGCTTAAATTCTATAGCTGACAGAAAAGTTTACTTGGATCCAATTTGTCCAAACCTTTCATCATTTTAAACACTCTACCATAAAATCACAGAATGATACAGCACAGAAGGAGGCCATTCGGCCCATCTGCCTGTACTGGCCCTTTGAAAGAGCTCTCTAATTAGTCCCACTCCCCTGCCCTCTCTCCATAGCTGTGCAATTTTTTACCCTTCAAGTATTTATCCAATTCCCTTTTAAAAATTATTATTGAATCTGCTTCCACCGTCCTTTCAGGCAGTACATTCCAGATCATATCCTCTTGCTGCGTAAAAAAAATTCTCCTCATCTCACCTCTGGTTCTTTTGCCAATTACCTTAAATCTGTGTCCTCTGGTTACCATTCTACCATTGGAAACAGTTTCTCCTTGTTTACTCTTTCAAAACCCTTCATGACTTTAAACACCTCTATCAAATCTCCCCTTAACCTTCCCTGCCCTAAGGCAAACAATCCCAGCTTCTCCAATCTCTCCAAGTAACTGAAGTTCCGTATCCATGGTACCATTCTCATAAATTTCCTCTGCGCTCTCTCTAATACCTTGAGATCCTTCCGAAAGTGTGGTGCTCAGAATTGGACACAATGCTCCAGCTGGGGTCTAACCAGTAATTAATAGAGGTTTAGCATACCGTCCTTGCTTTTGTACTCTGTGCCTCTGTTTATAAAGTCAAGTATCCGTAGGCTTTTTTAAGAGCATTCTCAACTTAAAAAGAGTTGTGTACGCACACCCTCAGGTCCCTCTGTTCCTGCACTCCCTTTAAAATTGTACCATTTAGTTTATATTGCCTCACCTCGCCACCATATCTCTCGACCCCTCCACTGTCTCTCATTTGTCACACTGCTTGTCCGACATCCAGTACTTGATGAGTAAAAATCTCCCCCAACTAATTATTGGGAAGACCGAGGCCATTGTTTTTGGTCTCCGCCACAAACTCCGTTCCCCCGCCACAAACTCCGTTCCCTCACCACCAACTCCATCCCTCTCCCTGACCACTGTCTGAGGCTGAACCAGACCATGGTGGTGTCTTATTTGACCCTAAGATATGCTTCTGACCACATATCCGCTCCATCACCAAGACTGCCTACTTCCACCTCCGTAACATCGCCCGTCTCCGACCCTGCCTCAGCTCATCTGCTGCTGAAACCCTCATCCATGCCTTTGTTACCTCTAGACTCAACTATTCCATTGCTCTCCTGGCCGGCCTCCCATCTTCCACCCTTCATAAACTTGAGCTCATCCAAAACTCCGCTGCCCATATCCCAACTGGCACCAAGTCCCATTCATCCATCACCCCTGTGCTCACTGACCTACATTGGCTCCCGGTCCAGGGACGCCTCAATTTTAAAATTCTCATCCTTGTTTTCAAAGCCCTCCAGGGCCTCGCCTCTCACTATATCTGTAACCTCCTCCAGCCCTACAGCCCTCCAAGATAGAATCATAGAACGATTACAGCACAGAAGGAGGCCATCTGGCCCTGCAAATTGGAGGGTAGCAAATGTATCCCCACTATTTAACAAAGGAGAGAGAGAGAAAACAGGGAACTACAGACCTGTCAGCCTGACATCAGTAGTAGGGAAAATGCTGGAATCTATTGTAAAGGATGTGATAACAGGACACTTAGAAAATAATAATAGGATTTGGCAGAGTCAACATGGATTTATGAAAGGGAAGTCATGTTTGACAAACCTATCGGGAGTTCTTTGAGGATGTAACTAGTAGAATAGATAAGGGGGAACCAGTGGATGTGGTGTATTTGGATTTTCAGAAAGCTTTCAATAAGGTCCCACACAGGAGGTTGGTGAACAAAGTTAGAGCACATGAAATTGGGGGTATTATACTGTCATGTATTGAGAATTGGTTAACAGACAGAAAACAGGGAATAGGAGTAAACGGGTCTTTTTCAGGTTGGCAGACTGTGGCTAGTGGGGCACCGCAGGGATCGGTGCTTGGGCCCCAGCTATTCACAATATATATCAATGATTTGGATGAGGGGACCGAATGTAATATTTCCAAGTTTGCTGATGACACAAAACTAGGTGGGAATGTGAGTTGTGAGGAGGATGCAAAGAGGCTTCAAGAGGATATAGACAGGCTAAGTGAGTGGGCAAGAACATGGCAGATGGAATATAATGTGGAAAAATGTGATGTCATCCACTTTGGTAGGAAAAACAGAAATGCAGAGTATTTTTTAAATGGTGAGAGATTGGGAAATGTTGATGTTCAAAGGGACCTGGGTGTCCTTGTACACCAGTCACTGAAAGCTAACATGCAGGTGCAGCAAACAGTTAGGAAGGCAAATGGTATGTTGGCCTTTATTACAAGAGGATTTGAGTACAGGAGTAAAGATGTCTTACTACAATTATATAGGGCCTTGGTGAGACCGCACCTGGAGTATTGTGTACGATTTTGGTCTCCTTACCTAAGAAAGGATATACTTCCCATCGAGGGAGTGCAACGAAGGTTCACCAGACTGATTCCTGGGTTGGTAGGATTGTCGTATGAGGAGAGATTGAGTAGACTAGGCCTGTATTCTCTAGAGTTTAGAAGAATGAGAAGTGATCTCATTGAAACATACAAAATTCTTACAGGGCTCGACAGGGTAGATGCAGGGAGGATGTTTCCCCTGGCTGGGGAGTCTCGAACCAGGGGTCATAGTCCCAGAATAAGGGGTCGGCCATTTAGGACTGAGATGAGGAGAAATTTCTTCACTCAGAGGGTGGTGAATTTTTAGAATTCTCTACCCCAGAGGGCTGTGGAGGCTCAGTCATTGAGTACATTCAAAACAGCGATCGATAGATTTCTAGATATTAAAGGCATCAAGAAATATGGGGATGTTGCAGGAAAATGGCATTGAGGTAGAAGATCAGCCAGGATCTTGTTGAATGGCGGAGCAGGCTCGAGGGGCCGGACGGCCTACTCCTGCTCCCATTTCTGATGTTCTTATGTTCTTACGTAACCCACAAAAAGGCAGACATAGCTAGGCCCGTGCAGGTTCCCTCAGCGACACTTTTTATTTGGAGGAAGTGAGTGGAGTCAAAGGAGAAGTTGTTCAATGTAAGAACAAGTTCAGCCAGGCGGAGGAGGGCGGTGGTGGATGGAGACTGGTTGGGCCTCCGTTCAAGGAAGAAGCAGAGGGCCTGCAAGGCGTCCTGGTGGGGGATGGAGGTGTAGAGGGACTGGACGCCCAAGGTGAAAAGGAGACGGTTAAGGCCGGGGAACTGGAAACTGATAAAGTGGAGAGGGCGACAGAAGAGTGGCGGATGTAGGTCGGAAGAGACTGGACAAGGGGAGAAAAAATAGTGTCACAAAAGGAAGAAATAAGTTCCATGGGGCAAGAACAGTCCGAAACAATGGGTCTCCCAGGGCAGTCCTGTTTGTGGATCTTGGGAAGGAGGTAGAAGTGGGCAGTGCGGGGATGGGGGACTATGAGATTGGAGGCTGTGGGAGGGAAGATCTCCAGAGGAGATGAGGTCAGTGACGATCTGGGAAACTATAGCTTGATGTTTGGAGGTGGGGTCATGGGCCAGGGGGAGGTAGTCGGAAGTGTTGGAGAGTTGGCGTTCAGCATCTGCAAGGTAGAGGTCTGTTCGCCACAACGACAACAGCGCCGCCCTTGTCAGCATGTTGTCAACAACCTTCTGGTCTCAACATTGATTTCAATAACTTCAGATCATAACCACTGCTCCCATTTTTTCGGTCAGCGCTGCCTGGTTCTGCTGCTGCCATTTACAGCTATTGCTGACCAATCTTTTGTTTCTTAACCTGTCCCATTACCACCTTCCTTGCCTTGCACCATCATCCCTTTTGTCATTTAATCATTTGTGCCTTCCACCCTATCAGAGACCTTCCCTTTTGTCCTTTCCTTCCCTCCCTCCCTCCCTCCCTCCCTCCCCCCTTTCCCTGGCTCTGTACTTTCTCAAAAACTTTAATTCTTTTAACATCTTCCAGTTCTAACAAAAGCTTACTGACCTGAAAGGTTAACTCTGTTTCTTTCTCCACAGATGCTGTCTGACTTGCTGAGATTCTCCAGCATTTTCTGTTTTTATTATGATTCTATGATCACTGAGAGGATGCAGAACATTTTGAGGGGGGAGGGGGCAAAGCCAGAAGCCGTGGTCCATGTGGGAACCAATGACATAGGAAGAAAAAGGATTGAGGTCCTGCAGTCAGAGTTTCAGGAGCTAGGGAGGAAGTTAAAAAGCAGGACCTCAAAGGCACTAATCCCTGGATTACTCCCCAGGTTAATGTCATAGAGTCATAGAGTCATACAGCACGGATAGAGGCCCTTCGGCCCATCGTGTCCGCGCCGGCCATCAGCCCTGTCTACTCTAATCCCATATTCCAGCATTTGGTCCGTAGCCTTGTATGCTATGGCATTTCAAGTGCTCATCCAAATGCTTCTTGAATGTTGTGAGGTTTCCTGCCTCCACAACCCTTTCAGACAGTGAGTTCCAGACTCCAACCACCCTCTGGGTGAAAAAGTTCTTTCTCAAATCCCCTCTAAACCTCCCGCCTTTTACCTTGAATCTATGTCCCCTTGTTATAGAACCCTCAACGAAGGGAAAAAGCTCCTTAGTATCCATCCTATCTGTGCCCCTCATAATTTTGTACACCTCAATCATGTCCCCCCTCAGCCTCCTCTGCTCCAAGGAAAACAAACCCAATCTTCCCAGTCTCTCTTCATAGCTGAAGCGCTCCAGCCCTGGTAACATCCTGGTGAATCTCCTCTGCACCCTCTCCAAAGCGATCACATCCTTCCTGTAGTGTGGCGACCAGAACTGCACACAGTACTCCAGCTGTGGCCTAACCAGTGTTTTATACAGCTCCATCATAACCTCCTTGCTCTTATATTCTATGCCTTGGCTAATAAAGGCAAGTATCCCATATGCCTTCTTTACCACCTTATCTACCTGTTCCGCCGCCTTCAGGGATCTGTGAACTTGCACACCAAGATCCCTCTGACCCTCTGTCTTGCCTAGGGTCCTCCCATTCATTGTGTATTCCCTTGCCTTGTTAGTCCCTCCAAAGTGCATCACCTCGCACTTTTCCGGGTTAAATTCCATTTGCCACTGTTCCGCCCATCTGACCAACCCATCTATATCGTCCTGCAGACTGAGGCTATCCTCCTCGCTATTTACCACCCTACCAATCTTTGTATCATCAGCGAACTTACTGATCATACCTTTTACATTCATATCCAAGTCATTAATGTAGACCACAAACTGCAAGGGACCCAGCACTGATCCCTGTGGTACCCCACTGGCCACAGGCTTCCAGTCACAAAAACAACCTTCGACCATCACCCTCTGCCTTCTGCCACTAAGCCAGTTTTGTATCCAAAGTGCCAAGGCACCCTGGATTCCATGGGCTCGTACCTTCTTGACCAGTCTCCTGTGGGGGACTTTATCGAAGGCCTTACTGAAATCCATGTATACCACATCCACTGCGTTACCCTCATCCACACGCCTAGTCACCCCCTCAAAAAATTCAATCAAATTAGTCAGACATGATCTTCCCTTGACAAAGCCATGTTGACTATCCCTGATTAATCCTTGCTTCTCCAAGTGGAGACTAATTTTGTCCTTCAGAATTTTTTCCAATAATTTTCCTACCACTGATGTTAGGCTCACTGGCCTGTAGTTCCCCGGTTTTTCCCTACTCCCCTTCTTGAATAATGGTATTACATTAGCGGTTCTCCAGTCCTCTGGCACATCCCCTGTGGCCAGAGAGGTTCTGAATATATGTGTCAGAGCCCCCGCAATCTCCTCCTTTGCCTCACACAGTAGCCTGGGATACATTTCGTCCGGGCCTGGGGATTTATCCATTTTTAGGCCTGCTAAAACCGCCAATACCTCCTCCCGCTCGATGTTAATATGTTCGAGTATATCACAGTCCCCCTGCCGTATTTCTATGTCTACATCGTCCTTCTCCATAGTGAAAACAGATGCAAAAAATTCATTTAGAACCCCTCCTACATCTGCCGGCTCCACACACAGATTGCCATTTTTGTCCCTAATGGGCCCTATTTTTTCCCTAGTCATCCTCTTACCCTTAATATACTTATAAAACATCTTAGGATTTTCCTTTATTTTGCTCGCCAGTGTTATTTCATGGCCCCTCCTTGATCTCTTAATTTCTTTTTTAAGTATCCCCCTGCACTTTTTGTACTCCTCTAGGGCTTCCTCCGTCTTTAGCCTTTTGTATCTGCCAAAAGCCCTCCTTTTTTTCCTAATCCATGTGTGGCTGGAGCAATGGTGCAAGAGGGAAGGCTTCAGATTCCTGAGGCTTTGGGACCAGTTCTGGGTCGGGAGGGATCTGTTTAAGATGGACGGGTTGCACCTCGACAGAGTTGGGACCAATGTCCTCGTGGGGAGGTTAACTAGTGCTGTGGGGGAGGGTTTAAACTAATTTGGCAGGGGGATGGGCACCAGGATGAAACATTAGAGAGGAGAAACAAGGTGCACAGAGGACTGGGAGAGGCAAATTGCACGAGAGTAAAGAATAGTTCAGAAATAGGAGGGATCAGACAGGGGGCAAATGTGAGGCTGATGGGCCAAATGGCCTCCTCCTGTGCTGTACCTACTGTGATAATATGATACTATGAAGTCCCCCCTCAAGAGAGAAAAGACCCAGAGTTGTCAATCTTTCCTCATACGTCATTCCTTAAGTTCTGGGATCATCCGTGTAGCTCTTCTCTGTTACCTGCCACTTGTCAGTCCATGTCTAGATAATATCCAGAGCCTGTTGTAGGATGGCATGGGCTGCTTCATGATCAGAGGGTTTGTGAGTGGAGCTGAACACAGTGGAATAGTCAGTGAACAGTCCCACCCCTGCTCTTATGATGGAGGGAAGGTCATTGATGAAGCTGTTGAAGATGGTTGGGCCTCGGACACTTCCCTGCAGTGGTGTCCTGGAGCTGTGATGGTTGGCCTCCACCAACCACAACCATCTTCCGATATGTCAGGTATTACTTCAGCTATTGGACGGTTTTCCCCTTGACCCCCATTTTACTTTTTATGTGTTTATAAAAACCTTCACCATTTCCTTTTATGTCAATCTGTTTAATACCACAGAAGGAATTTTAAATGCTGTGGATTTTGTTTCAGGTTTGTAACAATAATGATCGGTGTCATTGTGACATTGGCTGGGCTCCTCCCAATTGTACTTCCCGTGGGGAAGGTGGCAGTATCGACAGCGGACCTGTGATTGACACACACAAAGGTAGTAGATTCAGTTGTTTATTGTGGTTTTACTCATGGTCATTTTTCTCCCTGCTCTGTCTTTCTCTGTGCTGCTCACCACCATGTGTCCTCCATCTGAGATTAAGAACAGTTGTAGTCACTTTTCACATCACCATTCAGGGTACGAGGACTTTGATCCAAGTACGGCCAGAGGTACAACTTCATTTTTTCAGGATGGAAATGCCTTCCTCAGCTGTGTGGGAATATTGATAAGGCAGATAGAAATGCTTGAGGTGCTCCATTTATTGTCCTGACCCAGTACAAATGAGACACCTACCTCTCCCAAACCCACGACTTCCATCGCCTAGAAGGACAAGGGCAGCAGGAAAGAACATATGAACAGAAGAACATAAGGAATAGGAGCAGGAGTAGGCCACATGGCCCCTCGAGCCTGCTCCACCATTCAATCAGATCATGGCTGATCTTCAACCTCAACTCCACTTTCCCGCCCTATCCCCATATCCCTTGAGCTGCTCTGCTACGAACGAAATCCTGACCCAGAATCAGGTCATCTGCGAATGATTTAGCATCAGGTTCTCCACGAACATGCTATATGTTAACAGGAGAGAGGCGGTGCCCATCCGTCCACACTCCAGCCCCGAAACAAGCGGCACTACACACCGACCAGAATCAGCTATCCCAGGCCAACCGGTGATCCGCGGCGCTAGGATATCCATTTAGGGGGGATTCTGACTTCGAGGCGTTTAGCGATTATCCCACAGAAGGTAGCTTCGTACCATTGGCTCCTCAGCCAAGCACATACACCAAATGTCTGAACCTGCAGTTCCTCTCGTACTGAGCAGGATTACTATTGCAACAACACATCATCAGTAGGGTAAAATTAACCTGTCTCACGACGGTACATGGGAACATCATCACCTCAAGTTCCCCTCCAAGTCACACACCATCCTGACTTGGACAGAAATTGCTGTTCCTTCATTGCCACTGAGTCCTGGAATTCCCTCCCTAACAGCACTGTGGGAGCACCCTCACCACACAGACTGTAGAGGTTAACGGTTAACCCCTTAACGGTTAACTCGGTGCATATGCTCATCACAAAATTATGTCAAGAAGACAAAAAACAACTCCAAATGAGGTAAACTGAGAAGACAGAGCTCGGAACTAAGCGCGACTGTGTCTATCACAACGAGCAGCAGAGGTGAATAGTACAAGTTCTTCTGGTTTTGTGGTTCGCTTACTCTGCATCTAAGCAAGGTCATGAAGTAATTATTATATTCATGTCCAGACTTGGTTTCACCTGTGTGACTTTACTGCAGAATTTTCACGTGTTGCGAACACTTAACTTTACTACCCTACCACACGGGGGTATCACAGCCAGTGACTGTAATGGTCAGCTGCAGACTCCAGCCTCCCTCCACCTCTTTGCAGGCATGCTGCATTGCTGACCTATGGAGACGTTACGAGTGTGTCCCTCGTACTCGAGCATGATGGTGCCAACAATGAAGGGAGCATAAATTCATGTTGGTTGAGTAATATGTTGATGACTTATTCAGGCCATTACATGCTAGACATTGTCTATCACAAGTCTCACATAACCTTGTTTCTGGGGCATCTCCCGTTGATCACTCCGGCGTTAACGATTTATCCATCTCTTGTGTCTTGCTTCTAAATAATGTCAGGGCTTACAGGGTTAAATTATGAGGATAGATTGCACAAACTTGGCTTGCATTCCCATGAGTTTAGAAAATTGAGGGGTGATCTGATCAAGGTGTTTAACATGTGAAAAGGATTCGACTGAGTAGGTGTGATGAAACTATTTCCTCTGTTGGGGGAATCAAGAACAAGGGGCATAATTTTAAAATTAGAGCCAGGTCGTTCAGGGGTGAAATCAGGAATCACTTCTTCACACAAAGGGGAGTGGAAATCTGGAATTGTCTGCCCCAAAAGGCTGTGGATGCTGGGGGTTAATTGGAGCTTTCAAGACTGAGATCGATAGATTTTTGTTGGGTATCGAGGGATATGGAACAAAGGTAGATAAATGGAGTTAAGATACAGATCAGAAATAATCCAATTGAATGATGGAGCAGGCTCGAAGGGCTGAATGGCCTCCTCCTGTTCCTAAGTTCACATTGGCATAGTATTGTAGCTCAAAATCCTTTGCTCCTCTCACTTCACGCGACTTGACCAGAGTTTCCAAAGAGTCAACAACTCTGTTTCACTGCTTCAAACTAACCGTTGGTACTTGTAAAACCAAATCTTCTCTACCCTGACAGTGAATGGTGCAGATGTGACCCATTCACTGTCAGTTTGGGAGTTTGAGAGGTGAACGCAGGGTAAATCTAAGGCAAGTCATCGCAGCACAGCTCGCACCTGTGATATGCTCCTCCTGCACTATGTGGGAAGTCATGGACACTACAGGTGTCCCTGGTGACCATGTGTGCAGGAAGTGTGTCCAGCTGCAGCTACTGGCGAAACGCATTTCAGAGCTGGAGCTGCGGGTGGATTCACTGTGGAGCATCCGTGATGCTGAGACTATCATGGATAGCACGTTCAGTGAGGTGGTCACACCACAGGTAAAAAGGAAATGGGTGACTGCCAGACAGAGTAAAAGGACTAGGCAGGTAGAGCAGGAGTCCCCTGGGGCGATCTCCCTCTCAAACAGATATACCACTTTGGATACTGTTGGGGGAGATGGCTTATCAGGGGAAAGCAGCAAGAGCCAAGTTAATGGCACCATGGGTGGCTCAGCTGCACAGGAGGGGAGGAAGAAGAGTGGCAGGGCTATAGTGATAGAGGATTCAATTGTAAGGGGAACAGATAGACGTTTCTGTGCCCGCAAACGTGACTCCAGGATGGTATGTTGCCTCCCTGGTGCTAGGGTCAAGGATGTTGCGGAGCGGCTGCAGGACATTCTGGAGGGGGAGGGTGAACAGCCAGTAGTCGTGGTCCATATTGGTACCAACGACATAGGTAAAAAAAAGGATGAGATCCTGCAAGGTGAATTTAAGGAGTGAGGAGAAAAATTAAAAAGCAGGACTTCAAAGATAGTGATCTCAGGATTACTACCAGTGCCACATGCCAGTGAGTATAGGAACAGGAGAATAGACAGGATGAATGCGTGGCTGCAGGGATGGTGTAGGAGGGAGGGATTTAGATTCCTGGGACATTGGGACCAGTTCTGGGGAAGGTGAGACCTGTACAAGCGGGACGGGTTACACCCGAGCAGGACCAGGACCAATGTCCTCGCGGGGGTGTTTGCTCGTGCTGTTTAAACAAGAGTGGCAGGGGGATGGGAACCTGAGCGGGGAGTCAGAAGGGAGTAAAGTTGAGAGCAGCAAGAGAGGGGAAGACCCAGGGGAAATTTACAATACAAATAGTACAAACAGTTGTTCAAGAACAAATGAAAGGGAAAAGCGTAGAGCAGCAGAAAGAAAGTGTACTTCAGACACGACAGATAAAGTGAAAACTAGAAGGTGTAAGGCAATTAACCCAACATCAAAGCTGAAGGTCAGGCTAGGGTGTGTGGCCCAACTAAGAGTTCTATATACAAATGCATGGAGTATAAGGAATAAATTAAATGAACGACAGGTTCAAATTCAAATTGGAGGGTACGACATGACAGCTATTACTGAGACTTGGCTGCGGGATGGTCAGAATTGGGAACTAAATATACCAGGTTATAAGGTCTACAGGAGAGATAGGGAAAATGGAAGAGGGGGAGGAGCAGCCTTAATGATTAGAGATGAAATCACTTCAATGATAAAGGAGGATATAATGAGAGGTAAGCAGCCAACAGAGACCTTATGGGTTGAATTGAGAAATAGGAAAGGATCTGAGACTATAGTGGGAGTTGTGTATAGGAACCCTGGCAGCAGCTCTGAAGTGCTGGATTGTATAAATGCAGAGATTAGACAAGCGTGTAAGAAAGGCATAGTGGTCTTAATGGGGGACCTTGACCTTCACATAGATTGGGAAAAGCAGACCAGCAACTGTCGGAAAGGTAGTGAATTTCTTGAGTGTGTCCGGGATAGTTTTCTACAGCAGTATATCCTGGAGGCAACAAGGGGGCAAGCCATACTAGATTTAGTAATGAGTAATGAACCAGATTTAGTTATCGGCTTAACTGTACGCGAACATCTATCCAATAGCAATCATAACATGATCGAGTTCAATGTAATGTTTGAAAGGGAAAAAAGTGAGTCAGCTGCTAAGATTCTGGACTTGGGTAAGGCCGACTTCAATGGGATGAGACAGAGACTGTCCACAGTAAACAGGGCAAATCTGTTAATGGGTAAAACGACTAATGATCAGTGGGAAAAGTTAAAAGAAACATTTAACATGATACAGAATCGGTTTATACCCCTGAGGGGCAAGAACTCTACTTACCAAAAAAAACAGCCATGGACAACTAAAGAGGTAAGGGACAGTATAAGACATAAGGAAAGGACATACAAAAAGGCAAAAAATGGCACAGATCCTGGCGAATGGGAAAGATACAAAGATCAACAAAGGGTCACAAAACAGATAGGAACAGCAACAAAAAGAGAGTATGAAAAGAAACTTGCAAGGGATATCAAAACCAATACGAAGAACTTTTATAGATATATTAGGAAAAAGAGGGTGGTCAGGAGCAGTGTTGGCCCCTTAAAAACTGAAAGTGGGGATATTGTCATTGACAATGGGGAAATGGCGGACATGTTGAACAATTACTTTGCGTCAGGATTTACAGTAGAAAAAGAGGATAGCATGCCGGAAATCCCAAGAAAACTAATATTGAATGGGAGACAGGGACTCGATAAAATTAACATAAGTAAAGCAACAGTAATGAAGAAAATAACAGCACTAAAGAGTAACAAATCCCCAGGACCAGATGGTTTCCATCCCAGGGTTTTAAAGGAAGTAGGTGAGCACATTGCAGATGCCCGAACAATAATCTTTCAAAGTTCTCTAGATTCAGGAACTATCCCTCTGGATTGGAAAATTGCACATGTCACTCCGCTTTTTAAGAAAGGAGAGAGAGGGAAACCAGGGAATTATAGACCAGTTAACCTAACATCTGTTGTGGGGAAAATGCTGGAGTCTATAATTAAGGATAGGGTGACTGAACACCTCGAGAATTTTCAGTTAATCAGGGAGAGCCAGCATGGATAGGGTGGTGAAGAAGGCATTCAGCATGCTTGGTTTCATTGGTCAGAACATTGAATACAGGAGTAGGTCGTGCCTGACAAACCTGATTGAATTTTTTGAAGAGGTGACTAAAGTAGTGGACAGGGGAATGTCAATGGATGTTATTTATATGGACTTCCAGAAGGCATTTGATATGGTCCCACACAAAAGATTGTTAGCTAAGATAGAAGCCCATGGAATCGAGGGAAAAGTACGGACTTGGTTCGGAAGTTGGCTGAGCGAAAGGTGACAGAGAGTAGGGATAATGGGAAGGTACTCACATTGGCAGGATGTGACGAGTGGAGTCCCGCAGGGATCTGTCTTGGGGCCTCAATTATTCACAATATTTATTAACGACTTAGATGAAGGCATAGAAAGTCTCATATCGAAATTTGCCGATGACATAATTACATCAGGTTAAATCTCACGGGATCCAAGGTGAGGTAGCCAATTGGATCCAAAATTGGATTGACGACAGAAGACAGAGGGTGGTTGTAGAGGGTTGTTTTTCAAACTGGAGGCCTGTGACCAGCGGTGTGCCTCAGGGATCGGTGCTGGGTCCGCTGTTATTTGTTATTTATATTGATGATTTGGATGAGAATTTAGGAGGCATGGTTAGTAAGTTTGCAGATGACACCAAGATTGGTGGCATCGTGGACAGTGAAGAAGGTTATCTAGGATTGCAACGGGATCTTGATAAATTGGGCCGGGGCCGATGAATGGCAGATGGAGTTTAATTTAGATAAATGTGAGGTGATGCATTTTGGTAGATTGAATCGGGCCAGGACCTACTCCGTTAACGGTAGGGCATTGGGGAGAGTTAGAGAACAAAGAGATCTAGGAGTACAGGTTCATAGCTCCTTGAAAGGGGAGAGATACAAAAGGGTCCAGAGGGGCAATTTTTTCACTCAAAGGGTGGTGAGTGTCTGGAACGAGCTGCCAGAGGCAGCAGTAGAAGCGGGTACAATTTTGTCTTTCAAAAAGCATTTGGACAGTTACATGGGTAAGATGGGTATAGAGGGATATGGGCCAAGTGCAGGCAATTGGGACTAGCTTAGTGGTATAAACTGGGCGACATGGACATGTTGGGCCGAAGGGCCTGTTTCCAAGTTGTAACTTCTATGATTCTATGATTCTATGAAAGTGGAGTCACAGGGGATAGGGTGGTGAAGAAGGCATTCAGCATGCTTGGTTTCATTGGTCAGAACATTGAATACAGGAGTTGGGATGTTTTGTTGAAGTTGTACAAGACATTAGTAAGGCCACACTTGGAATACTGTGTACAGTTCTGGTCACCCTATTATAGAAAGGATATTATTAAACTAGAAAGAGTGCAGAAAAGATTTACTAGGATGCTACCGGGACTTGATGGTTTGACTTATAGGGAGAGGTTAGATAGACTGGGACTTTTTTCCCTGGAGAGTAGGAGGTTTCGGGGTGATCTTATAGAAGTCTATAAAATAATGAGGGGCATAGATAAGGTAGATAGTCAAAATCTTTTCCCAAAGGTAGGGGAGTCTATAATGAGGGGACATAGATTTAAGGTGAGAGGGGAGAGAATCAAAAGGGTCCAGAGGGGCAATTTTTTCACTCAAAGGGTGGTGAGTGTCTGGAACGAGCTGCCAGAGGCAGTAGTAGAGGCGGGTACAATTTTGTCTTTTAAAAAGCATTTGGACAGTTACATGGGTAAGATGGGTATAGAGGGATATGGGCCAAGTGCAGGCAATTGGGACTAGCTTAGTGGTATAAACTGGGCGACATGGACATGTTGGGCCGAAGGGCCTGTTTCCATGTTGTAAACTTCTATGATTCTATGATTCCATATGTTCCATACTGCACTCACTGTAATGGGATATTTTCCACACGACACTCACTGCAATGGGATATGTTCCATACTGCACTCACTCCAATGGGATATGTTCCATACTGCACTCACTGTAATGGGATAGGTTCCGTATTGCACTCACTGTAATGGGGTATAGAATCATAGAATCATAGAAGTTACAACATGGAAACAGGCCCTTCGGCCCAACATGTCCATGTCGCCCAGTTTATACCACTAAGCTAGTCCCAATTGCCTGCACTTGGCCCATATCCCTCGATACCCATCTTCCCCATGTAACTGTCCAAATGTTTTTTGAAAGACAAAATTGTATCTGCCTCTACTACTGCCTCTGGCAGCTCGTTCCAGACACTCACCACCCTTTGAGTGAAAAAAATTGCCCCTCTGGATCCTTTTGTATCTCTCCCCTCTCACCTTAAATCTGTGCCCCCTTGTTATAGACTCCCCTACCTTTGGGAAAAGATTTTGACTATCGACCTTATCTATGCCCCTCATTATTTTATAGACTTCTATAAGATCACCCCTTAACCTCCTACTCTCCAGGGAAAAAAGTCCCAGTCTGTCTAACCTCTCCCTGTAAGTCAAACCATCAAGTCCCGGTATGTTCCGCATTGCACTCATTTTAATGGGATATGTTCCATAGTACACTCACTGCAATGGGATATGTTCCGTACTGCACTCACTTTCATGGGATAGGTTCCGTACTGCACTCATTGTAATGGGATAAGTTCCATACAACACTCAATGTAATGGGATATGTTCCATACTGCACTCACTGTAATGGGATATGTTCCATACTGCATGCACTGTAATGGGATATGTTCCATACTACACTCACTGTAATGGGATATGTTCCATACTGCACTTACTGTAATGGGATATGTTCCATACTGCACTTACTGTAATGGGATATGTTCCATACTGCACTCACTGTAATGGGATATGTTCCATACTGCACTTACTGTAATGGGATATGTTCCACACTACATTCACTGTAATGGGTTATGTTCCATACTGCACTCACTGAAATGGGATACGTTCCATACTGCACTCACTGTAATGAGGTATGTTCCATACTGCACTCACTGTAATTGGATATGTTCCATACTACAGTCACTGTAATGGGAGATGTTCCTTACTGCACTCACTGTAATGGGATTTTTTTTAAAAATTTATTCGTTCATGGGATGTGGGCGATGCTGGCGAGGCCGGCATTTATTGCCCATCCCTAATTGTCCTTGAGAAGGTGGTGGTGAGCCGCCTTCTTGAACAATTGAATGGCTTGCTCGGCCATTTCAGAGGGTGATTATGAATCAACCACATTGCTGTGGGTCTGGAGTCACATATAGGCCAGACCGGGTAAGGACGGCAGGTTTCCTTCCCGAAAGGACATGAGTGAACCAGATGGGTTTTTACAACAATCCGGTAGTTTCATGGCCACCATTACTGATAGTAGTGTTTTTTTTTAATTCCAGATTTTTATTTAATTAATTGAATTTAAATTCCACAGCTGCTGTGGTGGGATTTGAACGCATGACTCCAGAATATCAGTCCAGGCCTCTTAGATTACTAGTCCAGTAACATAACCACTATGCTCACTGTAATGGGATATGTTCCTTACTGCGGATATGTTCCATACTGAACTCACTGTAACGCGATATGTTCCATACTGAACTCACTGTAATGGGAGATGTTCCATACTGCACTCGCTGTAAAGGGAGATGTTCCATCCTGAACTCACTGCAATGGGATAGGTTCCATACTGCATTCACTGTAATGGGATATGTTCCATGCTGCACTCGCTGTAAAGGGAGATGTTCCATACTGAACTCACTGTAATGGGATATGTTCCATACTGCACTCACTGTAATGGGATATGTTCAATTCTGCACTCACTGTAATGGGATATGTTCCATACTGCACTCGCTGTAAAGGGAGATGTTCCATACTGAACTCACTGCAATGGGACAGGTTCCATACTGCTCTCACTGTAATGGGATATGTTCAATTCTGCACTCACTGTAATGGGATATGTTCAATTCTGCACTCACTGTAATGGGATATGTTCAATTCTGCACTCACTGTAATGGGATATGTTCAATACTGCACTCACTGTAATGGGATATTTTCCATACAACACTTACTGCAATGCGATATGTTTCATACTGCGCTCACTGTAATGGGATATGTTCCATACTGCACTCACTGTTATGGGATATCTTCCATACTGCACTTGCTGCAATGGGATATGTTCCATACCACAGTCACTGTAATGAGATATGTTCCATACCACAGTCACTGTAATGAGATATGTTCCATACTACACTCACTGTAATGGGATATGTTCCATATTGCACTCACTGCAATGGGATATGTTCCATATTGCACTCACTGCAATGGGATATGTTCCATACTACACTCACTGGAATGGGATATATTCCACACTGCACTCACTGTAATGGGATATGTTCCATACTGCACTCACCGTAATGGGGTATGTGCACTCACTGTAATGGGATATGTTCCATACTACACTCAATGCAATGGGATATGTTCCATACCGCACTTGATGTAATGGGATATGTTCCTTACTGCACTCACTGTAATTGGATATGTTCCATACTGCACTTACTGTAATGGGATATGTTCCACACTGCAGTCACTGTAATGGGATATGTTCCATACTGCACTCACTGTAATGGGATATGTACCTGACTGCACTCACTGTAATGGGATATGTTCCATACTGCACTCACTGTAATGGAATATGTTCCATACTGCACTTACTGTAATGGGATATGTTCCATACTACAGTCATTGTAATGGGATATGTTCCATACTACAGTCACTGTAATGGGATATGTTCCATACTGCACTCACTGTGATGGGATATGTTCCATACTACAGTCACTGTAATGGGATATGTTCCATACTACAGTCACTGTAATGGGATATGTTCCTTACGACACTCACTGCAAAGGGAGATGTTCCAAACTGAACTCACTGCAATGGGATATGTTCCATACAGCACTCGCTGTAAAGGGAGATGTTCCATGCTGAACTCACTGTAATGGGATATGTTCCATACAGCACTCACTGTAATGGGATATGTTCAATTCTGCACTCACTGTAATGGGATATGTTCCATACAGCACTCACTGTAATGGGATATGTTCAATTCTGCACTCACTGTAATGGGATATGTTCCATACTGCACTCACTGTGATGGGATATTTTCCACACAACACTCACTGCAATGGGATATGTTCCATACTGCACTCACTGTAATGGGATATGTTCCATACTGCACTCACTGTAATGGGATAGGTTCCGTACTGCACTCACTGTAATGAGGTATGTTCCGTACTGCACTCAATGTAATGGGATCTGTTCCTTACTGCACTCATTTTAATGGGATATGATCCATAGTACACTCACTGTAATGGGATATGTTCAATACTGCACTCAATGTAATGGGATATGTTCCTTACGACACTCACTGTAATGGGATATGTTCCATACTGCACTCACTGTGATGGGATATGTTCCATACTACAGTCACTGTAATGGGATGTGTTCCATACTGCACTCACTGCAATGGGATAGGTTCCATACTGCACTCACTGTAATGGGATATGTTCCTTACCACGCTCACTGTAATGGGATATGTTCCATACTGCACTCACTGTAATGGGATATGTTCCTTACCACGCTCACTGTAATGGGATATGTTCCATACTGCACTCACTGTAATGGGATATGTTCCATACTACACTCAATGTAATGGGATATGTTCCATACCGCACTTGATGGAATGGCATATGTTCCTTACTGCACTCACTGTAATGGGATATGTTCCATACTGCACTCACTGCAATGGGATAGGTTCCATACTGCACTCACTGTAATGGGATATGTTCCTTACCACGCTCACTGTAATGGGATATGTTCCATACTGCACTCACTGTAATGGGATATGTTCCTTACCACGCTCACTGTAATGGGATATGTTCCATACTGCACTCACTGTAATGGGATATGTTCCTTACCACGCTCACTGTAATGGGATATGTTCCATACTGCACTCACTGTAATGGGATATGTTCCTTACCACGCTCACTGTAATGGGATATGTTCCATACTGCACTCACTGTAATGGGATAGGTTCCGTACTGCACTTACTGTAATGGGTCTGTTCCTGACTGCACTCATTTTAATGGGATATGTTCCATAGTACACTCACTGTAATGGGATATATTCCATACTGCACTCACTGCAATGGGATATGTTCCATCCTGCACTCACTGCAATGGGATATATTCCACACTGCACTCACAGTAATGGGATATGTTCCATACTGCACTCACAGCAATGGGATATGTTCCATACTGCACTCACCGTAATGGGATATGTTCCATACTGCACTCACCGTAATGGGGTATGTTCCATACTGCACTCACTGTAATGGGATATGTTCCATATTGCACTCACTGCAATGGGATATGTTCCAAACTACACTCACTGCAATGGGATATGTTCCAAACTACACTCACTGTAATGGGATATATTCCACACTGCACTCACTGCAATGGGATATGTTCCATACTGCACTCACAGTAATGGGTTATGTTCCATACTGCACTCACTGTAATGGGATATGTTCCAGACTGCACTCACCGTAATGGGGTATGTTCCATACTGCACTCACTGTAATGGGATGTGTTCCATACTACACTCAATGTAATGGGATATGTTCCATACCGCACTTGATGGAATGGCATATGTTCCTTACTGCACTCACTGTAATGGGATATGTTCCTTACTGCACTCACTGTAATGGGATATGTTCCATACTACAGTCACTGTAATGGGATATGTTCCTTACTGCACTCACTGCAATGGGATATGTTCCTTACGACACTCACTGTAATGGGATATGTTCCTTACTGCGGATATGTTCCATACTGAACTCACTGTAACGCGATATGTTCCATACTGAACTCACTGTAATGGGATATATTCCATACTACACTCAATGTAATGGGATATGTTCCATACCGCACTTGATGGAATGGCATATGTTCCTTACTGCACTCACTGTAATGGGATATGTTCCATACTGCACTCACTGCAATGGGATAGGTTCCATACTGCACTCACTGTAATGGGATATGTTCCTTACCACGCTCACTGTAATGGGATATGTTCCATACTGCACTCACTGTAATGGGATATGTTCCTTACCACGCTCACTGTAATGGGATATGTTCCATACTGCACTCACTGTAATGGGATATGTTCCTTACCACGCTCACTGTAATGGGATATGTTCCATACTGCACTCACTGTAATGGGATATGTTCCTTACCACGCTCACTGTAATGGGATATGTTCCATACTGCACTCACTGTAATGGGATAGGTTCCGTACTGCACTTACTGTAATGGGTCTGTTCCTGACTGCACTCATTTTAATGGGATATGTTCCATAGTACACTCACTGTAATGGGATATATTCCATACTGCACTCACTGCAATGGGATATGTTCCATCCTGCACTCACTGCAATGGGATATATTCCACACTGCACTCACAGTAATGGGATATGTTCCATACTGCACTCACAGCAATGGGATATGTTCCATACTGCACTCACCGTAATGGGATATGTTCCATACTGCACTCACCGTAATGGGGTATGTTCCATACTGCACTCACTGTAATGGGATATGTTCCATATTGCACTCACTGCAATGGGATATGTTCCAAACTACACTCACTGCAATGGGATATGTTCCATACTACACTCACTGTAATGGGATATATTCCACACTGCACTCACTGCAATGGGATATGTTCCATACTGCACTCACAGTAATGGGTTATGTTCCATACTGCACTCACTGTAATGGGATATGTTCCAGACTGCACTCACCGTAATGGGGTATGTTCCATACTGCACTCACTGTAATGGGATGTGTTCCATACTACACTCAATGTAATGGGATATGTTCCATACCGCACTTGATGGAATGGCATATGTTCCTTACTGCACTCACTGTAATGGGATATGTTCCTTACTGCACTCACTGTAATGGGATATGTTCCATACTACAGTCACTGTAATGGGATATGTTCCTTACTGCACTCACTGCAATGGGATATGTTCCTTACGACACTCATTGTAATGGGATATGTTCCTTACTGCGGATATGTTCCATACTGAACTCACTGTAACGCGATATGTTCCATACTGAACTCACTGTAATGGGATATGTTCCTTACTGCACTCGCTGTAAAGGGAGATGTTCCATACTGAACTCACTGTAATGGGATATATTCCATACTGCACTCGCTGTAATGGGATATGTTCCATGCTGAACTCACTGCAATGGGATAGGTTCCATACTGAACTCACTGCAATGGGATATGTTCCATACTACACTCAATGTAATGGGATAAGTTCCATACCGCACTTGATGTAATGGGATATGTTCTATACTGCACTCACTGTAATGGGACATGTTTCATAGTGCACTCACTGTAATGGGATAGGTACCGTACTGCACTCACTGTAATGGGATATGTTCAATACTGCACTCACTGTAATGGGATATGTTCCATACTGCACTCATTGTTCTGGGATATCTTCCATACTGCACTTGCTGTAATGGGATATGTTTCATAGTGCACTCACTGCCATGGGATATGTTCAATACTGCACTCACTGTAATGGGATTGGTTCCGTACTGCACTCACTGAAATGGGATATTTTCCATATTGCACTTGATGTAATGGTACATGTTCCATGCTGCACTCTCTGTAATGGTATATGTTCCATACTGCACTTGCTGCAATGGGATATTTTCCATTCTACACTCACTGTAATGCGATATTTTCCATACTGCACTCACTGTAATGGGATATGTTCCATACTGCACTCACTGTAATGGGATATATTCCATACTGCACTCACTGTAATGGGTTAAGTTCCATACAGCACTCACTGTAATGGGATATGTTCCATACTACACTCATTGTAATGGGATATGTTCCATACCGCACTTGATGTAATGGGATATGTTCCTTACTGCACTCACTGTAATGGGACATGTTCCATACTGCACTCACTGTAATGGAATATGTTCCATACTGCACTTACTGAAATAGGATATGTTCCATACTGCACTCACTGTAATGGGATATGTTCCTTACTGCACTCACTGTAATGGGATATGTTCCTTACGACACTCACTGTAATGGGATATGTTCCTTACTGCGGATATGTTCCATACTGAACTCACTGTAACGCGATATGTTCCATACTGCACTCACTGTAATGGGATATGTTCCATACTACACTCACTGTAATGGGATATGTTCCTTATGACACTCACTGTAATGGGATATGTTCCTTACTGCGGATATGTTCCATACTGAACTCACTGTAACGCGATATGTTCCATACTGCACTCACTGTAATGGGATATGTTCCTTACCACGCTCACTGTAATGGGATATGTTCCATACTGCACTCACTGTAATGGGATAGGTTCCGTACTGCACTCAATGTAATGGGAACTGTTCCTTACTGCACTCATTTTAATGGGATATGATCCATAGTACACTCACTGTAATGGGATATGTTCAATACTGCACTCACTGTGATGGGATATGTTCCATACTACAGTCACTGTAAGAGGATATGTTCCTTACGACACTCATTGTAATGGGATATGTTCCTTACTACAGTCACTGTAATGGGATATGTTCCTTACAACACTCACTGTAATGGGATATGTTCCATACTGAACTCACTGTAACGCGATATGTTCCATGCTGAACTCACTGTAATGGGATATGTTCCATACTGCACTCACTGTAATGGGATATGTTCCTTACCACGCTCACTGTAATGGGATATGTTCCATACTGCACTCACTGTAATGGGATATGTTCCATACTGCACTCACTGTAATGGGATCTGTTCCTGACTGCACTCATTTGAATGGGATATGTTCCATAGTACACTCACTGTAATGGGATATATTCCATACTGCACTCACTGCAATGGGATATGTTCCATCCTGCACTCACTGTAATGGGATATGTTCCATACTGCACTCACTGTAATGGGATATGTTCCATACTGCACTCACTGTAATGGGTTAAGTTCCATACTGCACTCACTGTAATGGGATATGTTCCATACTACACTCATTGTAATGGGATATGTTCCATCCCGCACTTGATGTAATGGGATATGTTCCTTACTGCACTCACTGTAATGGGATATGTTCCATACTGCACTCACTGTGATGGGATATGTTCCATACCACAGTCACTGTAATGGGATATGTTCCTTACTGCACTCACTGCAATGGGATATGTTCCTTACGACACTCACTGTAATGGGATATGTTCCTGACTGCGGATATGTTCCATACTGAACTCACTGTAACGCGATATGTTCCATACTGCACTCACTGTAATGGGATATGTTCCATACTACACTCACTGTAATGGGATATTTTCCATACAACACGCACTGCAATGGGATATGTTCCATACTGCACTCTCTGTAATGGGATATGTTCCTTCCTACACTCACTGTAATGGGATATGTTCCATACTGCACTCACTGTTATGGGATATCTTCCATACTGCACTCACTGCAATGGGATATGTTCCATATCGCACTCACTGCAATGGGATATGTTCCATACTACACTCAATGTAATGGGATAAGTTCCATACCGCACTTGATGTAATGGGATATGTTCCTTGCTGCACTCACTGTAATGCGATATGTTCTGGACTGCACTCACTGTAATGGGATATGTTCCATACTGCACTCACTGTAATGGGATATGTTCCATACCACAGTCACTGTAATGAGATATGTTCCATACCACACTCACTGTAATGGGATATGTGCCATACTACACTCACTGTAATGGGATATGTTCCATACTACACTCACTGTAATGGGATATTTTCCACACTGCACTCACTGTAATGGGATATGTTCCATACTGCACTCACAGTAATGGGATATGTCCCATACTAGAGTCATAGAGTCATAGAGTTATACAGCATGGATAGAGGCCCTTCGGCCCATCGTGTCCGCGCCAGCCATCAAGCCCTGTCTACTCTAATCCCATATTCCAGCATTTGGTCCGTAGCCTTGTATGCTATGGCATTTCAAGTGCTCATCCAAATGCTTCTTGAATGTTGTGAGGGTTCCTGCCTCCACAACCCTTTCAGGCAGTGAGTTCCAGACTCCAACCACCCTCTGGGTGAAAAAGGTCTTTCTCAAATCCCCTCTAAACCTCCCGCCTTTTACCTTGAATCTATGTCCCCTTGTTGTAGAATCCTGAACGAAGGGAAAAAGCTCCTTAGTATCCATCCTATCTGTGCCCCTCATAATTTTGTACACCTCAATCATGTCCTCCCTCAGCCTCCTCTGCTCCAAGGAAAACAAACCCAATCTTCCCAGTCTCTCTTCATAGCTGAAGCGCTCCAGCCCTGGTAACATCCTGGTGAATCTCCTCTGCACCCTCTCCAAAGCGATCACATCCTTCCTGTAGTGTGGCGACCAGAACTGCACACAGTACTCCAGCTGTGGCCTAACCAGTGTTTTATACAGCTCCATCATAACCTCCTTGCTCTTATATTCTATGCCTCGGCTAATAAAGGCAAGTATCCCATATGCCTTCTTTACCACCTTATCTACCTGTTCCGCCGCCTTCAGGGATCTGTGAACTTGCACACCAAGATCCCTCTGACCCTCTGTCTTGCCTAGGGTCTTCCCATTCATTGTGTATTCCCTTGCCTTGTTAGTCCCTCCAAAGTGCATCACCTCGCACTTTTCCGGGTTAAATTCCATTTGCCACTGTTCCGCCCATCTGACCAACCCATCTATATCGTCCTGCAGACTGAGGCGATCCTCCTCGCTATTTACCACCCTACCAATCTTTGTATCATCAGCGAACTTACTGATCATACCTTTTACATTCATATCCAAGTCATTAATGTAGACCACAAACTGCAAGGGACCCAGCACTGATCCCTGTGGTACCCCACTGGCCACAGGCTTCCAGTCACAAAAACAACCTTCGACCATCACCCTCTGCCTTCTGCCACTAAGCCAGTTTTGTATCCAAAGTGCCAAGGCACCCTGGATTCCATGGGCTCGTACCTTCTTGACCAGTCTCCTGTGGGGGACTTTATCGAAGGCCTTACTGAAATCCATGTATACCACATCCACTGCGTTACCCTCATCCACACGCCTAGTCACCCCCTCAAAAAATTCAATCAAATTAGTCAGACATGATCTTCCCTTGACAAAGCCATGTTGACTATCCCTGATTAATCCTTGCTTCTCCAAGTGGAGACTAATTTTGTCCTTCAGAATTTTTTCCAATAATTTTCCTACCACTGATGTTAGGCTCACTGGCCTGTAGTTCCCCGGTTTTTCCCTACTCCCCTTCTTGAATAATGGTATTACATTAGCGGTTCTCCAGTCCTCTGGCACATCCCCTGTGGCCAGAGAGGTTCTGAATATATGTGTTAGAGCCCCCGCAATCTCCTCCTTTGCCTCACACAGTAGCCTGGGATACATTTCGTCCGGGCCTGGGGATTTTTCCATTTTTAGTCCTGCTAAAACCGCCAATACCTCCTCCCGCTCGATGTTAATATGTTCGAGGATATCACAGTCCCCCTGCCGTATTTCTATGTTTGCATCATCCTTCTCCATGGTGAAAACAGATGCAAAAAATTCATTTAGAACCCCTCCTACATCTGCCGGCTCCACACACAGATTGCCATTTTTGTCCCTAATGGGCCCTATTTTTTCCCGAGTCATCCTCTTACCCTTACTATACTTATAAAACATCTTAGGATTTTCCTTTATTTTGCTCGCCAGTGTTATTTCATGGCCCCTCCTTGATCTCCTAATTTCTTTTTTAAGTATCCCCCTGTACTTTTTGTACTCCTCTAGGGCTTCCTCCGTCTTTAGCCTTTAGTATCTGCCAAAAGCCCTCCTTTTTTTCCGAATCCATTCTCGTATATCCCCTGACATCCAAGGTTCCCTGGAGTTCTTGGAACCACCCTTGACCTTTACGGGAACATGTTGCCATTGTATGGTCTCAATCTCCCTTCTGAAAGACTCCCATTGCTCCGATGCGGATTTTCCTACAAGCAGCTGATCCCAGTCCATTTTGGCCAGATCCTGCCTTATCCTATTAAAATCGGCCTTCCCCCAATTTAGAACCTTTATTTCCGGCCCCTCCCTATCCTTTTCCATGACCACCTTAAATCTCACCGAATTATGGTCACTGTCACCAAAGTGCTCACCGACTAGCACTTCTTCCACTTGGCCGGCCACATTCCCAAGAATAAGGTCCAGTCCCGCCCCCTCTCTTGTAGGACTTTCTACATGCTGGCTCAAAAAGCTCTCCTGGATGCACGTTAAGAATTTTGTACCCTCTAAGCCTTTTACACTCTGAGTATCCCAGTTAATATTGGGGAAGTTGAAATCCCCCACTATTATTACCCTATTATTTGCACAATTTTCTGAGATTTGCCTCCATATCTGTTCCTCTATCTCCCCCTGACTGTTTGGGGGCCTATAGTACACTCCCATCAAAGTGCTTGCCCCCTTTTTGGTTATAAGCTCCACCCATATGGCCTCATTAGAGGAACCTGCGAATATATCATCCCTCCTTATGGCAGTAATTGATTCTTTAATTAATATTGCGACCCCCCCCCTCCTCTTATACCTCTTATACCTCCCCCTCTGTCTCGCCTGAAGATTACTGCACTCACTGTAATGGGATATGTTCCATACTGCACTCACTGTAATGGGATATGTTCCATACCGCACTCACCGTAATGGAGTATGTTCCATACTGCACTCACTGCAATGGGATATCTTCCATACTGCACTTGCTGGAATGGGATATGTTTCAGAGTGCACTCACTGTAATGGGATATGTTCAATACTGCACTCACTGTAATGGGATAGGTTCCGTACTGCACTCTCTGTAATGGGATATGTTCCTTACTGCACTCATTGTAATGGGATATTTTCCATATTGCACTTGATGTAATGGTACATGTTCCATGCTGCACTCACTGTAATGGGATATGTCCCATACTGCACTTGCTGTAATGGGATATGTTCCATACTACGCTCACTGTAATGCGATATGTTCCATTCTGCACTCACTGTAATGGGATATGTCCCATCCTGCACTTGCTGTAATGGGATATGTTCCATACTACACTCACTGTAATGCGATATGTTCAATACTGCACTCACTGCAATGGGATATGTTCAATACTGCACTCACTGCAATGGGATATTACTGTGATGAAGGGCATAGATAAAGTAGATCGTCAAAATCTTTTCCCAAAGGTGGGGGAGTCTATAACGAGGGGACATTGATTTAAGGTGAGAGGGGAGAGATACAAAAGGGTCCAGAGGGGCAATTTTTTCACTCAAAGGGTGGTGAGTGTCTGGAACGAGCTGCCAGAGGCAGGAGTAGAGGCGGGTACAATTTTGTCTTTCAAAAAGCATTTGGACAGTTCCATGGGTAAGATGGGTCTCGAGGGATATGGGCCAAGTGCAGGCAATTGGGACAAGCTTAGTGGTATAAACTGGGCGACATGGACATGTTGGGCCGAAGGGCCTGTTTCCATGTTGTAAATTTCGATGATTCTATATGTTCCATACTGCACTCACTGTAATGGGATATGTTCCATACTGCACTCACTCCAATGGGATATGTTCCATACCACACTCAATATAATGGGATATGTTCCATACTGCACTTGCTGTAACGTATATGTTCCATACCGCACTTGATGTAATGGGATATGTTCCTTACTGCACACACTGCAATGCGATATGTTCTGTACTGCACTTACTGTAATGGACTATGTTCCACACTACACTCACTGTAATGGGATATGTTCCATACTGCAATCACTGCAATAGGATTTGTTCCTTATTGCGCTTGATGTAATGGGATAGGTTTCGTACTGCACTCACTGTAATGGGATATGTTCAATACTGCACTCACTGCAATGGGATATGTTCCATACTGCACTCACTTTAATGGGATATGTTCCATACTGCACTCACTGTAATGAGATATGTTCCATACTACACTCACTGCAATGGGATCTGTTCCTCACTGCACTCATTGTAATGGGATATGTTCCATACTGCACTCACTGTAATGGGATATGTCCCTTACTACACTGAATGTCATGGGATATATTGCATACTGCACTCAGTGTAATGGGATAAGTTCCATCCTACACTCAATGTAATGGGATATTTTCCTTACTGCATTCACTGTAATGGGATATGTTCCATACTGCACTCACTTTAATGGGATATGTTCCATACTGCACGCACTGTGATGGGATATGTTCCATACTGCACTCACTGTAATGGGATAGGTTCCGTATTGCACACACTGTAATGGGGTATGTTCCGTACTGCACTCACTGTAATGGGATCTGTTCCTTTCTGCACTCACTGTAATGGGATATGTTCCATACTGCACTCACTGTGATGGGTTATGTTCCATACTGCACTCACTGTAACGGGATATGTTCAATACTGCACTCACTGTAATGGGATAGGTTCCGTACTGCACTCGCTGTAATGGGATATGTTCCTTACTGCACTCACTGTAATGGGATATTTTCCATATTGCACTTGATGTGATGGTACATGTTCCATGCTGCACTCACTGCAATGGGATATGTCCCATACTGCACTTGCTGTAATGGGATATGTTCCATACTACACTCACTGTAATGCGATATGTTCCATACTGCACTCACTGCAATGGGATATGTCCCATACTACACTCACTGTAATGCGATATGTTCCATTCTGCACTCACTGCAATGGGATATGTTCCATACTGCACTCACTGTAATGGGATATGTTCAATACTGCACTCACTGTAATGGGATATTTTCCATACTGCACTCACTGCAATGGGATATTACAGTGATGAAGGGCATAGATAAAGTAGATAGTCAAAATCTTTTCCCAAAGGTAGGGGAATCTATAACGAGGGGACATTGATTTAAGGTGAGAGGGGAGAGATACAAAAGGGTCCAGAGTGGCAATTTTTTCACTCAAAGGGTGGTGAGTGTCTGGAACGAGCTGCCAGAGGCAGGAGTAGAGGCGGGTACAATTTTGTCTTTCAAAAAGCATTTGGACAGTTACATGGGTGAGATGGGTATAGAGGGATATGGGCCAAGTGCAGGCAATTGGGACCAGCTTAGTGGTATAAACTGGGCGACATGGACATGTTGGGCCGAAGGACCTGTTTCCATGTTGTAAATTTCGATGATTCTATATGTTCCATACTGCACTCACTGTAATGGGATATTTTCCACACAACACTCACTGCAATGGGATATGTTCCATACTGCACTCACTCCAATGGGATATGTTCCATACCACACTCAATATAATGGGATATGTTCCATACTGCACTTGCTGTAACGTATATGTTCCATACCGCACTTGATGTAATGGGATATGTTCCTTACTGCACACACTGCAATGCGATATGTTCTGTACTGCACTTACTGTAATGGACTATGTTCCACACTACACTCACTGTAATGGGATATGTTCCATACTGCAATCACTGTAATAGGATTTGTTCCTTATTGCGCTTGATGTAATGGGATAGGTTCCGTACTGCACTCACTGTAATGGGATATGTTCAATACTGCACTCACTGTAATGAGATATGTTCCATACTGCACTCACTTTAATGGGATATGTTCCATACTGCACTCACTGTAATGAGATATGTTCCATACTGCACTCACTGCAATGGGATATTACAGTGATGAGGGGCATAGATAAAGTCGATAGTCAAAATCTTTTCCCAAAGGTGGGGGAGTCTATAACGAGGGGGCACAGATTTAAGGTGAGAGGGGAGAGATACAAAAGGGTCCAGAGGGGCAATTTGTTCACTCAAAGGGTGGTGAGTGTCTGGAACGAGCTGCCAGAGGCAGTAGTAGAGGCGGGTACAATTTTGTCTTTCACAAAGCATTTGGACAGTTACATGAGTAAGATGGGTATAGAGGGATATGGGCCAAGTGCAGGCAATTGGGACAAGCTTAGTGGTATAAACTGGGCGACATGGACATGTTGGGCCGAAGGGCCTGTTTCCATGTTGTAAATTTCGATGATTCTATATGTTCCATACTGCACTCACTGTAATGGGATATTTTCCACACTGCACTCACTGCAATGGGATATGTTCCATACTGCACTCACTCTAATGGGATATGTTCCATACCACACTCAATGTAATGGGATATGTTCCTTACTGCACTTGCTGTAACGTATATGTTCCATACCGCACTTGATGTAATGGGATATGTTCCTTACTGCACTCACTGTAATGGGATATGTTCTGTGCTGCACTCATTGTAATGGGATATGTTCCATACTGCACACACTGTAATGAGATATGTTCCATACTGCACTCACTGTAATGAGATATGTTCCATACTACACTCACTCTAATGCGATATGTTCCATACTGCACTCACTGTCATGGGTTATGTTCCATACTGCACTTGCTGCAATGGGATCTGTTCCTTCCTGCACTCATTGTAATGGGATATGTTCCATACTGCACTCACTGTAATGGGATATGTTCCATACTGCACGCATTGTGATGGGATATGTTCCATACTGCACTCACTGTAATGAGATATGTTCCATACTACACTCACTGTGATGAGATATGTTCCATAATGCACTCACTGTAATGAGATATGTTCCATACTACACTCACTGTAATGCGATATGTTCCATACTGCACTTACTGTAATGCGATATGTTCCATACTGCACTCACTGTAATGAGGTATGTTCCATACTGCACTCACTGTAATGAGATATGTTCCATACTGCACTCACTGTAATGGGAAATATTCCTTATTGCACTCACTGTCATGAATTATGTTCCATACTGCAATCACTGTAATGGGAAATGTTCCTTATTGCACTCACTGTAATGAATTATGTTCCATACTGCAATCACTGTAATGGGAAATGTTCCTTACTGCACTCACTGTAATGGGATGTGTTGGACAGTGCGCCAATCAGGAGCGAGCTCTCGGGGTTTTCGTGTGTGTTGAGTGGGACAGGGTGTGATCAGGAGATAAATCATAGGGTTATAGTGTGTGTTACAGAAAAATGGAAGAATGGGCATATGGCCCATTTGACGACTTCAGGACATCCCAAAGCGCTTTACAGCCGAAGAAGTACTTTTGAAGTGTAGTCACTGTTGTAATGTAGGGGTTTTCGTGTGTGTGAAATGGGATAGTGGACAGTGTGTTCATCAGGAGAGAGATCATAGGGTTGTATCTTGTGTTAAATGGAATAGTGGCGCAGTGAGTGATTAGGAAAGAGATGAGGGATTATCGTGGTTAAATATCTACTTAATTGCCATTCAAAAAGGCAAATAAGTTTGTGGGTTCCATTAGAAGCGGCGCGGGGTACAGATCTAAAGAGGTTGACAGTTGATATGTAAGGCACTGATAAGGCCCCATCTGAAGCACTGTGTGCAGCTCCATTACCTAATCACAGGAAGGATATTGCTACCTGGGCAGGTGCCTGGACACTAGAGTTGGGTACGCTGCAGTCTGACCCATCTCTCCTTCCTTCCCCTAGTTGTGCCTGACCTGACTATGTTGACCGCTGCAATCATGGCTCCAGCTTTGACACTGCCGATTGTGAGCTTAATCACGTGGTTGCTGGTGAAGAAGGGGTTTTTCTTCAGTAAAGCGAGTGCAACATCACCTGGGACTCAAGGAAGTGGTGGTGCAAGGTAAGGATCAAAGAGGGGAAAAATGAGACCTGAGGGCTTCCACCTTCTACCAGCTCCTGAAGGAATCATAGAATCATAGAATCATAGAAGTTACAACATGGAAACAGGCCCTTCGGCCCAACATGTCCATGTCGCCCAGTTTATACCACTAAGCTAGTCCCAATTGCCTGCACTTGGCCCATATCCCTTGATACCCATCTTCCCCATGTAACTGTCCAAATGCTTTTTAAAAGACAAAATTGTACCCGCCTCTCCTACTGCCTCTGGCAGCTCGTTCCAGACACTCACCACCCTTTGAGTGAAAAAACTGCCCCTTTGGATCCTTTTGTATCTCTCCCCTCTCACCTTAAATCTGTGCCCCCTCGTTATAGACTCCCCTACCTTTGGGAAAAGATTTTGACTATCGACCTTATCTATGCCCCTCATTATTTTATAGACTTCTATAAGATCACCCCTTAACCTCCTACTCTCCAGGGAATAAAGTCCCAGTCTGTCTAACCTCTCCCTGTAAGTCAAACCATCAAGTCCCGGTAGCATCCTAGTAAATCTTTTCTGCACTCTTTCTAGTTTAATAATATCCTTTCTATAATAGGGTGACCAGAACTGTACACAGTACTCCAAGTGTGGCCTCACCAATGCCCTGTACAACTTCAACAAGACATCCCAACTCCTGCATTCAAAGTTCTGACCAATGAAACCAAGCATGCTGAATGCTTTCTTCACCACCCTATCCACCTGTGACTCCACTTTCAAGGAGCTATGAATCTGTACTCCTAGATCTCTTTGTTCTATAACTCTCCCCAACGCCCTACCATTAACGGAGTAGGTCCTGGCCCGATTCGATCTACCAAAATGCATCACCTCACATTTATCTAAATTAAACTCCATCTGCCATTCATCGGCCCACTGGCCCAATTTATCAAGATCCCGTTGCAATCCTAGATAACCTTCTTCACTGTCCACAATGCCACCAATCTTGGTGTCATCTGCAAACTTACTAACCATGCCTCCTAAATTCTCATCCAAATCATTAATATAAATAACAAATAACAGCGGACCCAGCACCGATCCCTGAGGCACACCGCTGGACACAGGCATCCAGTTTGAAAAACAACCCTCTACAACCACCCTCTGTCTTCTGTCGTCAAGCCAATTTTGTATCCAATTGGCTACCTCACCTTGGATCCCATGAGATTTAACCTTATGTAACAACCTACCATGCGGTACCTTGTCAAATGCTTTGCTGAAGTCCATGTAGACCACGTCTACTGCACAGCCCTCATCTATCTTCTTGGTTACCCCTTCAAAAAACTCAATCAAATTCGTGAGACATGATTTTCCTCTCACAAAACCATGCTGACTGTTCCTAATTAGTCCCTGCCTCTCCAAATGCCTGTAGATTCTGTCCCTCAGAATACCCTCTAACAACTTACCCACTACAGATGTCAGGCTCACTGGTCTGTAGTTCCCAGGCTTTTCCCTGCCGCCCTTCTTAAACAAAGGCACAACATTTGCTACCCTCCAATCTTCAGGCACCTCACCTGTAGCGGTGGATGATTCAAATATCTCTGCTAGGGGACCCGCAATTTCCTCCCTAACCTCCCATAACGTCCTGGGATACATTTCATCAGGTCCCGGAGATTTATCTACCTTGATACGCGTTAAGACTTCCAGCACCTCCCTCTCTGTAATATGTACACTCCTCAAGACATCACTATTTATTTCCCCAAGTTCCCTAACATCCATGCCTTTCTCAACCGTAAATACCGATGTGAAATATTCATTCAGGATCTCACCCATCTCTTGTGGTTCCGCACATAGATGACCTTGTTGATCCTTAAGAGGCCCTACTCTCTCCCTAGTTACCCTTTTGCCCTTTATGTATTTGTAGAAGCTCTTTGGATTCACCTTTGCCTGATCTGCCAAAGCAATCTCATATCCCCTTTTTGCCCTCCTGATTTCTCTCTTAACTCTACTCCGGCAATCTCTATACTCTTCAAGGGATCCACTTGATCCCAGCTGCCTATGCATGTCATATGCCTCCTTCTTATTTTTGACTAGTGCCTCAATCTCCCGAGTCATCCAAGGTTCCCTACTTCTACCAGCCTTGCCCTTCACTTTATAAGGAATGTGCTTACACTGAACCCTGGTTAACACACTTTTGAAAGCCTCCCACTTACCAGACGTCCCTTTGCCTGCCAACAGACTCTCCCAATCAACTTCTGAAAGTTCCTGTCTAATACCATCAAAATTGGCCTTTCCCCAATTTAGAATTTTAACTTTTGGGCCAGACCTATCCTTCTCCATAGCTATCTTAAAACTAATGGAATTATGATCACTGGTCCCAAAGTGATCCCTCACTAACACTTCTGTCACCTGCCCTTCCTTATTTCCCAAGAGGAGGTCAAGTTTTGCCCCCTCTCTAGTCGGGCCATCCACATACTGAATGAGAAATTCCTCCTGAATACACTCAACAAATTTCTCTCCATCCAAGCCCCTAATGCTATGGCTGTCCCAGTCAATGTTGGGAAAGTTAAAGTCCCCTACTATTACCACCCTATTTTTCTTGCAGCTGTCTGTAATCTCCTTACATATTTGCTCCTCAATTTCCCGTTGACTATTTGGGGGTCTGTAGTACAATCCTATCAAAGTGATCTCTCCCTTCTTATTTTTCAGTTCTACCCATATGGACTCAGTGGGCGAACCCTCGGATATATCCCCTCTCACTACTGCCGTGATGTTCTTCCTAATCAAGAACGCAACTCCCCCTCCTCTCTTACCTCCTGCTCTATCTTTCCTATAGCATCTGTACCCTGGAACATTGAGCTGCCAGTCCTGCCCCTCCCTTAGCCATGTTTCAGTAATAGCTATAACATCCCAGTCCCATGTACCCATCCATGCCCTGAGTTCATCTGCCTTGCCCATCAGACTTCTTGCATTGAAATAAATGCAGTTTAATCTAGTCTTCCCTTGGTCTTTGCCCTGCTTTCTCAGACCATCTGTCCGGTCATGTTCTGTACACTCTCCCTTACTGCCTTTTGTTTCTGTCACCACTTTATTTCCCACTGACTTCCTGCATAGGTTCCCATCCCCCTGCCACATTAGTTTAAACCCTCCCCAACAGCACTAGCAAACACTCCCCCTAGGACATTGGTTCCAGTCCTGCCCAGATGCAGACCGTCCAATTTGTACTGGTCCCACCTCCCCCAGAACCGGTTCCAATGGCCCAGGAATTTGAATCCCTCCCTCTTGCACCATCTCTCAAGCCACGTATTCATCCTAGCTATCCTGTCATTCCTACTCTGACTAACCCGTGGCACTGGTAGCAATCCTGAGATTACTACCTTTGAGGTCCTACTCTTTAGTTTAACTCCTAACTCCCTAAATTCAGCTTGTAGGACCTCATCCTGTTTTTTACCTATATCGTTGGTGCCTATATGCACCACGACAACTGGCTGTTCACCCTCCCCCTCCAGTATGTCCTGCAGCCGCTCCGAGACATCCTTGACCCTTGCACCAGGGAGGCAACATACCATCCTGGAGTCTCGGTTGCGTCCGCAGAAACGCCTGTCTATTCCCCTTACAATCGAGTCCCCTATCACTATAGCTCTGCCACTCTTTTTCCTGCCCTCCTGTGCAGCAGAGCCAGCCACGGTGCCATGAACCTGGCCACTGCCACCTTCCCCTGGTGAGCCATCTCCGCCAACAGTATCCAAAACGGTATACCTGTTTTGGAGGGAGATGACCGCAGGGGACCCCTGCACTGCCTTCCTACTCTTCCTCTGTCTGTTGGTCACCCATTCACTATCTCCCTCAGTAATTTTTATCTGCGGTGTGACCAACTCACTGAACGTGCTATCCACGACTTTCTCAGCATCGCGGATGCTCCAAAGTGAGTCCATCCGCAGCTCCAGAGCCGTCAAGCGGTCAAACAATAGCTGCAGCTGGACACACTTCCCGCAGGTGAAGGAATCAGGGATACAGGAAGGAGCCCTGAATTCCCACATCCCACAAGAGGAACATGACACGGTGCTGGGATCTCCTGCCATGACTTAACCCTTAAATTAGCTTAAGAACAACTACAATGTCAAGAGAAAAAAAAAGGAAAGAAAAACTACTTACCACTCCCTTTAAGGAGTTTACTCCTTTAAATTGTTCTCAATTTAGAGAATGTTAACTACACTGGGGACCTTGATTCACTAAAAAATAAACGCTACTTCCTATAAGACCTGCAGACCTTCCCTTTCCTTTTACTTCAGTGACTGTAGATAAGGAGAAATACTCACCTGAACCTACTCACCAATCAGGTGCCTCCCCTGTGTCGCGTCCCGATCTGATTCCTGACGTCACTTCGAACTCGGTCGCAGCTCCGCTCGGCTCCTCTCAGCGCTCTGAAATCCCGCCTTTTATCGGACGCTCCCTCCGCTCGGCTCGGCTCCTCTCAGCTGTTCTCAGCGCTCTGAAATCCCGCCTTTTATCGGACGCTCCCTCCGCTCGGCTCGGCTCCTCTCAGCTGTTCTCAGCGCTCTGAAATCCCGCCTTTTATCGGACGCTCCCTCCGCTCGGCTCGGCTCCTCTCAGCTGTTCTCAGCGCTCTGAAATCCCGCCTTTTATCGGACGCTCCCTCCGCTCGGCTCCTCTCAGCTGTTCTCAGCGCTCTGAAATCCCGCCTTTTATCGGACGCTCCCTCCGCTCGGCTCGGCTCCTCTCAGCTGTTCTCAGCGCTCTGAAATCCCGCCTTTTATGGGACGCTCCCTCCGCTCGGCTCCTCTCAGCTGTTCTCAGCGCTCTGAAATCCCGCCTTTTATCGGACGCTCCCTCCGCTCGGCTCGGCTCCTCTCAGCTGTTCTCAGCGCTCTGAAATCCCGCCTTTTATGGGACGCTCCCTCCGCTCGGCTCCTCTCAGCTGTTCTCAGCGCTCTGAAATCCCGCCTTTTATCGGACGCTCCCTCCGCTCGGCTCGGCTCCTCTCAGCGCTCTGAAATCCCGCCTTTTATCGGACGCTCCCTCCGCTCGGCTCGGCTCCTCTCAGCGCTCTGAAATCCCGCCTTTTATCGGACGCTCCCTCCGCTCGGCTCGGCTCCTCTCAGCGCTCTGAAATCCCGCCTTTTATCGGACGCTCCCTCCGCTCGGCTCGGGGGACGGGGTCAGGAGTGTGGGTGGGTCAGGGTCAGGAGTATGTGTGGGTCAGGGTCAGGAGTGTGGGTGGGTCAGGGTCAGGAGTGTGGGTGGGTCAGGGTCAGGAGTGTGGGTGGGTCAGGGTCAGGAGTGTGGGTGGGTCAGGGTCAGGAGTGTGGGTGGGTCAGGGTCAGGAGTGTGTGTGGGTCAGAGTCGGGGTCAGGAGTGTGGGTGGGACAGGGTCAGGGTCAGGAGTGTGGGTTGGTCAGGGTCAGGAGTGTGGGTGGGTCAGGGTCAGGAGTGTGGGTGGGGCAGGGTAAGGGTCAGGAGTGTGGGTGGGACAGGGTCAGGAGTGTGTGTGGGTCAGAGTCGGGGTCAGGAGTGTGGGTGGGACAGGGTCAGGGTCAGGAGTGTGGGTGGGTCAGGGTCAGGAGTGTGGGTGGGTCAGGGTCAGGAGTGTGGGTGGGTCAGGGTCAGGAGTGTGTGTGGGTCAGAGTCGGGGTCAGGAGTGTGGGTGGGACAGGGTAAGGGTCAGGAGTGTGTGTGGGTCAGGGAAAGGGTCAGGAGTGTGTGTGGGTCAGAGTCGGGGTCAGGAGTGTGGGTGGGTCAGTATCAGGGTCAGGAGTGTGTGTGGGTCAGGGTCAGGGTCAGGGGTGTGGCCGGGGGATGGGTCAGGAATTTGGGTGGGTCAGGGTCAGGAGTGTGGGTGGGTCAGGGTCAGGGTCAGGAATTTGGGTGGGTCAGGGTCAGGAGTGTGTGTGGGTCAGAGTTGGGGTCAGGAGTGTGGGTGGGTCAGTATCAGGGTCAGGAGTGTGTGTGGGTCAGGGTCAGGGTCAGGGGTGTGGCCGGGGGACGGGTCAGGAATTTGGGTGGGTCAGGGTCAGGGTCAGGAATTTGGGTGGGTCAGGGTCAGGGTCAGGAATTTGGGTGGGTCAGGGTCAGGAGTGTGGGTGGGTCAGGGTCAGGGTCAGGAGTGTGTGTGGGTCAGGGTAAGGGTCAGGAGTGTGTGTGGGTCAGAGTCGAGGTCAGGAGTGTGGGTGGGTCAGGGTCAGGAGTGTGTGTGGGTCAGGGTCAGGGTCAGGAGTGTGGGTGGGACAGGGTCAGGGTCAGGAGTGTGTGTGGGTCAGAATCGGGGTCAGGAGTGTGGGTGGGTCAGAATCGGGGTCAGGAGTGTGGGTGGGACAGGGTAAGGGTCAGGAGTGTGGGTGGGAGAGGGTAAGGGTCAGGAGTGTGGGTGGGAGAGAGTCCGGGTCAGGAGTGTGGGTGGGTCAGGGTCAGGGTCAGGAGTGTGTGTGGGTCAGGGTCAGGGTCAGGAGTGTGTGTGGGTCAGGGTCAGGGTCAGGAGTGTGTGTGGGTCAGAATCGGGGTCAGGAGTGTGGGTGGGTCAGAATCGGGGTCAGGAGTGTGGGTGGGACAGGGTAAGGGTCAGGAGTGTGGGTGGGAGAGGGTAAGGGTCAGGAGTGTGGGTGGGAGAGAGTCCGGGTCAGGAGTGTGGGTGGGTCAGGGTCAGGGTCAGGAGTGTGTGTGGGTCAGGGTCAGGAGTGTGTGTGGGTCAGGGTAAGGGTCAGGAGTGTGGCTGGGAGAGAGTCCGGGTCAGGAGTGTGGGTGGGACAGGGTCGGGGTCAGGAGTGTGGGTGGGACAGGGTGAGGGTCAGGAGTGTGGGTGGGTCAGTATCGGGGTCAGGAGTGTGGGTGGGACAGGGTAAGGGTCAGGAGTGTGGGTGGGTCAGTATCGGGGTCAGGAGTGTGGGTGGGTCAGTATCGGGGTCAGGAGTGTGGGTGGGACAGGGTCGGGGTCAGGAGTGTGGGTGGGACAGGGTAAGGGTCAGGAGTGTGGATGGGTCAGTATCGGGGTCAGGAGTGTGGATGGGACAGGGTAAGGGTCAGGAGTGTGGGTGGGTCAGAATCGGGTTGAGGAGTGTGGGTGGGTCAGGGTCAGGGTCAGAAGTGTGGGTGGGACAGGGTAAGGGTCAGGAATGTGCGTGGGACAGGGTAAGGGTCAGGAGTGTGGGTGGGACAGGGTAAGGGTCAGGAATGTGGGTGGGTCAGGGTAAGGGTCAGGAGTGTGGGTGGGTCAGGGTAAGGGTCAGGAATGTGGGTGGGTCAGGGTAAGGGTCAGGAAT
This sequence comes from Heptranchias perlo, assembly GCF_035084215.1. Taxonomy (NCBI): domain Eukaryota; kingdom Metazoa; phylum Chordata; class Chondrichthyes; order Hexanchiformes; family Hexanchidae; genus Heptranchias; species Heptranchias perlo. Next base: position 1,930,820 of record NC_090325.1, on the reverse strand, counting down.
GTGGGTGGGACAGGGTCAGGGTCAGGAGTGTGTGTGGGACAGGGTAAGGGTCAGGAGTGTGGGTGGGACAGGGTCAGGGTCAGGAGTGTGTGTGGGTCAGAATCGGGGTCAGGTGTGTGGGTGGGTCAGTATCGGGGTCAGGAGTGTGGGTGGGACAGTATCGGGGTCAGGAGTGTGGGTGGGAGAGGGTAAGGGTCAGGAGTGTGGGTGGGACAGGGTCAGGGTCAGGAGTGTGGGTGGGACAGGGTCAGGGTCAGGAGTGTGGGTGGGTCAGAATCGGGGTCAGGAGTGTGGGTGGGTCAGTATCGGGGTCAGGAGTGTGGGTGGGACAGTATCGGGGTCAGGAGTGTGGGTGGGAGAGGGTAAGGGTCAGGAATGTGGGTGGGTCAGGGTAAGGGTCAGGAATGTGGGTGGGTCAGGGTAAGGGTCAGGAGTGTGGGTGGGTCAGGGTAAGGGTCAGGAATGTGGGTGGGTCAGGGTAAGGGTCAGGAGTGTGGGTGGGTCAGGGTAAGGGTCAGGAGTGTGGGTGGGTCAGGGTAAGGGTCAGGAGTGTGGGTGGGTCAGGGTAAGGGTCAGGAGTGTGGGTGGGTCAGGGTAAGGGTCAGGAATGTGGGTGGGTCAGGGTAAGGGTCAGGAGTGTGGGTGGGTCAGGGTAAGGGTCAGGAATGTGGGTGGGTCAGGGTAAGGGTCAGGAGTGTGGGTGGGTCAGGGTAAGGGTCAGGAGTGTGGCTGGGTCAGTGTCAGGGTCAGAAGTGTGGGTGGGGAAGGATCAGTGTCAGCAGTGCGGCTGCGTCAAAGAATCATATAATCATAGTATCGTTACAGCACAGAAGAAGGCCATTGAGCCCGTGCCGGTCTTTGTAAGAGCAATCCTGTTAGTTCCACTCCCCCACTCTTTCCCTGTGGTCCTGCAGATTTTCTCCCTTCAAGTATTTATCCAATTCCTTTTTGAAAGCCACGATTAAATCTGCTTCCACAACCCTTGCAGGCAGAGCATTCCGGATCATAACTACTCGCTGCATGAAACAGTTTCTCCTCATGTCGCCTTTGGTTCTTTTGCCAATCTCCTTAAATCTGTATCCCCTGGTTCTCGACCCTTCCGCCAATGGGAACAGTTTCTCTTTATGTACTTTATCTAAACCCTTCATTATTTTGAACACTTCCATCAGATCTTCTCTGCTCTAAGGAGAACAACCCCAGCTTCTCCAGTCTATCCATGTAACTGAAGTCCCTCATCCCTGGAACCATTCTAGTAAATCTTTTCTGCATCCTTTCCAAGGCCTTATCATCCTTCCTAAAGTGCGGTGCCCAGAATTGGACACAATACTCCAGCTATGGCCGAACCAGTGTTTTATAAAGATTCAACATAACTTACTTGCTTTTATACTCTGTGCCTCTATTTATAAAGCCCAGGATCCCCTTTGCTTTTTTAATCGCTTTCTTAACCTGTGCTGCCACCTTCAAAGATTTGTGCACATATACCCCCAGATCTCTGTTCCTGAGCCCCCTTGAGAATTGTACCCTTCAAGTGACATTGCTTCTCCTCACTCTTCCTGCCAAAATGTATCACTACAAACTTCTCTGCATTAAATTTCATCTGTCATGAGCCTGCCCATTTCACCAGTCTGTCTAAGTCCTCTTGAAGTCTATTAGAACATAAGAATATAAGTAGCAGCAGGAGTAGGCCATACGGCCCCTCGAGCTGCTCCGTCATTCAATCAGATCATGGCTGATCTTCGACCTCAACTCCACTTTCCTGCCCGATCTCCATAGCCCTTGATTCCTTTAGAGTCCAAAAATCTATCGATCTCAGCCTTGAATATATTCAACGACTGAGCATCTACAGCCCTCTGGGGTAGAGAATTCCAAAGATTCACAACCCTCTGAGTGAAGAAATTCCTCCTCATCTCAGTCCTAAATGTCCGACCCCTTAACCTAAGATTATGCCCTCTAGTTGTAGATTCTCGAGCCAGGGGAAACATCCTCTCAGCATCGACCCTGTCGAGCCCTCTTATAATCTTATATGTTTCAATGAGATCACCTCAGAGAGTATAGGCCCATTATACTCAACTTAATCAAGGACTGTCAGCATGGATTTGTTAAGGGAAGGTTGTGTGTGACTAACTTGATTGAATTTTTTGAGGAGGTAACAAGGAGGGTTGATGAGGGTAGCGCATTTGATGTTGTCTACATGGATTTTAGCAAGGCTTTTGACAAGGTCCTACATGGCAGACTGGTCAGAAAAGTAAAAGCCCATGGGATCCGAGGGAAAGTTGCAAGTTGGATCCAGAATTGGCTCAGCGGCAGGAAACAAAGGGTAATGGTCATAGAGTCATAGAGTCATAGAGTTATACAGCACGGATAGAGGCCCTTCGGCCCATCGTGTCCGCGCCGGCCATCAGCCCTGTCTACTCTAATCCCATATTCCAGCATTTGGTCCGTAGCCTTGTATGCTATGGCATTTCAAGTGCTCATCCAAATGCTTCTTGAATGTTGTGAGGGTTCCTGCCTCCACAACCCTTTCAGGCAGTGAGTTCCAGACTCCAACCACCCTCTGGGTGAAAAAGTTCTTTCTCAAATCCCCTCTAAACCTCCCGCCTTTTACCTTGAATCTATGTCCCCTTGTTATAGAACCCTCAACGAAGGGAAAAAGCTCCTTAGTATCCATCCTATCTGTGCCCCGACGGGTGTTTTTAAGGGGGCATGATTAAGAAGTTTGCAGATGATACAAAAATTGGCCGTGTGGTTGATAGTGAGGAGGAAAGTAGTAGACTGCAGGAAGATATCAACGGACTGGTCAGGTGGGCAGAAAAGTGGCAAATGGAATTCAATCTGGAGAAGTGTGAGGTAATGCATTTGGGGAGGGCAAACAAGGCAAGGGAATACACAATAAATGGGAGGATACTGAGAGGTGTAGAGGAAGTGAGGGACCTTGGAGTGCATGTCCATAGATCCCTGAAGGTAGCAGGACAGGTTGATAAGATGGTTAAGAAGGCATATGGGATACTTTCCTTTATTAGCCGAGGCATAGAATATAAGAGCAGGGAGGTTATGCTGGAACTGTATAAAACACTGGTTAGGCCACAGCTTGAGTACTGAGTATAGTTCTGGTCACCATACAGACTGCAGCTGTTCAAGAAGGCGGCTCATCACCAGCTTCTCAAGGGCAATTAGGGATGGGCAATAAATGCCGGCCTCGCCAGCGACACCCACATCCCATGAACGAATAAAAAAAAAGGAAAAATGTGATTGCACTAGAGAGGGTACAGAGGAGATTTACAAGGGTGTTACCAGGACTGGAGAATTTTCTCCATGAAGAAAGATTGGATAGGCTGGGTCAAAAGCAAAATACTGCGGATGCTGGAAATCTGAAATAAAAACAGATAATGCTGGAAAAACTCAGCAAGTGAGGCAGCATCTGTGGAGAAAGAAACAGAGTTAACGTTTCAGATCAAAGACCTTTCATCAGAACTGGAAGATGATAAAGAGTTAAAGTTTTTAAGCAAGTACAGAGCCAGGGAAAGGGGGGGAGGGGGAGGGAAGGGAAGAACAAAAGGAAAGGTCTGTGAAAGGGTGGAGGGTACGACTGATTAAATGACAAAAGGGATGATGGTGCAAGGCAAGGAGGGTGGGAATGGGACAGGTTAAGAAACAAAAGATGGGTCTAGAGGAGCTGGAGTAAATGGCAACAGCAGAACCATTACCAGCACCTGCTGTCCGAAAAAATGGGAGCAGTGATTATGATCTGAAGCTTCATTGGAACAGTGTAGGAGGCCGAGGACAGAGAAGTCAGAGAGGGAGTGGGCCGGGGAATTAAAATGGCAAGCGACCGGCAGATCAGGGTCACGCTTGTGGACAGAGAGGAGGTGTTCAGCAAAGCGATCTCCCTGGTCCACTCTTCCACCACCCCCAACATCTGCTCTCCTCCCCACGGCACCTTCCCGTGCGAGCACAGGAGATGCAACACCTGCCCCTTCACCTCCTCCCTCCCCACCGCCCAGGACCCCAAACACTCCTTCCAGGTGAAACAGCAATTTACTTGTACTTCTTTCAATGTAGTATCCTGTATCCGCTGCTCACAATACGGTCTCCTCTACACTGGGGAGACCAAACTCAGATTGGGTGATCGCTTTGCTGAACACCTCCGCTCTGTCCGCAAGCGTAACCCTGACCTGCTGGTCGCTTGCCATTTTAATTCCCCATCCCACTCCCACTCTGACCTCTGTCCTCGGCCACTTACACTGTTCCAATAAAGCTCAATGTAAGCTCGAGGAACAGCACCTCATCTCTCGATTAGGCACTTTACAACCTGCCGGACTCAACACTGATTTCAGTAACATCAGATCATAACCACTGCTCCCATTTTAAAAAATTATTATTTATTGGACCGCAGCTGCTGGTTATGGTTCTGCTGTTGCCATTTACAGCGACTCTAAACCAATCTTTTGTTTCTTAACCTGTCCCATTACCACCTTCCTTGCCTTGCACCATCATCCCTTTTGTCATTTCATCACTCTTGCCATACACCCTATCACAGACCTTCCCTTTTGTTCTTTCCTTCTCTCCCCTCACCCCCCTTTCCCTGGCTCTGTACTTGCTCAAAAACTTTAACATCTTCCAGTTCTGACAAAGGGTCTTTGACCTGAAACGTTAACTCTGTTTCTTTCTCCACAGATGCTGCCTCACTTGCTGAGCTTCTCCAGAATTTTCTGTTCTTATTTCGGATAGGCTGCAGTTGTTTTCTTAGAATCATTGAATCATAGAAAGGTTACTGCACGGAAGGAGGCCATTCGGCCCATCGAGTCCACGCCGGCTCTATGCAAGAGCAATCCAGCTCGTCCCACTCCCCCGCCCTATCCCCATAGCCCTGCAATTATTTTCCTTTCAAGTACTTTTCCAGTTCCCTTTTGAAGGCCATGATTGAATCTGCCTCCACCACCCCCTCGGGCAGTGCATTCCAGATCCTAACCACTCGCTGTGTAAAAAAGATTTTCCTCATGTCACCTTTGGTTCTTTTGCCAATCACGTTAAATCTATGTCCTCTGGTCCTTGACCCTTCCACCAATGGGAACAGTTTCTCTCTATCTACTCTGTCCAGACCCTTCATGATTTTGATTTTGAATACCTCTATCAAATCTCCTCACAACCTTCTCTGTTCTAAGGAGAACAACCCCAGCTTCTCCAGTCTATCCACATAACTAAAGTCCCTCATCCCTGGAATCATTCTAGTAAATCTCTTCTGCACCTTCTCTAAGGCCTTCACATCTTTCCTAAAGTGCGGTGCCCAGAACTGGACACAATCCTCCAGTTGTGGTCGAACCAGTGTTTTATGATTTCCATACTTTTGTACTGTATGGCCTCGATATTAGCGTGGCGGCAGGATGGCAGCGGGGGGGGCGGTGATTGGGCACGTGAGTAACCCACCCAATAAAAAATGTCCGTTTCCCACGCGATCGCGAGTCAATTGGAGTCACTTAACGTGGCTTCCCGGTTTGCCGTCCAAAAGCTGTGCAGCGGGCGGACTGCGCACCCGCATCACAGGCTGTCAGCTGGAGGAGCTCCATTTAACGGGGCAGTCCACCAATGGCTGCTCCTGGAGCAAACACCCACACAACACAATGAAGCAGCAGAGGGGAAAGGCTGCTCCAAAATTCAACGATGCCTCACTCCAGGTGCTACTGGATGGGGTGAGGAGGAGGAGGGATGTGTTCTACCCCACGGACGGGAGGAAGTGGCCTGTCTCTGCCACCAAGAAGGCCTGGCTCGAGGTGGCAGAGGAGGTCACCAGCAGCAGCAAAAACTCCCGCTCCTGGATCCAGTGCAGGAAGCCCTTCAATGACCTAACTAGGTCAGCCAAAGTGAGTACACTTACTCATTCTCCTACACTCCATCTTCCACATCACTGAACCCACTCCCAACTCCTTATGCACTGCCAACACTACTCTATCCCATCACTCCTCACACCCACTCAAACCTCATCCTCAACTTACCTGCACTTCCTCACCTCCCCAGTACTCACCCCACCACCCCACCACTACCACTCAACCCAATCCTCATCCAATGTCATGGCTCTGTCTCATACTCACCCTCTGATGCATCTCTTTCACGGTCAACCTCACCCAAACCAATGCATTCATCGATTGGCCACGTCACCATCCCTCACTCACACGTCTGTACTTTCTCCCCTTATGGGAGAAGAGAGCCCAGAATGCACGGGAGAGGGCGAGGAACGGCGGGGGGCCGCAACAAATCATCGTCCTCACAGATGCGGAGCAGGATGCACTGGAGCTCAGCCGACCCCTCAAGTGCCTGTCCCTCGGGGATGCCAAGACTGGCACCCGACAAACGTCTGGTGACATAAATTTAACATTCAGCACACACAATATGAATTGATTTTGCCATGCCTTGCCATCTTCAGCACCTCAGTATGCTCATCGCAACCTGACACATCTGTGATCGTGTTTAATATTGCCTTCTGTTCTCTTACAGGGTCTTCAGCGACCGCTGTGACGGCAGAGAGCAATTCCTCAGAGTCACATCTGAACGAGCCATCCACCAGTGCGGATACTAATACCTCGGTGGGTCCTAGTCCTCATTTAGTTGGGTTGGCACCTGGTGAGTTACCACACACGTGAGCACGAGCAGACACTGGTGGTAGGGGCAGCTACGGAGAGCTGAACCCTGGGGGCAATCCTTTAAAAGGAGAATGATCGAGGGGCAGCAGCACGTTTACAAGGAACAGGTGCCACGCACACTCTCCACAATTGCGCAGAGGATGGAGGAGTCCAACTCCTGCATGAGTGGAATGGTGGCACAGATACGGGAGGGAATCTCTGAGATAGTGTCACAGGGACATGAGCAACTCTCTGAGATACTGTCACGGGTAAGTGCGGGAATGTCTGCGATGGAGGGAAGGCTAGCCTCCATTGAGCTTCAAGCATGGCTCACAGATGAGTCCATTCAGGCCCTGACAATGGCCATTCGGACTCACAGTGAACAACATTCTGCCACCTTAAACAGGCAGGCACTGGCCTTACAAGGCTTCACACGTGTCCTCCAAACTGTTGTCCAGCAGAGTGGTAAGAGTGATGTGGGCCTGGCACAGGGGAAGGATGATGGCGAAACGGGACATGGAAGTGGGGACGTCACTCAAAGTGCTCCCACGTCTCACCCGTTGCCCCCCTCTCAACCAGTACCCGCAATGCTTTCTCCTCTCCAGGTGGTCAAGGTGCAGGTGGAGCAGTCTTTGGAGGGGCCCTCACGGACACCCAAACCCAGAGGGCGTAGGCCCAAAACATCTAATTGGTCAGGGCATGAACAAGAGCAACCTGCCACTACCTCTGCTGCAGCCACAGGGGAAGCACCACGAAGGAGTAGTCAGAAGTGTAAGGCAAAGGTTTTGTAAACACGAAGGGGATGCACAAGGGTGTTTGACAGTTGGTCATGTTTTTTATTTATACTAGCTTTTTGTTAAATGCACATTAAATATTATTACTGACACCACTACTGCCACGTCTTGGCCATTCTTGACTGGCTTCTGTAATAGGGCCCTTTCATGAGGTTCACCATGAATGGCGACACTTGATGCCACCCATTGGGTCACTTTACAGTGGATGAATGTGTAGTTGCAGGACTCTTCCGTGCAGGGAGGGGTGGGGGGTGGAGCTGGTGTGGCCGCTCCTCTGTCCAGGTGGTGTGAGGACTGGACTCTTCACACTGTCTGATGTTAGGAGAACTGTTCACATATCAGTGACTTCCTGGCCTCACGAGCAGCCAGGTGAGCCGCTGCTCTGCCCATGGGTTGCTCCTGACCCTCCTCCGCCTCCTCCTCCTCCATGTGGGTGACAGATGTGAATGGAGCCTCCTCAAGCGGCACCCCTCTCTGTTGTTGCCCTCCGTGCTCTTGTGCAGGTGCCTGTGGCACAGCACTGTGTTGTGGAGCTCCACGTGGCGGAGGTGGATGCCGTGCCTGGTGAGGCTGGTGATGTTGCTTCTCCTTGGATGTAGTGGTGAATGTAGCCACGGCGCCCCCCCCGATCCAGATGGTGTGAGTTTGAGGGAGTCCGCAAAGTAGTTAAAGATGTTTCAAAAGCAGAATTTTGGGTGGAAAGTAAGAATTTGCAGTGCAAACACAAAGGTCTTGCAGCCAAAACTTTGTCTGAAATAACAGAGTGCCCTGCTGCAAGAAGTAACCTTTTCTCCCCATCTGTCAAATAATCATTTATCCCACTGGCTGCTGGCTGAAACACGTCTGTTGCAACAGGGAGTGTTTCCCACAGCACGGAAAACACGCTGAGGATGCTTCAAAATTGCACCCCTGCTAAAATGTGGAGAAAATTAAGGACCTCAAGTACTTAAACCACTTCAACAACTATGTAAATGGTCATCCCGCCGGCTTTAATTGCCGGTGGGACTTCCGCATTCGGGAGGCGTGCTTGCACCCAGACGCGTCAATGGGGAACCCGGAAGCGTGTGGGTTGGAGCTGGGCTCTGAACCCGAACAAGATTTCTCAGATTTTCGGAGCTCCCCGCCCCCAACGCTGCAAAATCAAGCCCAGGATCCCATATGCTTTTTTAACCACTTTCTCAACCTGCCCTGCCCTCCTTCAACAATTTGTGTACATATACCCCCAGATCTCTCTGTTCCTGTACCCCTTTTAGAGTTGTGCCCTCGAGTTTATATTGCCTCTCCTCGTTCTTCCTACCGAAATGTATTTTTCTGCATTAAATTTCATCTGCCACGTGTCTGCCCATTCCATCAGCCTGTCTATATCCTCTTGAAGTCTATCACTATCCTCCTCACTGTTCACTACCCTTCCAAGTTTTGTGTCATCTGCAAATTTGGAAATTGTGCCCTGTACACCCAAGTCCAAGTCATTAATATATATCAAGAAAAGCAGTGGTACCAGCACCGACCCCTGGGGAACACCACTGTACACCTCCCTCCAGTCCGAAAAACAACCATTCACCACTACTCTCTGTTTCCTGTCCCTTAGCCAATTCTGTATCCATGTTGCTACTGCCCCCTTTATTCCATAGACCGCAATCTTGATGATAAGCCTACCATGCGGCACTTTATCAAACGCCTTTTGAAAGTCCATATACACCACATCAACTGCATTGCCCTCATCTACCCTCTCTGTTACCTCATCAAAAAACTCTATCAGGTCAGTTAAACACGATTTGCCTTTAACAAATCCGTGCTGGCTTTCCCTAATCAATCCACCCTCGTCCAAGTGACTGTTAATTCTGTCCCGGATTATCGTTTCTAAAAGTTTCCCCACCACTGAGGTTAAACTGACTGGCCTGTGGTTGTTGGGTTTATCCTGACACCCTTTTTTGAACAAGGGTGGAACATTTGCAATTCTCCAGTCCTCTGGCACCACCCCCATATCGAAGGATGTTTGGAAGATTATGGCCAGTACCTCCGCAATTTCCACCCTTACTTCCCTCAGCAACCTAGGATGCATCCCATCCAGACCAGGTGACTTATCTACTTTAAGTACAGCTAGCCTTTCCAGTACCTCTTCTTTATCAATTATTAGCCCATCCAGTATCTCAACTGTATCTTCCTTTACTGAGACTCTGGCAGCATCTTCCTCCTTGGAAAAGACAGTTGCAAAATACTCATTTAGTAACTCAGCCTCCATGAGTAGATCTCCTTTATGGTCCTTCATTGGCCCCACCCCTCCTCTTACTACCCGTTTACTGTTCACATGCCTGTAGAAGACTTTTGAATTCCTTTTTATGTTGGCCGCCAGTCTATTCTCATACTCTCTCTTTGCCCCTCTTATTTCCTTTTTCATTTCCCCTCTGAACTTTCTATATTCTGCCTGATTCTCACTTGTGTTATCAACCTGACATCTGTCATACACCCATTTTTTCCATTTCATCTTGCTCTCTATCTCATTTGTTATCCAGGGAGCTCTGGCTTTAGTTGCCCTACATTTCTGCCTCGTCGGAATGTGCCCAGACTGTACCTGAACCATCTCCTCCTTAAAGGCCGCCCACTGTTCAATTATAGTTTTGCCTGCCAACATGGCAAAGGTTACTGGTAAGCTCGAAGATTGGGAAAACTTTAAAAACCAGCAAAGGATGACTAAAAGAATAATAAAGAGGGAAAATAAATTATGAGAGTAAACTAGTTTAGGGTGTTTTGGGGTTGTTCTCACCCTATTGATCGGTGCATGTATCTGGTCCCCGGTCCAGCCAAGGAACACTTATACCTCACGGATCGGGGGTTCAGGAAAACGGGACTTAAGCTAACGCACCCAGTGATGGATCACATAGTCGAATAGCACAGAGAACACACAAACTCGGTGTTTGAATTGAATTGGAATGTTGGTTTTATTATACTGTCAACACGAAGAAAATAACGATACAAACGGTCCTACACAGTACATTGAGTTACACACACCCACTACAGTACTTTATCCCGCTAAACCAAGAGGTTGGTGGGGACCCTGGAGACACCTATCTCACACACACACACACACACACACACATGTATGGTCAAGGCTCACCAATCCTTTGCACTTGCAGGTCTGGCTGACCGGTTCTCTCACGTAGGGGTCGTTGGTTTCGCTGGAAGCTGCTCTCCTCCCTGGAGAGTGCAAACCAAGAGACTGCAAAACAAGAGAGAGAGGGGTTTTGAGCTTCCACTTATATACCCCTCTCTTACAATGGTCTTCGTCACTTAAATGAGGCACTTCCATGTCTGTTTAAACAGTTCTTACAAAGTCCTTAAGAATCTTTGATGGCTTTTGATGGTCTCTCATCATGTTTCAATTGCTTCTCTCGATGGGCCATTGTTCATTCTGATTTGTTGAGCACTTGCCACACAAGGCTTCCTTTTCATCCCACGACCGAGGTGTTGATCAGTTTTGCTTTAAAACAAAGACATGGCCCCACTGGAGCAGTTGCCTCTCAATGGCCGACTGCCTCTCTGATCATTGACCACCTGCTGTAGGTTTTGCATTAAAACAGAGACATGTCCGAAGCAGTAATTCTCCCACATTCCACTGTGTGCGTTGTTGATTCGTCTGGTGACCTCTCACCTATCCTTCCATCTTAGGATTTTGGTCAATGGCCAAAGTTTTACATCCTCAGGGAAAAGGTGGAATTCCCAGAATTCTTACACGAGCAAGAAATATAAAAACTGACAGTCAAAGCTTCTACAAGGATATAAAAAGGAAGAGGGTAGCTAAAGTAAACATTGGTCCCTGAGAGGATGAGACTGGGGAAATAGCAATGGAAAACAAGGAAATAGCAGAGGAATTGAACAGATGTTTTGTATCTGTCTTCACAGTAGAAGACACTAATAACAAACCAATAATAGTAGAAAATCAAGGGGCAAAGGGAAGGGAGGAACTAAAAACAATCACAATCACTAGAGAAAAAGTACTAGGTAAACTAATGGGTCTAAAGGCTGACAAGTCCCCTGGACCTGATGGCTTGCATCCGAGGGTCTTAAAGGAAGTGGCTACAGAGATAGTGGATGCATTGGTTGTAATCTTCCAGAATTCACTAGATTCTGGAAAGGTCCCAGCGGATTGGAAAACCGCAAATGTAACACCCCCATTCAAGAAGGGAGTGAGATAGAAAGCAGGTAACTATAGACCAGTTAGCCTAACATCTGTCATTGGGAAAATGCTGGAATCCATTATTAAGGAAGTAGTAGCAGGACATTTGGAGACTCATAATACAATCAAGGAGAGTCAACATGGTTTTATGAAGGGGAAATCATGTCTGACAAATTTATTAGAGTTCTTTGAGGAAGTAACGGGCAGGGTGGATAAAGGGGAACCAATGGATGCAGTATATTTGGGTTTCCAAAAGGCATTCGATAAGGTGCCACATAAAAGATTACTGCACAAGATAAGAGCTCATGGTGTTGGGGGTAATATACTGGCATAGATAGCGGATTGGCTAACTAACAGAAAACAAAGAGTCAGGATAAAAGGGTCATTTTCAAAATGGCAATCTGTAACTAGTGGGGTGCCGCAGGGCTCAGTGCTGGGGCCTCAACTATTTACAATATATATCAATGACTTGGATGAAGGAACTGAGTGTCTTGTGGCCAAATTTGCTGATGATACAAAGATAGGTGGAAAAGCAAGTTGTGATGAGGACACAAAGTGTCTGCAAAGGGATATTGACAGGTTAAGCGAATGGGCAGAAATTTGGCAGATGGAATATAAAGTGGGAAAAGTCATCCACTTTGGGATGAAAAATAAAAAGGTAAAATATTATTTGAATGGAGAAATACTACAAAATGCTGCGGTACAGAGGGATCTGGGTGTCCTCGTACATGAAACACAAAAAGTCAACATACAGGTGCAGCAGGTAATCCGGAAGGCAAATGGAATATTGGCCTTTATTTCTAGGGGGATGGAGTATAAAAGCAGGGAAGTCATGCTCCAACTGTACAGGGTGCTGGTGAGACCACACCTGGAGTACTGCGTACAGTTCTGTTGCCCTTATTTAAGGAAGGACATACTTGCATTGGAGGCAGTTCAGAGAAGGTTCACTAGGTTGATTCCGGGTATGGAAGGATTGTCTTATGAGGAAAGATTGAACAGGTTGGGTCTATACTCATTGGAGTTTAGAGGAATGAAAGGAGATCTTATTCAAATATAAGATTCTGAGGGGACTCGATAGGGTAGATGCTGAGAGGATGTTACCCCTCATGGGGGAATCTAAAACAAGGGGGCATAGTCTCAGAATAAGGGGTCGCCCGTTTAAGACAGAAATGAGGAAGAATTTCTCCTCCCAGAGGGTCATGAATCACGGGATCCAAGGTGAGGTAGTCAATTGGATACAAAATTGGATTGACGGCAGAAGACAGAGGGTAGTTGTAGAGGGTTGTTTTCAAACTGGAGGCCTATGACCAGCGGTCATAGAGTCATCGAGTCATAGAGTCATACAGCACGGATAGAGGCCCTTCGGCCCATCGTGTCCGCGCCGGCCATCAGCCCTGTCTACTCTAATCCCATATTCCAGCATTTGGTCCGTAGCCTTGTATGCTATGGCATTTCAAGTGCTCATCCAAATGCTTCTTGAATGTTGTGAGGGTTCCTGCCTCCACAACCCTTTCAGGCAGTGAGTTCCAGACTCCAACCACCCTCTGGGTGAAAAAGTTCTTTCTCAAATCCCCTCTAAACCTCCCGCCTTTTACCTTGAATCTATGTCCCCTTGTTGTAGAATCCTGAACGAAGGGAAAAAGCTCCTTAGTATCCATCCTATCTGTGCCCCTCATAATTTTGTACACCTCAATCATGTCCCCCCTCAGCCTCCTCTGCTCCAAGGAAAACAAACCCAATCTTCCCAGTCTCTCTTCATAGCTGAAGCGCTCCAGCCCTGGTAACATCCTGGTGAATCTCCTCTGCACCCTCTCCAAAGCGATCACATCCTTCCTGTAGTGTGGCGACCAGAACTGCACACAGTACTCCAGCTGTGGCCTAACCAGTGTTTTATACAGCTCCATCATAACCTCCTTGCTCTTATATTCTATGCCTCGGCTAATAAAGGCAAGTATCCCATATGCCTTCTTTACCACCTTATCTACCTGTTCCGCCGCCTTCAGGGATCTGTGAACTTGCACACCAAGATCCCTCTGACCCTCTGTCTTGCCTAGGGTCCTCCCATTCATTGTGTATTCCCTTGCCTTGTTAGTCCCTCCAAAGTGCATCACCTCGCACTTTTCCGGGTTAAATTCCATTTGCCACTGTTCCGCCCATCTGACCAACCCATCTATATCGTCCTGCAGACTGAGGCTATCCTCCTCGCTATTTACCACCCTACCAATTTTTGTATCATCAGCGAACTTACTGATCATACCTTTTACATTCATATCCAAGTCGTTAATGTAGACCACAAACAGCAAGGGACCCAGCACCGATCCCTGTGGTACCCCACTGGCCACAGGCTTCCAGTCACAAAAACAACCTTCGACCATCACCCTCTGCCTTCTGCCACTAAGCCAGTTTTGTATCCAAAGTGCCAAGGCACCCTGGATTCCATGGGCTCGTACCTTCTTGACCAGTCTCCTGTGGGGGACTTTATCGAAGGCCTTACTGAAATCCATGTATACCACATCCACTGCGTTACCCTCATCCACACGCCTAGTCACCCCCTCAAAAAATTCAATCAAATTAGTCAGACATGATCTTCCCTTGACAAAGCCATGCTGACTATCCCTGATTAATCCTTGCTTCTCCAAGTGGAGACTAATTTTGTCCTTCAGAATTTTTTCCAATAATTTTCCTACCACTGATGTTAGGCTCACTGGCCTGTAGTTCCCCGGTTTTTCCCTACTCCCCTTCTTGAATAATGGCACTACATTAGCGGTTCTCCAGTCCTCTGGCACATCCCCTGTGGCCAGAGAGGTTCTGAATATATGTGTCAGAGCCCCCGCAATCTCCTCCTTTGCCTCACACAGTATGCCTCAGGGATCGGTGCTGGGTCCGCTGTTATTTGTTATTTATATTAATGATTTGGATGAGAATTTAGGAGGCATGGTTAGTAAGTTTGCAGATGACACCAAGATTGGTGGCATTGTGGACAGTGAAGAAGGTTATCTCGGATTGCAACGGGATCTTGATAAATTGGGCCAGTGGGCCGATGAATGGCAGATGGAGTTTAATTTAGATAAATGTGAGGTGATGCATTTTGGTAGATCGAATCGGGCCAGGACCTACTCCGTTAATGGTAGGGCATTGGGGAGAGTTATAGAACAAAGAGATCTCGGAGTACAGGTTCATAGCTCCTTGAAAGTGGAGTCACAGGTGGATAGGGTGGTGAAGAAGGCATTCAGCATGCTTGGTTTCCTTGGTCAGAACATTGAATACAGGAGTTGGGATGTCTTGTTGAAGTTGTACAAGACATTAGTAAGGCCACACTTGGAATACTGTGTACAGTTCTGGTCACCCTATTATAGAAAGGATATTATTAAACTAGAAAGAGTGCAGAAAAGATTTACGAGGATGCTACCGGGACTTGATGGTTTGACTTATGGGGAGAGGTTAGATAGACTGGGACTTTTTTCCCTGGAGAGTAGGAGGTTAAGGGGTGATCTTATCGAAGTCTATAAAATAATGAGGGGCATAGATAAGGTCGATAGTCAAAATCTTTTTCCAAAGGTAGGGGAGTCTATAACGAGGGGAGATAGATTTAAGGTGAGAGGGGAGAGATACAAAAGGGTCCAGAGGGGCAATTTTTTCACTCAAGGGGTGGTGAGTGTCTGGAACGAGCTGCCTGAGGCAATAGCAGAGGCGGGCACAATTTTGTCTTTTAAAAAGCATTTGGACAGTTACATGGGTAAGAGGGATATAGAGGGATATGGGCCAAGTGCAGGCAATTGGGACGAGCTTAGTGGTATAAACTGGGCGACATGGACATGTTAGGCCGATGGACCTGTTTCCATGTTGTAAACTTCTATGATTCTAAGAAAGGGAAGATAGATTATGAAAATAAATTAGCAAAAAATATAAAAACAGATAGCAAGAGTTTCTACAGTTGCATAAAAAGAAAAAGGGTGCTGAGGCAAACGTATGTCCCTTAGAGGAAATTAATGGTGGGAAACATGGAGATGGCAAAAATGCTGAACAAATATTTTGTTTCAGTCTTTACGGTAGAGGACACTAAGAATATCCCAACACTGGACAAACAGGGGGCTCGAGTGGGGGAGAAGCTAAATACGATTAAAATCACTAAGGAATTGGTACTCAGTAAAATAATGGGACTCAAGGCGGATAAATCCCCTGGACCTGATGGCTTACATCCTAGGGTCTTGAGGGAAGTGGCAGTGGGGATTGTGGATGCTTTGGTAATAATTTTCCAAAATTTTCTGGACTCAGCAAAGGTCCCGGCAGATTGGAAAACTGCTAATGTAACACCCTTATTTAAAAAGGGTAGTAGGCAGAAGGCTGGAAATTATAAACCAGTTAGCCTAACATCTGTGGTGGGTAAAATTTTGGAGTCTATTATTAAGGAGACAGTAACGGAACATTTAGATAAACATAATTTAATAGGACAAAGTCAGCATGGCTTTACGAAGGGGAAGTCATGTCTGACAAATTTGCTTGAGTTCTTTGAGGATATAACGTACAGGATGGATAAAGGGGAACCAGTGGACGTAGTGTATTTAGACTTCCAGAAGGCATTCGACAAGGTGCCACATAAAAGATTATTGCTCAAGATAAAGAATCACTGGATTGGGGGTAATATTCTGGCATGGGTGGAGGATTGGTTATCTAACAGGAAGCAGAGAGTTGGGATAAATGGTTCATTCTCGGACTGACAACCAGTAGCCAGTGGTGTTCCACAGGGGTCGGTGCTGGGTCCCCAACTCTTTACAATCTATATTAACGATTTGGAGGAGGGGACCGAGTGTAACATATCAAAGTTTGCAGATGATACAAAGATGGGAGGGAAAGTAGAGAGTGAGGAGGACATAAAAAAACCTACAAGGGGATATAGACAGGCTGGGTGAGTGGGCGGAGATTTGGCAGACGCAATACAATATTGGAAAATGTGAGGTTATGCACTTTGGCAGGAAAAATCAGAGAGCAAGTTATTATCTGAATGGCGAGAAACTGGAAAGTATTGCAGTACAAAGGGATCTGGGGGTCCTAGTGCAAGAAAATCAAAAAGTTAGTATGCAGGTGCAGCAGGTGATCAAGAAGGCCAACGGAATGTTGGCTTTTATTGCTCGGGGGATAGAATATAAAAACAGAGAGGTATTGCTGCAGTTATATAAGGTATTGGTGAGACCGCACCTGGAATACTGCATACAGTTTTGGTCTCCATACTTAAGAAAAGACATCCTTGCTCTCGAGGCAGTACAAAAAAGGTTCACTCAGCTCATCCCGGGGATGAGGGGGTGGACATATGAGGAGAGGTTGAGTAGATTGGGACTCTACTCATTGGAGTTCAGAAGAATGAGAGGCGATCTTATTGAAACATATAAGATTGTGAAGGGGCTTGATCGGGTGGATGCGGTAAGGATGTTCCCAAGGATGGGTGAAACTAGAACGAGGGGGCATAATCTTAGAATCAGGGGCTGCTCTTTCAAAACTGAGATGAGGAGAAACTTCTTCACTCAGAGGGTAGTAGGTCTGTGGAATTTGCTGCCCCAGGAAGCTGTGGATGCTACATCATTAAATAAATTTAAAACAGAAACAGACAGTTTCCTAGAAGTAAAGGGAATTAGGGGTTACGGGGAGCGGGCAGGAAATTGGACATGAAGCCGAGTTCAGATCGGTCAAAGCCCTGTGGGTGGCGGAGAGGGCCCAGGGGCTGAGTGGCCGGGTCCTGCTCCTACTTCTTGTGTTCTTTAGATTTGAGGTTAGGATCAGATCAGCCATGATCTTATTGAATGGCGGAGCAGGCTCGAGGGGCCGATTGGCCTACTCCTGCTCCTATTTCTTATGTTTCTTATGTAATATGTTACCCCCTACACCATGAGCTCTTATTTTGTGTAGTAGCCCTTGATGTGGTACTTTGTCATTAGAATAGTGATAACTGGGGACTTCAACTATTTGGATAGTTGAAGTCCCCAGTTATCACTACTCCATAGCTTTTGCACCTCTCTGTATTTTCCCTCCAAATTTGCTCCTCTATCTCCTTCCCACTAGTTGGTGGCCTATAGAATACACCCAGTAGTGTAATGGTACCTCTTATTTCTTAACTCTAACCAAATAGATTCTGTCCATGACCCTTCCAGGACATCCTCTCTCTCCAGTACTGCAATATTCTCCTTAATCAATACTGCCACTCCCCTCCTTTCTCTCCTTCCTTTTCTTTGGAACAGAGCAGGCTGAGGGGAGATTTACTTAAGGTGTATAAAATTACGAGAGGCCTAGATAGAAGGACCTATTTCCCTTCGCGGAGAGGTCAATAACCAGGGGCATAGATTTAAAGTAATTCGTAGAAGGATTGCAGGGGAGTTGAGGAGAAATTTTTTCACCCAGAGGGTGTTGGGGGTCTGGTTCCCACTGCCAGAAAGGGTGGGAGAGGCAGAAACCCTCATCACATTTAAAAAGTACTTGGAAATGCACTTGAAGTGTCGTAACCTACAAGGCTATGGACTAAGAGCTGGAAAGTGCAATTGAACTGGATAGCTCTTTTTCAGCCAGTACAGACAAGATAGGCCGAATGGCCTTCTTCTGTGTCATAAATTTCCATAATTCTATGACTCTTTGTGCCCTCCTCACAGCTTACTTTCCCACGTAGCTTTGTATTGGCAGCAAACTTGAATACATTAGAATCATAGAATCATTGAATGGTTACAGCACAGAAAGTGATTATAGCACATTCAGCTCGGTGAGCCTGTGCCGGCTCTCTGCAAGAGCAATCCAGTTAGTCCCACTCCCCCGCCCTTTCCCCGCAGCCCTGCAAATTTTTTTCCTTCAAGTATTTATCCAATTCCCTTTTGAAAGACACAAGGCCGTAGCGCTGAAGACTTGTGCTCCAGAATGAGCTGGACCTCTAGCCAAACTTCCAGTACAGCTACAACACTGGCATCTACCCGACAATGTGGAAAATTGCCCAGGTATGTCCTATCCACAAAAAGCAGGACAAATCCAATCTGGCCAATTACCGCCCCATCAGTCTACTCTCAATCATCAGCAAAGTGATGGAAGGTGTCGTCGACAGTGCTATCAAGCGGCACTTACTCACCAATAACCTGCCCATCGAAGCTCAGTTTGGGTTCCGCCAGGACCACTCGACTCCAGACCTCATTACAGCCTTGGTCCAAACATGGACAAAAGAGCTGAATTCCAGAGGTGAGGTGAGAGTGTCTGCCCTTGACATCAAGGCAGCATTTGACCGAGTGAGGCACCAAGGAGCCCTAGTAAAATTGAAGTCAATGGGAATTGGGGAAAACTTTCCAGTGGCTGGAGTCGTACCTAGCACAAAGGAAGATGGTAGTGGTTGTTGGAGGCCAATCATCTCAGCCCCAGGACATTGCTGCAGGAGTTCCTCAGGGCAGTGTCCTAGGCCCAACCATCTTCAGCTGCTTCATCAATGACCTTCCCTCCATCATAAGGTCAGAAATGGGGATGTTCGCTGATGACTGCACAGTGTTCAGTTCCATTCACAACCCCTCAGATAATGAAGCAGTCCGTGCCCGCATGCAGCAAGACCTGGACAACATCCAGGCTTGGGCTGATAAGCAGCAAGTAACATTCACGCCAGACAAGTGTCAGGCAATGACCATCTCCAATGACAATCACCAGGTATTGTTCTGTGATTTATAAATGTGAGAGGTTCGAGGATTTCTTGACATTCACCTGAGGAAGGAGGAAGCCTCCGAAAGCTTGTGAATTTTAAAATAAAATTGTTGGACTATAACTTGGTGTTGTAAAATTGTTTACAATTGTCATCTCCAACAAGAGAGAATCTAACCATCTCCCCTTGACATTCAACGTCATTACCATCACCGAATCCCCCACCATCAACATCCTGGGGGTCACCATTGACAAGAAACTTAACTGGACCAGCCATTTAAATACTGTGGCTACAAGAGCAGGTCAGAGGCTGGGTATTCTGCAGCGAGTGACTCACCTCCTGACTCCCCAAAGCCTTTCCACCATCTACAAGGCACAAGTCAGGAGTGTGATGGAATACTCTCCACTTGCCTGGATGAGTGCAGCTCCAACAACACTCAAGAAGCTCGACACTATCCAGGACAAAGCAGCCCGCTTGATTGGCACCCCATCCACCACCCTAAACATTCACTCCCTTCACCACCGGCGCACAGTGGCTGCAGTGTGTATCATCCACAGGATGCACTGCAGCAACTCGCCAAGGCTTCTTCAACAGCACCTTCCAAACCCTCGACCTCTACCACGTAGATGGACAAGAGCAGCAGGTACATGGGAACAACACCACCTGCACCTTCTCCTCCGAGTCACACACCATCCTGACTTGGAACTATATCGCCGTTCCTTCATTGTCGCTGGGTCAAAATCCTGGAACTCTGCAATGTGCTCACCTACTTCCTTTAAAACCCTGGGATGGAAACCATCTGGTCCTGGGGATTTGTCACTCTTTAGTGCTATTAAATTTATTCATTACTGTTGCTCTCCTTATATTAATTTTATCGAGTCCCTGTCCCCGATTCAATGTTAGTTTTCTTGGGATTTCCGGCATGCTATCCTCTTTTTCTACTGTAAATACTGATGCAAAGTCATCGTTCAGCATGTCCGCCATTTCCCCATTGTCAATGACAATATCCCCACTTTCAGTTTTTAAGGGGCCAACACTGCTCCTGACCACCCTCTTTTTCCTAATGTAACTATAAAAGTTCTTCGTACTGGTTTTCATATCCCTTGCAAGTTTCTTTTCATACTCTCTTTTTGTAGCTGTTACTATCTGTTTTGTGACCCTTTGTTGATCTTTGTATCTTTCCCATTCGCCAGGATCTGTGCCAGTTTTTGCCTTTTTGTATGCCCTTTCCTTATGTCTTATTCTGTCCCTTACCTCTTTAGTTGTCCATGGCTGTTTTTTTCTGGCAAGTAGAGTTCTTGCCCCTCAGGGGTATAAACCAATTCTGTATCACATTAAATGTTTCTATAAACATTTCCCACTGATCATTAGTCGTTTTACCCATTATCAGATTTGCCCAGTTTACTGTGGACAGTCTCTGTCTCATCCCATTGAAGTCGGCCTTACCCAAGTCCAGAATCTTAGCAGCTGACTCACTTTTTTCCCTTTCAAACATTACACTGAACTCGATCATGTTATGATCGCTATTGGATAGATGTTCGCGTACAGTTAAGCCGTTAACTAAATCTGTTTCATTACTCATTACTAAATCTAGTATGGCTTGCCCCCTTGTTGCCTCTAGGACATACTGCTGTAGAAAACTATCCCGGACATACTCAAGAAATTCACTACCTTTCTGACAGTTGCTCGTCTGCTTTTCCCAATCTATGTGAAGGTTAAAGTCCCCCATTAAGACCACTATGCCTTTCTTAAAAGCTTGTCTAATCTCTGCATTTATACAATCTAGCACTTCAGAGCTGCTGCCAGGGCTCCTATACACAACTCCCACTATAGTCTTAGATCCTTTCCTATTTCTCAATTCAACCCATAAGGTCTCTGTTGGCTGCTTACCTCTCGTTCTATCCTCGTTTATCATTGAAGTGATTTCATCTCTAATCATTAAGGCTACTCCTCCCCCTCTTCCATTTTCCCTATCTCTCCTGTAGACCTTATAACCTGGTATATTTAGTTCCCAATCCTGACCATCCTGCAGCCATGTCCCAGTTATAGCTATCATGTCATTCCCTCCAATTTGAATTTGAACCTGTAGTTCATTTAATTTATTCCTTATACTCCGTGCGTTTGTATATAGAACTCTTAGTTGGGCCACACACCCTAGCCTGACCTTCAGCTTTGATGCTGGGTTCATCGCCTTACGCCTTCTAGTTTTCACTTGATCTGTAGTGTCTAAAGTACACTTTCTTTATGCTGCTCTACGCTTTTCCCTTTCACTTGTTCTTGAACAACTGTTTGTACTATTTGTATTGTAAATTTCCCCTGGGTCTTCCCCTCTCTTGCTGCTCTCAACTTTACTCCCTTCTGACTCCTCGCTCAGGTTCCCATCCCCCTGCCATTAAAAGATATGAAGGCAGATAAGCAATGTTAAACATTTAAATAAATAATTCATAATTCCCAACGAATACACATACCCTTGAGGAATAAAAACGACACAGGAAAAGTGATCCAACCATGACTGATGAGAGAAGTTCGGATCGTTTTAGATTAAAAGAAGAGGCTTACAATGCTGCCAAAAACAGTAGTAAGCCAGAGGATTGGGAGGGTTTTCGAAATCAGCAGAGGATGACCAAGAAATTGAATATGACAGCAAACTAGCAAGAAATATACAAACAGATTGTAAGAGCTTCTACAAGTGTGTAAAACAGAAGAGATTAGCGAAAGTAAACATGGGTCCTTTAGAGGCAGAGATAAGGGAAATTATAACGGGGAATAAGGAAATGGCAGAGACGTTAAACAAATAGTTTATATCTGTCTTCACTGTAGAAGTCACAAAAAATATCGAAAATAGTGGGGAACCAAGGGGCTAATGAGAGGGAGCAAGTTAAAGTAATTAAGATTAGTAAAGAAAAAATTTAGAAAAATTAATGGGACTAAAAGCCGATAAATCCCCTGGACCCGATGGCCTGCATCTTAGAATTTTAAAAGAGGTGGCTTAAATGTTGGTGTTCAGAGAGATTTGGGTGTCCTGTACACGAATCACAGAAAGTTAACTTACAAGTGCAGCAACCAATTAGGAAGGCAAATAGTATGGTGGCATTTATTGCAAGGAGGTTGGAGTACAAGAGTAAGGAAGTCCTGCTGCAACTGTAAAGGGCTTTGGTGACACCTGGAGTACTGTGTGCAGTTTTGGACTCTTTATCTAAAAATGGATATACTTGCCTTAGAGGCGGTGCAACGAAGGTTCACTGGATTGATTCCTGGGATGAGAGGGTTGTCCTATGAGGAGAGATTGAGTAGAATGGGCCTACACTCTCTGGAGTTTAGAAGAATGAGAGGTGATCTCATTGAAACATATAAGATTCTGAGGGGGCTTGACAGGGTAGATGCTGAGAGGTTGTTTCCCCTGGCTGGAGAGTCTACAACTAGGGGGCATAGTTGCAGGATAAGGGGTGGGCCATTTAAGACTGAGATGAGGAGGAATTTCTTCACTGAGAGGGTTGTGAATCTTTGGAATTCTCGACCGCAGAGGGCTGTGGATGCTGAGTTGTTGAGTATATTCAAGGCTGAGATAGAGAGATTTTTGGTCTCGAGGGGAATCAAGGGATATGGGCAGGAAAATGGAGTTAAGGTAGAAGATCAGCCATGATCTTAATGAAAGGCGGAGCAGGTCCAAGGGACCGTATGGCCTGCTCCTGCTCCTGCTCCTATTTCCTATGTTCTTATGTTAACCTTGGCACCAGCCACGCAGCAGCAGAGGACAGTGTCTATCCCCCTGAATATACTAGCCCCAACCACTATCACATTCCTTTTTACTCCCCCAACTTAACTCTGCCCACTTGAATGGCCTCCTGTACCATGGTGCTGTGGTCAGTTTGCCCATCCTCACTTTGTTTTCATCCACACAGGTAGCAAATACCTCGTACCTGTTGGACAAGGTCAAAGGCTGAGGCTCCTCCATCACTGCATCCTGGGTCCTCATACCTGCCTGACTCGCAGTCACACCCTCCTGTCCCTGACCATTGACCAAATCTAAACTACTACCTAACCTAAGAGGTGTGACTGTCTCCTGGATCAAAGTCATAGAATCATAGAATCATAGAAGTTACAACATGGAAACAGGCCCTTCGGCCCAACATGTCCATGTCGCCCAGTTTATACCACTAAGCTAGTCCCAATTGCCTGCACTTGGCCCATATCCCTCGATACCCATCTTCCCCATGTAACTGTCCAAATGCTTTTTAAAAGACAAAATTGTACCCGCCTCTACTACTGCCTCTGGCAGCTCGTTCCAGACACTCACCACCCTTTGAGTGAAAAAATTGCCCCTCTGGATCCTTTTGTATCTCTCCCCTCTCACCTTAAATCTGTGCCCCCTCGTTATAGACTCCCCTACCTTTGGGAAAAGTGTCCAGATAACTCTCCCCCTCCCTGATGCGTCGTAATGTCTGCAGCTCAGACTCCAGCTCAACAACTCTGAGCCAAAGTTCCTCGAGTTGCAGACACTTACTGCTGATGTGGTTTCTCGGGATCTCACTGGTCTCCCCCAACTCCCACAAACTGCAGTTATGACACACCACCTGCCCTGGCATCCCTATCTAACCTTGTTTTATATATTTAATTAGTTAAAGTTTTTATACGTTCGATATTTTTAGTTTTATTTTCTAATTAGTTTATCCAGTTTGTTATTAATTTAATAAAGTAATAGTAGGTTATAGTTTCCCAGCTCTTAGTTTAAACCACTATCACTATCCTCCTTATTGTTCACTGCACTTCCATGTTTCGTGTCATATGCAATTGAGAATATATCTGGATAACTGTGCATTCCCAGCCTGAATGAATCTTCTACTCAATCATTTACATGAAAACAATGAAGCAGAAAATCTTTCCTATAGTTGCTCAGCTGCACTCCTGACCCTGTCCACGCCCACCTCTCCACTAACTTTTCGCCCCCCTCTCGATTTGTCTCCTTCCTCCCCTCTCTGCCCCCCTCCCCCATCAGTTCTTAAGGATTTTCGATAGTTGCCTCAGTGCTCTCTTTGTTCCTATGGTTTAGGTCTAGCCCACTCTTCCTGTTCCAGTCCTTTTTGTTGCGATAATGTTCTCAGTTATTTACGAAGGTGGCATTGTTGCTTTCACACCACATTGCCAGCCACTCACTAACATCCTCCGTTGTCTTGGTGAACTCCCCTCCTTTCACAAACACTGGGAGTATCCCAGAGAGCATTACTTTGCATCCACTATCTTTGAGTTTTGAGGCAATCTTTGTGTTTGTGCCTTTTAAGGCACCTGAGTTGTTTCTCCCTGTGGCATTTACTCCTACATGGACGACCACCACTTCTGTCCCCTTCCCTATCCCTTCTAACCTTTCCTCAATATATACATGATGTGATAGCTTACCACCCTGTAGGTATTTTCCTTACGACACAAGTGTCACACAATAACCACCAACAACAAGAGAGAGTCTAACCACCTCCCCTCGACATCCAACGGCATGATCATCGCTTACTCCCCGTGCATCAACATCCTGGGGATCACCATTGACCAGGAACTCAACTGGCCCAACCATATAAATGCTGTGGCTAAAAGAGCAGGTCAGAGACTGGGTATTCTGTGGTGAGTGACTCACCACCTTCAAGATGTAAGTCAGGAGTGTGATGGAATACTCTCCACTTGCCTGGATGGGTGCAGCTCCAACAACACAATAAGCTCGACACTATGATTGTATGATTCTATCTTGGACAGAGCAGTCTATTTGATCGGCAACCCATCCATCACCTTAAACATCCACTCCTTTCACCACCGGCATACCATGGCTGTAGTGTGTACCATCTACAGGACACAATGCAACAACTTGCCAAGGCTTCTTCAGCAGCACCTCCCAAACTTGCGACCTCCACCACCTAGAAGGACAAGGGCAGCAGGTGAATGGGAACACCATCACCTCCAAGTCACATATCATCCCGACTTGGACAAATATCGGCCGTTCCTTCATCGTTGCTGTATCAAATTCCCGGAACATAGGAACAGGAGTCGGCCATTCAGCCCCTCGAGCCCACTCCGCCATTTGATAAGATCATGGTTGATCTATGATCTAACTCCATATACCTGCCTTTGGCCCATATCCCTTAATACCTTTGGTTGGCAAAAAGTTATCTATATCAGATTTAAATTTAGCAATTGAGCTAGTATCAATTGCCGTTTGCGGAAGAGAGTTCCAAACTTCTACCACCCTTTGTGTGTAGAAATGTTTTCTAATCTCGCTCCTGAAAGGTCTGGCTCTAATTTTTAGACTGTGCCCCCTACTCCTAAAATCCCCAACCAGCGGAAATAGTTTCTCTCTATCCACCCTATCTGTTCCCCTTAATATCTTATAAACTTCGATCAGATCACCCCGAAACCTTCGAAACTCGAGAGAATACAACCCCAATTTGTGTAATCTCTCCTCGTAACTTAACCCTTGAAGTCCGGGTATCATTCTAGTAAACCTACGCTCCACTCCCTCCAAGGCCAATATGTCCTTCCGAAGGTGCAGTGCCCAGAACTGCTCACAATACTCCAGGTGCAGTCTAACCAGGGTTTTGTATAGCTGCAGCATAACTTCTGCCCCCTTGTGCTCCAGTCCTCCAGCTATAAAGGCCAGCATTCCATTAGCCTTATTGATTATTTTCTGCACCTGTTCATGACACTTCAATGATCTATGTACCTGAACCCCTAAGTCACTTTGGACATCCACTGTTTTAACTTTTTACCATTTAGAAAGTAACCTGTTCTATCCTTTTTTGGTCCAAAGTGGATGACCTCACATTTGTCGACATTGAATTCCATTTGCCACAGTTTTGTCCATTCACCTAATCTATCAATATCCCTTTGTAATTTTATGTTTTCATCGACACTGCTTACAATGCCACCAATCTTTGTGTCATGGGCAAACTTCGATATGAGACTTTCTATGCCTTCATCGAAGTCGTTGATAAATATTGTGAATAATTGAGGCCAATGTGAGTACCTTCCCATTATGCCTACTCTCTGTCGCCTTTCGCTCAGCCAACTTCCTAACCAAGTCCATACTTTTCCCTCGATTCCATGGGCTTCTATCTTAGCTAACAGTCTCTGATGTGGGACTTTATCAAATGCCTTCTGTTAAGTCCATATAAATAACATCCATTGACATTCTCCTGTCCTCGACTTTAGTCACCTCTTCAAAAAATTCAATCAGGTTTGTCAGGCACGACCTACCTTTCACAAATCCATGCTGGCTCTCCCTGATGAACTGAAAATTCTCGAGGTGTTCAGTCACCCTATTCTTAATTATAGACTCCAGCATTTTCCCCACAACAGATGTTAGGCTAACTGGTCTATAATTCCCTGGTTTCCCTCTCTCTCCTTTCTTAAAAAGCGGAGTGACATGTGCAATTTTCCAATCTAGAGGGACAGTTCCTGAATCTAGAGAACTTTGAAAGATTATAGTTAGGGCATCTGCAATGTGCTCACCGACTTCCTTTAAAACCCTGGGATGGAAACCATCTGGTCCTGGGGATTTGTCACTCTTTAGTGCTATTATTTTCTTCATTGCTGTTGCTTTACTTGTGTTAATTTTATTGAGTCCCTGTCCCCGATTCAATATTTGCTGGACCTCCCTACCTATCAGCATTGAAAGAGCACCTTCACCATCCCAATTGCAGCAGTTTAAGAAGGAGGCCCACCACCACCTTCTCAAGGGCAACGAGGGATGGGCAATAAATGCCCGCATTGCCAGCAATGCTCGCATCCCAAGAATGAATTTAAAAAGCAGATGTCAACATCACTGGAGGTTAGTCTTGAGATATCTTTCTGGGTTTCTGGAATTTCAAACTGTCCCATGATTTCTAGATTTTCCACGTGTGGTGTGTCAGTCTAGTCTGCTGCAATTCTCCTCAGTCTTAAGACGTGAACATGCACTTGTATACTGCTGACTGAGTGCACAGTAAGCATGGTTCAATGTATATACTGCCTGAATACAGATAGATGGGAGGCTAATGTCACTGCATACAAAAGGTCGATGGGATGACAGGTGATGTTCCTCCTGCTCATTATCATCAACAGTTTTCCATCATCTTTGGGCTTTGGAGAGGAATTTCCCAGAATTCTTTTTCTCCCTGTATTGGCCTAGGTTTTTTTTCATCTGTTCTTTTGCCTCACACGGGAGATTACAAGGCTGCATGGTGATTCCATGGTGGGTGGAAAGTACTGGTGTCGTGTTTGCGAGCTGCAACACCCAAAATGGGACAGACTGATAACTGGCTTCAGGTCAAACTTGGGCAAGGAAACCTCCTGCTGATTACCACCTACCGCCCTCCCTCAGCTGATGAATCAGTCCTCCTCCATGTTGAGCATCACTTGGAGGAAGCACTGAGGGTAGCAAGGGCACAAAATGTACTCTAGGTGGGGGACTTCAATGTCCATCACCAAGAGTGGCTCGGTAGCACCACTACTGACCGAGCTGGCCGAGTCCTGAAGCTGCCAGACTGGGCCTGCAGCAGGTGGTGAGCGAACCAACACGAGGGAAAAACTTACTTGACCTCGTCCTCACCAATCTCCCTGTCGCAGATGCATCTGTCCATGACAGTATTGGTAGGAGTGACCACCGCACAGTCTCTGTGGGGACAAGGGGGGAAAATTGGATAAGGGTCCATTCTGGGCGATGGTAACACCCCGCGCCCGACGGACCCTGGGCAGGCAAGACGCGAGTTTCGACCCATCCGAGGACGAACCTGCAACCGGCGTTCCTTTCCGGGCCTTGCATGTGGAATTAATGCAATTCGCACTTTCCACCACCAGAGGGAGCGCCATCTCTTAACGGGAGGATATTTCTCAGAAATCTCTTAAAGGTAGCTGGTACCTGTTATTTGCTGAAAATAACAGTCGACTGTCTGCACGGAGTCTGAACAGAAATCAGACATCGCACACATAAAACACAGATGCAGATCCCATCCCTATGTTTACACACTGATGAGTTATGTTAAAACATTGAATAAAGGTTGCGCACCACTAAATCCCACATCCTCCAATCTGCACACCAGACCTCACCAATCTGCCGATCTGAGTTTGTACCAGGCCTGCGAGAGTGCATGCACCAAGGTTCTCTGCTGATGCACTACAGACCTTGGTGCAAGAGGTGGACAGAAGGAGGGACATCCTATATCCATGGGGGAGGGGGGGGGGGGGGGCAAGAGGCCCTCCAGACATATACTCAAAAGGCAGTGGGAGGCAGTGGGGGACGAAGTCAATGCCAGGCTCACAGCACCATGAACATTGATGCAGTGCAGGAAGAAGTTCAATGCTTTGACATGAGTGGTCAAGGTGAGTGAGGTCAACTGTCAAGTGGCGTCTCCTACCAACTGCACCACACACCACACCCCCATCACCCACATACCAATAAACTCTTTCCATCAGTACTCAACTCTTCCAACCAGATGCTTCCTCTCACCCTTACACATTACCACTGTTTCAAGCTGTCTACCCACAACTCACAGGCCACACACACTGGCAGTTATTCAACCATGACAGGCACATCACCCAGACACACGTCCCACTTTTTTGCAGGAGAAGGTGGCACATATCAGGAGGCAGCAAGTGGCCATGGTATTTAGCCCCTCGAGCCTGTTCCACCATTCAGTGAGATCATGGTGGACCTGTGACCTCACTCCATTTACCCGTCTTAGCCCTGTATCCCTTAATACCCTCGGTTCACAGAAATCTATCAATCTCAGATTTAACATTCACAAGTGAGCTCACATCAACTGCCGTTTGCAGAAGAGCGTTCCAAACGTCTCCCACCCTTTGTGTGTAGAGTCATTTCCTAACTTCACTCCTGCATGTCCTGGCTCTAAATGTTAGGCTATGTCCCCACGTCCTAGTATTCAAGTCGAGGAGACCTCCAAAAACAGCAACAAATGCATCAGCAGCCAGAAGCAATAATCCAGCCATGAACCTGTAAATCCTGCACGGTCCCTTTAAATAGCGCTGGTGGGGGTTCCTCCAGGCACTCTACGACACGTTCAGATGGTCGGGGTTAAGACTGTGCGTTGAGTTGAGCGTTAAGCCCCAAAATGCTGTGTATCACTTTAAATCGGTGTTGTACACTCATTGAATCCTTTTTCTCCCGACTTCACATGATTCCAGCATTTGTTATCTGCGTCTGCACTAATTCCAATACCAAGATGGCGTCCTTACAGCACTGTGGGAGAACCTTCACCACACGGACTGCAGCGGCTCACCACCACCTTCTCAAGGGCAATTAGGGATGGGCAATAAATGCCGGCCTCGCCAGTGACGCCCACATCCCATGAACGAATAAAAAATATTCGATGGATCAGCTGCTCTTTTCTGTCCGTCTTTAACGTGTGTTTGTTTGCATGAATCTTACAGACTGGTACGGACTTTGAGATACAATTACTCGACTCCACACCTACTCTGGCAAAGCACATGGGACATCGGAGAATATGGTCTGCTGTCTTGGTGTTGCTATTTCTGTGTTTCTCCTTTTCCTTCTGTCTCTCTTTCTTTCCTATTCTGCAAAAGGTATTAAGGGATATGGGCCAAAGGCAGGTATATGGAGTTAGATCACAGATCAGCCATGATCTTATCAAACGGCGGAGCAGGCACGAGGGGCTGAATGGCCTATTCCTGTTCCTATGCTTCTCTCCTTTTGGGTACGAGATGCAGGATGGTATGATGGGAGGTGTTGGATGGTATGTCTCGGTAAGAGGGAGGTGTTGGATGGTATGTCTCGGTAAGAGGGAGGTGTTGGATGGTATGTCTCGGTGTGAGGGAGGTGTTGGATGGTATGTCTCGGTAAGAGGGAGGTGTTGGATGGTATGTCTCGGTGTGAGGGAGGTGTTTGATGGTATGTCTCGGTAAGAGGGAGGTGTTGGATGGTATGTCTCGGTGTGAGGGAGGTGTTTGATGGTATGTCTCGGTGTGAGGGAGTTGTTGGATGGTATGTCTCGGTGTGAGGGAGGTGTTTGATGGTCTGTCTCGGTAAGAGGGAGGTGTTGGATGGTATGTCTCGGTGTGAGGGAGGTGTTGGATGGTATGTCTCGGTGTGAGGGAGGTGTTGGATGGTCTGTCTCGGTGTGAGGGAGGTGTTGGATGGTATGTCTCAGTGTGAGGGAGGTGTTGGATGGTATGTCTCAGTGTGAGGGAGGTGTTGGATGGTATGTCTCAGTGTGAGGGAGGTGTTGGATGGTATGTCTCAGTGTGAGGGAGGTGTTGGATGGTATGTCTCAGTGTGAGGGAGGTGTTGGATGGTATGTCTCGGTGTGAGGGAGGTGTTGGATGGTATGTCTCGGTGTGAGGGAGGTGTTGGATGGTATGTCTCAGTGTGAGGGAGGTGTTGGATGGTATGTCTCGGTGTGAGGGAGGTGTTGGATGGTCTGTCTCGGTGTGAGGGAGGTGTTGGATGGTATGTCTCGGTGTGAGGGAGGTGTTGGATGGTATGTCTCAGTGTGAGGGAGGTGTTTGATGGTCTGTCTCGGTATGAGGGATGTGTTGGATGGTATGTCTCTGTGTGAGGGAGGTGTTGGATGGTCTGTCTCGGTGTGAGGGAGGTGTTGGATGGTATGTCTCAGTGTGAGGGAGGTGTTTGATGGTCTGTCTCGGTGTGAGGGAGGTGTTGGATGGTATGTCTCTGTGTGAGGGAGGTGTTGGATGGTCTGTCTCGGTGTGAGGGAGGTGTTGGATGGTCTATCTCGGTGTGAGGGAGGTGTTGGATGGTATGTCTCGGTGTGAGGTAGGTGTTGGATGGTATGTCTCGGTGTGAGGGAGGTGTTGGATGGTATGTCTCGGTGTGAGGGATGTGTTGGATGGTATGTCTCGGTGTGAGGGAGGTGTTGGATGGTATGTCTCGGTGTGAGGGAGGTGTTTGATGGTATGTCTCGGTGTGAGGGAGGTGTTGGATGGTATGTCTCGGTGTGAGGGAGGTGTTGGATGGTATGTCTCGGTGTGAGGGAGGTGTTGGATGGTATGTCTCGGTGTGAGGGAGGTGTTTGATGGTATGTCTCGGTGTGAGGGAGGTGTTGGATGGTATGTCTCTGTGTGAGGGAGGTGTTGGATGGTATGTCTCGGTGTGAGGGATGTGTTGGATGGTCTGTCTCAGTGTGAGGGAGGTGTTGGATGGTCTATCTCGGTGTGAGGGAGGTGTTGGATGGTATGTCTCGGTGTGAGGTAGGTGTTGGATGGTATGTCTCAGTGTGAGGGAGGTGTTGGATGGTATGTCTCGGTGTGAGGGAGGTGTTGGATGGTCTATCTCGGTGTGAGGGAGGTGTTGGATGGTATGTCTCGGTGTGAGGTAGGTGTTGGATGGTATGTCTCAGTGTGAGGGAGGTGTTGGATGGTATGTCTCGGTGTGAGGTAGGTGTTGGATGGTATGTCTCAGTGTGAGGGAGGTGTTGGATGGTATGTCTCGGTGTGAGGGAGGTGTTGGATGGTCTATCTCGGTGTGAGGGAGGTGTTGGATGGTATGTCTCGGTGTGAGGGAGGTGTTGGATGGTCTATCTCGGTGTGAGGGAGGTGTTGGATGGTATGTCTCGGTGTGAGGGAGGTGTTGGATGGTATGTCTCGGTGTGAGGGAGGTGTTGGATGGTATGTCTCGGTGTGAGGGAGGTGTTGGATGGTCTGTCTCGGTGTGAGGGAGGTGTTGGATGGTCTGTCTCGGTGTGAGGGAGGTGTTGGATGGTATGTCTCGGTGTGAGGGAGGTGTTGGATGGTATGTCTCGGTGTGAGGGAGGTGTTGGATGATATGTCTCGGTGTGAGGGAGGTGTTTGATGGTATGTCTCGGTGTGAGGGAGGTGTTGGATGGTATGTCTCGGTGTGAGGGAGGTGTTGGATGGTCTATCTCGGTGTGAGGGAGGTGTTGGATGGTATGTCTCTGTGTGAGGGAGGTGTTGGATGGTATGTCTCGGTGTGAGGGATGTGTTGGATGGTCTGTCTCAGTGTGAGGGAGGTGTTGGATGGTCTATCTCGGTGTGAGGGAGGTGTTGGATGGTATGTCTCGGTGTGAGGTAGGTGTTGGATGGTATGTCTCGGTGTGAGGGAGGTGTTGGATGGTATGTCTCTGTGTGAGGGAGGTGTTGGATGGTATGTCTCGGTGTGAGGGAGGTGTTGGATGGTATGTCTCGGTGTGAGGGATGTGTTGGATGGTCTATCTCAGTGTGAGGGAGGTGTTGGATGGTATGTCTCGGTGTGAGGGATGTGTTGGATGGTCTATCTCAGTGTGAGGGAGGTGTTGGATGGTATGTCTCAGTGTGAGGGATGTGTTGGATGGTCTGTCTCAGTGTGAGGGAGGTGTTGGATGGTCTATCTCGGTGTGAGGGAGGTGTTGGATGGTATGTCTCGGTGTGAGGTAGGTGTTGGATGGTATGTCTCAGTGTGAGGGAGGTGTTGGATGGTCTATCTCGGTGTGAGGGAGGTGTTGGATGGTATGTCTCGGTGTGAGGGAGGTGTTGGATGGTATGTCTCGGTGTGAGGGAGGTGTTGGATGGTCTATCTCGGTGTGAGGGAGGTGTTGGATGGTATGTCTCGGTGTGAGGTAGGTGTTGGATGGTATGTCTCGGTGTGAGGGAGGTGTTTGATGGTATGTCTCGGTGTGAGGGAGGTGTTGGATGGTATGTCTCGGTGTGAGGGAGGTGTTGGATGGTCTGTCTCAGTGTGAGGGAGGTGTTGGATGGTATGTCTCAGTGTGAGGGAGGTGTTGGATGGTATGTCTCGGTGTGAGGGAGGTGTTGGATGGTATGTCTCGGTGTGAGGGAGGTGTTGGATGGTATGTCTCGGTATGAGGGAGGTGTTGGATGGTATGTCTCGGTGTGAGGGATGTGTTGGATGGTATGTCTCGGTGTGAGGGAGGTGTTGGATGGTATGTCTCGGTGTGAGGGAGGTGTTGGATGGTATGTCTCGGTGTGAGGGAGGTGTTGGATGGTCTGTCTCAGTGTGAGGGAGGTGTTGGATGGTATGTCTCAGTGTGAGGGAGGTGTTGGATGGTATGTCTCGGTGTGAGGGAGGTGTTGGATGGTATGTCTCGGTGTGAGGGAGGTGTTGGATGGTATGTCTCGGTGTGAGGTAGGTGTTGGATGGTATGTCTCGGTGTGAGGGAGGTGTTTGATGTTATGTCTCGGTGTGAGGGTGGTGTTGGATGGTATGTCTCGGTGTGAGGGAGGTGTTGGATGGTCTATCTCGGTGTGAGGGAGGTGTTGGATGGTATGTCTCGGTGTGAGGGAGGTGTTGGATGGTATGTCTCGGTATGAGGGAGGTGTTGGATGGTATGTCTCGGTGTGAGGGAGGTGTTGGATGGTATGTCTCGGTGTGAGGGAGGTGTTGGATGGTATGTCTCGGTGTGAGGGAGGTGTTTGATGGTATGTCTCGGTGTGAGGGATGTGTTGGATGGTATGTCTCTGTGTGAGGGAGGTGTTGGATGGTATGTCTCGGTGTGAGGGAGGTGTTGGATGGTATGTCTCTGTGTGAGGGAGGTGTTGGATGGTATGTCTCGGTGTGAGGGAGGTGTTGGATGGTATGTCTCGGTGTGAGGGATGTGTTGGATGGTCTGTCTCGGTATGAGGGAGGTGTTGGATGGTATGTCTCTGTGTGAGGGAGGTGTTGGATGGTATGTCTCGGTGTGAGGGAGGTGTTGGATGGTATGTCTCGGTATGAGGGAGGTGTTGGATGGTATGTCTCTGTGTGAGGGAGGTGTTGGATGGTATGTCTCGGTGTGAGGGAGGTGTTGGATGGTATGTCTCGGTGTGAGGGAGGTGTTGGATGGTATGTCTCGGTGTGAGGGAGGTGTTGGATGGTATGTCTCGGTGTGAGGGAGGTGTTGGATGGTATGTCTCGGTGTGAGGGAGGTGTTGGATGGTATGTCTCGGTGTGAGGGAGGTGTTGGATGGTATGTCTCGGTGTGAGGGAGGTGTTGGATGGTCTGTCTCGGTATGAGGGAGGTGTTGGATGGTATGTCTCTGTGTGAGGGAGGTGTTGGATGGTATGTCTCGGTGTGAGGGAGGTGTTGGATGGTATGTCTCGGTGTGAGGGAGGTGTTGGATGGTATGTCTCGGTGTGAGGGAGGTGTTGGATGGTATGTCTCGGTGTGAGGGAGGTGTTTGATGGTATGTCTCGGTGTGAGGGAGGTGTTGGATGGTATGTCTCGGTGTGAGGGTGGTGTTGGATGGTCTATCTCGGTGTGAGGGAGGTGTTTGATGGTATGTCTCGGTGTGAGGGAGGTGTTTGATGGTATGTCTCGGTGTGAGGGAGGTGTTGGATGGTCTGTCTCGGTGTGAGGGAGGTGTTGGATGGTATGTCTCGGTGTGAGGGAGGTGTTGGATGGTATGTCTCGGTGTGAGGGAGGTGTTGGATGGCATGTCTCGGTGTGAGGGAGGTGTTGGATGATATGTCTCGGTGTGAGGGATGTGTTGGATGGTATGTCTCGGTGTGAGGGAGGTGTTGGATGGTATGTCTCGGTGTGAGGGAGGTGTTTGATGGTATGTCTCGGTGTGAGGGAGGTGTTGGATGGTATGTCTCGGTGTGAGGGAGGTGTTGGATGGTATGTCTCGGTGTGAGGGAGGTGTTGGATGGTATGTCTCGGTGTGAGGGAGGTGTTGGATGGTCTGTCTCAGTGTGAGGGAGGTGTTTGATGGTATGTCTCGGTGTGAGGGAGGTGTTGGATGGTATGTCTCGGTGTGAGGGAGGTGTTGGATGGTATGTCTCGGTGTGAGGGAGGTGTTGGATGGTATGTCTCGGTGTGAGGGAGGTGTTTGATGGTCTGTCTCGGTGTGAGGGAGGTGTTGGATGGTATGTCTCGGTGTGAGGGAGGTGTTGGATGGTATGTCTCGGTGTGAGGGAGGTGTTGGATGGTATGTCTCGGTGTGAGGGAGGTGTTGGATGGTCTGTCTCGGTATGAGGGAGGTGTTGGATGGTATGTCTCGGTGTGAGGGAGTTGTTGGATGGTATGTCTCGGTGTGAGGGACGTGTTGGATGGTCTGTCTCGGTGTGAGGGAGGTGTTGGATGGTATGTCTCGGTGTGAGGGAGGTGTTGGATGGTATGTCTCGGTGTGAGGGAGGTGTTGGATGGTATGTCTCGGTGTGAGGTAGGTGTTTGATGGTATGTCTCGGTGTGAGGGAGGTGTTGGATGGTATGTCTCGGTGTGAGGGAGGTGTTGGATGGTATGTCTCGGTGTGAGGGAGGTGTTGGATGGTATGTCTCGGTGTGAGGGAGGTGTTGGATGGTATGTCTCGGTGTGAGGGAGGTGTTTGATGGTATGTCTCGGTGTGAGGGAGGTGTTGGATGGTATGTCTCGGTGTGAGGGAGGTGTTGGATGGTATGTCTCGGTGTGAGGGAGGTGTTGGATGGTATGTCTCGGTGTGAGGGAGGTGTTGGATGGTCTGTCTCGGTGTGAGGGAGGTGTTGGATGGTATGTCTCGGTGTGAGGGAGGTGTTGGATGGTATGTCTCGGTGTGAGGGAGGTGTTGGATGGTATGTCTCGGTGTGAGGGAGGTGTTGGATGGTATGTCTCGGTGTGAGGGAGGTGTTGGATGGTATGTCTCGGTGTGAGGGATGTGTTGGATGGTCTGTCTCGGTGTGAGGGAGGTGTTGGATGGTATGTCTCGGTGTGAGGGAGGTGTTGGATGGTATGTCTCGGTGTGAGGCAGGTGTTGGATGGTATGTCTCTGTGTGAGGGAGGTGTTGGATGGTATGTCTCGGTGTGAGGGAGGTGTTGGATGGTCTGTCTCGGTGTGAGGGAGGTGTTGGATGGTCTGTCTCTGTGTGAGGGAGGTGTTGGATGGTATGTCTCTGTGTGAGGGAGGTGTTGGATGGTATGTCTCGGTGTGAGGGAGGTGTTGGATGGTATGTCTCGGTGTGAGGGAGGTGTTGGATGGTCTGTCTCGGTGTGAGGGAGGTGTTGGATGGTATGTCTCGGTGTGAGGGAGGTGTTGGATGGTATGTCTCGGTGTGAGGGAGGTGTTGGATGGTCTGTCTCGGTGTCAGGGAGGTGTTGGATGGTATGTCTCGGTGTGAGGGAGGTGTTTGATGGTATGTCTCGGTGTGAGGGAGGTGTTTGATGGTATGTCTCGGTGTGAGGGAGGTGTTTGATGGTATGTCTCGGTGTGAGGGAGGTGTTGGATGGTATGTCTCGGTGTGAGGGAGGTGTTTGATGGTATGTCTCAGTGTGAGGGAGGTGTTGGATGGTATGTCTCGGTGTGAGGGAGGTGTTGGATGGTTTGTCTCGGTGTGAGGGAGGTGTTTGATGGTCTATCTCGGTGTGAGGGAGGTGTTGGATGGTATGTCTCGGTGTGAGGGAGGTGTTGGATGGTATGTCTCGGTGTGAGGGAGGTGTTGGATGGTATGTCTCGGTGTGAGGGAGGTGTTGGATGGTATGTCTCGGTGTGAGGGAGGTGTTGGATGGTATGTCTCGGTGTGAGGGAGGTGTTTGATGGTATGTCTCGGTGTGAGGGAGGTGTTGGATGGTCTGTCTCGGTGTGAGGGAGGTGTTGGATGGTATGTCTCGGTGTGAGGGAGGTGTTGGATGGTATGTCTCAGTGTGAGGGAGGTGTTGGATGGTATGTCTCGGTGTGAGGGAGGTGTTGGATGGTATGTCTCGGTGTGAGGGAGGTGTTGGATGGTATGTCTCGGTGTGAGGGAGGTGTTGGATGGTATGTCTCGGTGTGAGGGAGGTGTTGGATGGTATGTCTCGGTGTGAGGGAGGTGTTGGATGGTATGTCTCGGTGTGAGGGAGGTGTTGGATGGTATGTCTCGGTGTGAGGGAGGTGTTGGATGGTATGTCTCGGTGTGAGGGAGGTGTTGGATGGTATGTCTCGGTGTGAGGGAGGTGTTGGATGGTATGTCTCGGTGTGAGGGAGGTGTTGGATGGTATGTCTCGGTGTGAGAGATGTGTTGGATGGTCTATCTCGGTGTGAGGGATGTGTTGGATGGTATGTCTCAGTGTGAGGGAGGTGTTGGATGGTATGTCTCGGTGTGAGAGATGTGTTGGATGGTCTATCTCGGTGTGAGGGAGGTGTTGGATGGTATGTCTCGGTGTGAGGGATGTGTTGGATGGTATGTCTCGGTGTGAGGGAGGTGTTGGATGGTCTATCTCGGTATGAGGGAGGTGTTGGATGGTATGTCTCGGTGTGAGGGAGGTGTTGGATGGTATGTCTCGGTGTGAGGGAGGTGTTGGATGGTATGTCTCGGTGTGAGGGATGTGTTGGATGGTCTATCTCGGTATGAGGGAGGTGTTGGATGGTATGTCTCGGTGTGAGGGAGGTGTTGGATGGTCTGTCTCGGTGTGAGGGAGGTGTTGGATGGTATGTCTCGGTGTGAGGGAGGTGTTGGATGGTATGTCTCGGTGTGAGGGAGGTGTTGGATGGTATGTCTCGGTGTGAGGGAGGTGTTGGATGGTATGTCTCGGTGTGAGGGAGGTGTTGGATGGTCTGTCTCGGTGTGAGGGAGGTGTTGGATGGTATGTCTCGGTGTGAGGGAGGTGTTGGATGGTATGTCTCGGTATGAGGGAGGTGTTGGATGGTCTATCTCGGTGTGAGGGAGGTGTTTGATGGTATGTCTCGGTGTGAGGGAGGTGTTGGATGGTATGTCTCGGTGTGAGGGAGGTGTTGGATGGTATGTCTCGGTGTGAGGGAGGTGTTGGATGGTATGTCTCGGTGTGAGGGAGGTGTTGGATGGTCTGTCTCAGTGTGAGGGAGGTGTTTGATGGTATGTCTCGGTGTGAGGGAGGTGTTGGATGGTCTGTCTCAGTGTGAGGGAGGTGTTTGATGGTATGTCTCGGTGTGAGGGAGGTGTTGGATGGTCTGTCTCGGTGTGAGGGAGGTGTTGGATGGTATGTCTCGGTGTGAGGGAGGTGTTGGATGGTCTGTCTCAGTGTGAGGGAGGTGTTTGATGGTATGTCTCGGTGTGAGGGAGGTGTTGGATGGTCTGTCTCAGTGTGAGGGAGGTGTTTGATGGTATGTCTCGGTGTGAGGGAGGTGTTGGATGGTCTGTCTCAGTGTGAGGGAGGTGTTTGATGGTATGTCTCGGTGTGAGGGAGGTGTTGGATGGTATGTCTCGGTGTGAGGGAGGTGTTGGATGGTATGTCTCGGTGTGAGGGAGGTGTTGGATGGTATGTCTCGGTGTGAGGGAGGTGTTTGATGGTCTGTCTCGGTGTGAGGGAGGTGTTGGATGGTATGTCTCGGTGTGAGGGAGGTGTTGGATGGTATGTCTCGGTGTGAGGGAGGTGTTGGATGGTATGTCTCGGTGTGAGGGAGGTGTTGGATGGTCTGTCTCGGTATGAGGGAGGTGTTGGATGGTATGTCTCGGTGTGAGGGAGTTGTTGGATGGTATGTCTCGGTGTGAGGGAGGTGTTGGATGGTCTGTCTCGGTGTGAGGGAGGTGTTGGATGGTATGTCTCGGTGTGAGGGAGGTGTTGGATGGTATGTCTCGGTGTGAGGGAGGTGTTGGATGGTCTGTCTCGGTGTGAGGGAGGTGTTGGATGGTATGTCTCGGTGTGAGGGAGGTGTTGGATGGTATGTCTCGGTGTGAGGGAGGTGTTGGATGGTATGTCTCGGTGTGAGGGAGGTGTTGGATGGTATGTCTCGGTGTGAGGGAGGTGTTGGATGGTATGTCTCGGTGTGAGGTAGGTGTTTGATGGTATGTCTCGGTGTGAGGGAGGTGTTGGATGGTCTATCTCGGTGTGAGGGAGGTGTTGGATTGTATGTCTCGGTGTGAGGGAGGTGTTTGATGGTCTGTCTCGGTGTGAGGGAGGTGTTGGATGGTATGTCTCGGTGTGAGGGAGGTGTTGGATGGTATGTCTCGGTGTGAGGGAGGTGTTGGATGGTATGTCTCGGTGTGAGGGAGGTGTTTGATGGTATGTCTCGGTGTGAGGGAGGTGTTGGATGGTATGTCTCGGTGTGAGGGAGGTGTTGGATGGTATGTCTCGGTGTGAGGGAGGTGTTGGATGGTATGTCTCGGTGTGAGGGAGGTGTTGGATGGTATGTCTCGGTGTGAGGGAGTTGTTGGATGGTATGTCTCGGTGTGAGGGAGGTGTTGGATGGTATGTCTCGGTGTGAGGGAGGTGTTGGATGGTATGTCTCGGTGTGAGGGAGGTGTTGGATGGTATGTCTCGGTGTGAGGGAGGTGTTGGATGGTCTATCTCGGTATGAGGGAGGTGTTGGATGGTATGTCTCGGTGTGAGGGAGGTGTTGGATGGTATGTCTCGGTGTGAGGGTGGTGTTGGATGGTCTGTCTCGGTGTGAGGGAGGTGTTGGATGGTATGTCTCGGTGTGAGGGAGGTGTTGGATGGTATGTCTCGGTGTGAGGGAGGTGTTGGATGGTATGTCTCGGTGTGAGGGAGGTGTTGGATGGTATGTCTCGGTGTGAGGCAGGTGTTGGATGGTATGTCTCGGTGTGAGGGAGGTGTTGGATGGTATGTCTCGGTGTGAGGGAGGTGTTGGATGGTATGTCTCGGTGTGAGGGATGTGTTGGATGGTATGTCTCGGTGTGAGGGAGGTGTTGGATGGTATGTCTCGGTGTGAGGGATGTGTTGGATGGTATGTCTCGGTGTGAGGGAGGTGTTGGATGGTATGTCTCGGTGTGAGGGAGGTGTTGGATGGTATGTCTCGGTATGAGGGAGGTGTTGGATGGTCTATCTCGGTGTGAGGGAGGTGTTGGATGGTATGTCTCGGTGTGAGGGAGGTGTTGGATGGTATGTCTCGGTGTGAGGGAGGTGTTGGATGGTATGTCTCGGTGTGAGGGAGGTGTTGGATGGTCTGTCTCAGTGTGAGGGAGGTGTTTGATGGTATGTCTCGGTGTGAGGGAGGTGTTGGATGGTCTGTCTCAGTGTGAGGGAGGTGTTTGATGGTATGTCTCGGTGTGAGGGAGGTGTTGGATGGTCTGTCTCGGTGTGAGGGAGGTGTTGGATGGTATGTCTCGGTGTGAGGGAGGTGTTGGATGGTCTGTCTCAGTGTGAGGGAGGTGTTTGATGGTATGTCTCGGTGTGAGGGAGGTGTTGGATGGTCTGTCTCAGTGTGAGGGAGGTGTTTGATGGTATGTCTCGGTGTGAGGGAGGTGTTGGATGGTCTGTCTCAGTGTGAGGGAGGTGTTTGATGGTATGTCTCGGTGTGAGGGAGGTGTTGGATGGTATGTCTCGGTGTGAGGGAGGTGTTGGATGGTATGTCTCGGTGTGAGGGAGGTGTTGGATGGTATGTCTCGGTGTGAGGGAGGTGTTTGATGGTCTGTCTCGGTGTGAGGGAGGTGTTGGATGGTATGTCTCGGTGTGAGGGAGGTGTTGGATGGTATGTCTCGGTGTGAGGGAGGTGTTGGATGGTATGTCTCGGTGTGAGGGAGGTGTTGGATGGTCTGTCTCGGTATGAGGGAGGTGTTGGATGGTATGTCTCGGTGTGAGGGAGTTGTTGGATGGTATGTCTCGGTGTGAGGGAGGTGTTGGATGGTCTGTCTCGGTGTGAGGGAGGTGTTGGATGGTATGTCTCGGTGTGAGGGAGGTGTTGGATGGTATGTCTCGGTGTGAGGGAGGTGTTGGATGGTATGTCTCGGTGTGAGGTAGGTGTTTGATGGTATGTCTCGGTGTGAGGGAGGTGTTGGATGGTATGTCTCGGTGTGAGGGTGGTGTTGGATGGTATGTCTCGGTGTGAGGGAGGTGTTTGATGGTATGTCTCGGTGTGAGGGAGGTGTTGGATGGTCTATCTCGGTATGAGGGAGGTGTTGGATGGTATGTCTCGGTGTGAGGGAGGTGTTGGATGGTATGTCTCGGTGTGAGGGAGGTGTTGGATGGTATGTCTCGGTGTGAGGGAGGTGTTGGATGGTATGTCTCGGTGTGAGGGAGGTGTTGGATGGTATGTCTCGGTGTGAGGGAGGTGTTGGATGGTATGTCTCGGTGTGAGGGAGGTGTTTGATGGTATGTCTCGGTGTGAGGGAGGTGTTGGATGGTATGTCTCGGTGTGAGGGAGGTGTTGGATCGTATGTCTCGGTGTGAGGGAGGTGTTGGATGGTATGTCTCGGTGTGAGGGAGGTGTTGGATGGTATGTCTCGGTGTGAGGGAGGTGTTGGATGGTATGTCTCGGTGTGAGGGAGGTGTTGGATGGTATGTCTCGGTGTGAGGGAGGTGTTGGATGGTATGTCTCGGTGTGAGGGAGGTGTTGGATGGTATGTCTCGGTGTGAGGGAGGTGTTTGATGGTATGTCTCGGTGTGAGGGAGGTGTTGGATGGTATGTCTCGGTGTGAGGGAGGTGTTGGATGGTATGTCTCGGTGTGAGGGAGGTGTTGGATGGTATGTCTCGGTGTGAGGGAGGTGTTGGATGGTATGTCTCGGTGTGAGGGATGTGTTGGATGGTATGTCTCGGTGTGAGGGAGGTGTTGGATGGTATGTCTCGGTGTGAGGCAGGTGTTGGATGGTATGTCTCTGTGTGAGGGAGGTGTTGGATGGTATGTCTCTGTGTGAGGGAGGTGTTGGATGGTATGTCTCGGTGTGAGGGAGGTGTTTGATGGTATGTCTCGGCGTGAGGGAGGTGTTTGATGGTATGTCTCGGTGTGAGGGAGGTGTTTGATGGTATGTCTCGGTGTGAGGGAGGTGTTGGATGGTATGTCTCGGTGTGAGGGAGGTGTTTGATGGTATGTCTCAGTGTGAGGGAGGTGTTGGATGGTATGTCTCGGTGTGAGGGAGGTGTTGGATGGTATGTCTCGGTGTGAGGGAGGTGTTTGATGGTATGTCTCGGTGTGAGGGAGGTGTTGGATGGTATGTCTCGGTGTGAGGGAGGTGTTGGATGGTATGTCTCGGTGTGAGGGAGGTGTTGGATGGTATGTCTCGGTGTGAGGGAGGTGTTGGATGGTATGTCTCGGTGTGAGGGAGGTGTTGGATGGTATGTCTCGGTGTGAGGGAGGTGTTTGATGGTATGTCTCGGTGTGAGGGAGGTGTTGGATGGTATGTCTCGGTGTGAGGGAGGTGTTGGATGGTATGTCTCGGTGTGAGGGAGGTGTTGGATGGTATGTCTCGGTGTGAGGGAGGTGTTTGATGGTATGTCTCGGTGTGAGGGAGGTGTTGGATGGTATGTCTCGGTGTGAGGGAGGTGTTTGATGGTATGTCTCGGTGTGAGGGAGGTGTTGGATGGTATGTCTCGGTGTGAGGGAGGTGTTGGATGGTATGTCTCGGTGTGAGGGAGGTGTTTGATGGTATGTCTCGGTGTGAGGGAGGTGTTGGATGGTATGTCTCGGTGTGAGGGAGGTGTTGGATGGTATGTCTCGGTGTGAGGGAGGTGTTTGATGGTATGTCTCGGTGTGAGGGAGGTGTTGGATGGTCTGTCTCGGTGTGAGGGAGGTGTTGGATGGTATGTCTCGGTGTGAGGGAGGTGTTGGATGGTATGTCTCGGTGTGAGGGAGGTGTTGGATGGTATGTCTCGGTGTGAGGGAGGTGTTGGATGGTATGTCTCGGTGTGAGGGATGTGTTGGATGGTATGTCTCAGTGTGAGGGAGGTGTTTGATGGTATGTCTCGGTGTGAGGGAGGTGTTGGATGGTATGTCTCGGTGTGAGGGAGTTGTTGGATGGTATGTCTCGGTGTGAGGGAGGTGTTGGATGGTATGTCTCGGTGTGAGGGAGGTGTTGGATGGTATGTCTCGGTGTGAGGGAGGTGTTGGATGGTATGTCTCGGTGTGAGGGAGGTGTTGGATGGTATGTCTCGGTGTGAGGGAGGTGTTTGATGGTATGTCTCGGTGTGAGGGAGGTGTTGGATGGTATGTCTCGGTGTGAGGGAGGTGTTGGATGGTATGTCTCGGTGTGAGGGAGGTGTTGGATGGTATGTCTCGGTGTGAGGGAGGTGTTGGATGGTATGTCTCGGTGTGAGGGATGTGTTGGATGGTATGTCTCAGTGTGAGGGAGGTGTTTGATGGTATGTCTCGGTGTGAGGGAGGTGTTGGATGGTATGTCTCGGTGTGAGGGAGTTGTTGGATGGTATGTCTCGGTATGAGGGAGGTGTTGGATGGTCTATCTCGGTGTGAGGGAGGTGTTGGATGGTATGTCTCGGTGTGAGGGAGGTGTTGGATGGTATGTCTCGGTGTGAGGGAGGTGTTGGATGGTATGTCTCGGTGTGAGGGATGTGTTGGATGGTATGTCTCGGTGTGAGGGAGGTGTTGGATGGTATGTCTCGGTGTGAGGGAGGTGTTGGATGGTATGTCTCAGTGTGAGGGATGTGTTGGATGGTATGTCTCAGTGTGAGGGAGGTGTTTGATGGTATGTCTCGGTGTGAGGGAGGTGTTGGATGGTATGTCTCGGTGTGAGGGAGGTGTTGGATGGTATGTCTCGGTGTGAGGGATGTGTTGGATGGTATGTCTCGGTGTGAGGGAGGTGTTGGATGGTATGTCTCGGTGTGAGGGAGGTGTTTGATGGTATGTCTCGGTGTGAGGGAGGTGTTGGATGGTATGTCTCGGTGTGAGGGAGGTGTTGGATGGTATGTCTCGGTGTGAGGGAGGTGTTTGATGGTATGTCTCGGTGTGAGGGATGTGTTGGATGGTATGTCTCGGTGTGAGGGAGGTGTTGGATGGTATGTCTCGGTGTGAGGGAGGTGTTGGATGGTATGTCTCAGTGTGAGGGATGTGTTGGATGGTATGTCTCAGTGTGAGGGAGGTGTTTGATGGTATGTCTCGGTGTGAGGGAGGTGTTGGATGGTATGTCTCGGTGTGAGGGAGGTGTTGGATGGTATGTCTCGGTGTGAGGGAGGTGTTTGATGGTATGTCTCGG
Source organism: Heptranchias perlo (assembly GCF_035084215.1). Classification (NCBI taxonomy): domain Eukaryota; kingdom Metazoa; phylum Chordata; class Chondrichthyes; order Hexanchiformes; family Hexanchidae; genus Heptranchias; species Heptranchias perlo. Next base: position 1,886,837 of record NC_090325.1, on the reverse strand, counting down.
TGTGAGGGAGGTGTTGGATGGTATGTCTCGGTGTGAGGGAGGTGTTGGATGGTATGTCTCGGTGTGAGGGAGTTGTTGGATGGTATGTCTCGGTGTGAGGGAGGTGTTGGATGGTATGTCTCGGTGTGAGGGAGGTGTTGGATGGTATGTCTCGGTGTGAGGGAGGTGTTGGATGGTATGTCTCGGTGTGAGGGAGGTGTTGGATGGTATGTCTCGGTGTGAGGGAGGTGTTTGATGGTATGTCTCGGTGTGAGGGAGGTGTTGGATGGTATGTCTCGGTGTGAGGGAGGTGTTGGATGGTATGTCTCGGTGTGAGGGATGTGTTGGATGGTATGTCTCAGTGTGAGGGAGGTGTTTGATGGTATGTCTCGGTGTGAGGGAGGTGTTGGATGGTATGTCTCGGTGTGAGGGAGTTGTTGGATGGTATGTCTCGGTGTGAGGGAGGTGTTGGATGGTATGTCTCGGTGTGAGGGAGGTGTTGGATGGTATGTCTCGGTGTGAGGGAGGTGTTGGATGGTATGTCTCGGTGTGAGGGAGGTGTTGGATGGTATGTCTCGGTGTGAGGGAGGTGTTTGATGGTATGTCTCGGTGTGAGGGAGGTGTTGGATGGTATGTCTCGGTGTGAGGGAGGTGTTGGATGGTATGTCTCGGTGTGAGGGAGGTGTTGGATGGTATGTCTCGGTGTGAGGGAGGTGTTGGATGGTATGTCTCGGTGTGAGGGATGTGTTGGATGGTATGTCTCAGTGTGAGGGAGGTGTTTGATGGTATGTCTCGGTGTGAGGGATGTGTTGGATGGTATGTCTCAGTGTGAGGGAGGTGTTGGATGGTATGTCTCGGTATGAGGGAGGTGTTGGATGGTATGTCCCGGTGTGAGGGAGGTGTTGGATGGTATGTCTCGGTGTGAGGGAGGTGTTGGATGGTATGTCTCGGTGTGAGGGAGGTGTTTGATGGTCTGTCTCGGTGTGAGGGAGGTGTTGGATGGTATGTCTCGGTGTGAGGGAGTTGTTGGATGGTCTGTCTCGGTATGAGGGAGGTGTTGGATGGTATGTCTCGGTGTGAGGGATGTGTTGGATGGTATGTCTCGGTGTGAGGGAGGTGTTGGATGGTATGTCTCGGTGTGAGGGAGGTGTTGGATGGTATGTCTCAGTGTGAGGGATGTGTTGGATGGTATGTCTCAGTGTGAGGGAGGTGTTTGATGGTATGTCTCGGTGTGAGGGAGGTGTTGGATGGTATGTCTCGGTGTGAGGGAGGTGTTGGATGGTATGTCTCGGTGTGAGGGATGTGTTGGATGGTATGTCTCGGTGTGAGGGAGGTGTTGGATGGTATGTCTCGGTGTGAGGGAGGTGTTTGATGGTATGTCTCGGTGTGAGGGAGGTGTTGGATGGTATGTCTCGGTGTGAGGGAGGTGTTGGATGGTATGTCTCGGTGTGAGGGAGGTGTTTGATGGTATGTCTCGGTGTGAGGGATGTGTTGGATGGTATGTCTCGGTGTGAGGGAGGTGTTGGATGGTATGTCTCGGTGTGAGGGAGGTGTTGGATGGTATGTCTCAGTGTGAGGGATGTGTTGGATGGTATGTCTCAGTGTGAGGGAGGTGTTTGATGGTATGTCTCGGTGTGAGGGAGGTGTTGGATGGTATGTCTCGGTGTGAGGGAGGTGTTGGATGGTCTGTCTCGGTGTGAGGGAGGTGTTGGATGGTATGTCTCGGTGTGAGGGAGGTGTTGGATGGTATGTCTCAGTGTGAGGGATGTGTTGGATGGTATGTCTCAGTGTGAGGGAGGTGTTTGATGGTATGTCTCGGTGTGAGGGAGGTGTTGGATGGTATGTCTCGGTGTGAGGGAGGTGTTGGATGGTATGTCTCGGTGTGAGGGAGGTGTTGGATGGTATGTCTCGGTGTGAGGGAGGTGTTGGATGGTATGTCTCAGTGTGAGGGTGGTGTTGGATGGTATGTCTCGGTGTGAGGGAGGTGTTGGATGGTATGTCTCGGTGTGAGGGAGGTGTTGGATGGTCTATCTCGGTGTGAGGGAGGTGTTGGATGGTATGTCTCAGTGTGAGGGAGGTGTTGGATGGTATGTCTCAGTGTGAGGGAGGTGTTGGATGGTATGTCTCGGTGTGAGGGAGGTGTTGGATTGTATGTCTCGGTGTGAGGGAGGTGTTGGATGGTCTATCTCGGTGTGAGGGAGGTGTTGGATTGTATGTCTCGGTGTGAGGGTGGTGTTGGATGGTATGTCTCGGTGTGTGGGATGTGTTGGATGGTCTGTCTCGGTGTGAGGGATGTGTTGGATGGTATGTCTCGGTGTGAGGGAGGTGTTGGATGGTATGTCTCGGTGTGAGGGAGGTGTTTGATGGTCTGTCTCAGTGTGAGGGAGGTGTTGGATGGTATGTCTCGGTGTGAGGGAGGTGTTGGATGGTCTGTCTCGGTGTGAGGGAGGTGTTTGATGGTATGTCTCAGTGTGAGGGAGGTGTTGGATGGTATGTCTCGGTGTGAGGGATGTGTTGGATGGTCTGTCTCGGTATGAGGGATGTGTTGGATGGTATGTCTCTGTGTGAGGGAGGTGTTGGATGGTATGTCTCGGTGTGAGGGAGGTGTTGGATGGTATGTCTCGGTGTGAGGGAGGTGTTGGATGGTATGTCTCGGTGTGAGGGAGGTGTTGGATGGTATGTCTCGGTGTGAGGGAGGTGTTGGATGGTCTGTCTCGGTGTGAGGGAGGTGTTGGATGGTCTATCTCGGTGTGAGGGAGGTGTTGGATGGTATGTCTCGGTGTGAGGGAGGTGTTGGATGGTCTGTCTCGGTGTGAGGGAGGTGTTGGATGGTATGTCTCGGTGTGAGGGAGGTGTTGGATGGTATGTCTCGGTGTGAGGGAGGTGTTGGATGGTATGTCTCGGTGTGAGGGAGGTGTTGGATGGTATGTCTCGGTGTGAGGGAGGTGTTGGATGGTATGTCTCGGTGTGAGGGAGGTGTTGGATGGTCTGTCTCGGTGTGAGGGAGGTGTTGGATGGTCTGTCTCGGTGTGAGGGAGGTGTTTGATGGTATGTCTCGGTGTGAGGGAGGTGTTGGATGGTCTGTCTCGGTGTGAGGGAGGTGTTGGATGGTATGTCTCGGTGTGAGGGAGGTGTTGGATGGTATGTCTCGGTGTGAGGGAGGTGTTGGATGGTATGTCTCGGTGTGAGGTAGGTGTTTGATGGTATGTCTCGGTGTGAGGGAGGTGTTGGATGGTATGTCTCGGTGTGAGGGAGGTGTTGGATGGTATGTCTCGGTGTGAGGGAGGTGTTGGATGGTATGTCTCGGTGTGAGGGAGGTGTTTGATGGTATGTCTCGGTGTGAGGGAGGTGTTGGATGGTATGTCTCGGTGTGAGGGAGGTGTTGGATGGTATGTCTCGGTGTGAGGGAGGTGTTGGATGGTATGTCTCGGTGTGAGGGAGGTGTTGGATGGTATGTCTCGGTGTGAGGGAGGTGTTGGATGGTATGTCTCGGTGTGAGGGAGGTGTTGGATGGTATGTCTCGGTGTGAGGGAGGTGTTGGATGGTATGTCTCGGTGTGAGGGAGGTGTTGGATGGTATGTCTCGGTGTGAGGGATGTGTTGGATGGTCTGTCTCGGTGTGAGGGAGGTGTTGGATGGTCTGTCTCGGTGTGAGGGAGGTGTTGGATGGTATGTCTCGGTGTGAGGCAGGTGTTGGATGGTATGTCTCGGTGTGAGGGAGGTGTTGGATGGTATGTCTCGGTGTGAGGGAGGTGTTGGATGGTATGTCTCGGTGTGAGGGAGGTGTTGGATGGTCTGTCTCTGTGTGAGGGAGGTGTTGGATGGTATGTCTCTGTGTGAGGGAGGTGTTGGATGGTATGTCTCGGTGTGAGGGAGGTGTTGGATGGTATGTCTCGGTGTGAGGGAGGTGTTGGATGGTCTGTCTCGGTGTGAGGGAGGTGTTGGATGGTATGTCTCGGTGTGAGGGAGGTGTTGGATGGTATGTCTCGGTGTGAGGGAGGTGTTGGATGGTCTGTCTCGGTGTCAGGGAGGTGTTGGATGGTATGTCTCGGTGTGAGGGAGGTGTTTGATGGTATGTCTCGGTGTGAGGGAGGTGTTTGATGGTATGTCTCGGTGTGAGGGAGGTGTTTGATGGTATGTTTCGGTGTGAGGGAGGTGTTGGATGGTATGTCTCGGTGTGAGGGAGGTGTTTGATGGTATGTCTCGGTGTGAGGGAGGTGTTGGATGGTATGTCTCGGTGTGAGGGAGGTGTTGGATGGTATGTCTCGGTGTGAGGGAGGTGTTTGATGGTATGTCTCGGTGTGAGGGAGGTGTTGGATGGTATGTCTCGGTGTGAGGGAGGTGTTTCATGGTATGTCTCGGTGTGAGGGAGGTGTTGGATGGTATGTCTCGGTGTGAGGGAGGTGTTGGATGGTATGTCTCGGTGTGAGGGAGGTGTTGGATGGTATGTCTCGGTGTGAGGGAGGTGTTGGATGGTATGTCTCAGTGTGAGGGAGGTGTTTGATGGTCTGTCTCAGTGTGAGGGAGGTGTTGGATGGTCTATCTCGGTGTGAGGGAGGTGTTGGATGGTATGTCTCGGTGTGAGGGAGGTGTTGGATGGTATGTCTCGGTGTGAGGGAGGTGTTGGATGGTCTATCTCGGTATGAGGGAGGTGTTGGATGGTATGTCTCGGTGTGAGGGAGGTGTTGGATGGTATGTCTCGGTGTGAGGGTGGTGTTGGATGGTCTGTCTCGGTGTGAGGGAGGTGTTGGATGGTATGTCTCGGTGTGAGGGAGGTGTTGGATGGTATGTCTCGGTGTGAGGGAGGTGTTGGATGGTATGTCTCGGTGTGAGGGAGGTGTTGGATGGTATGTCTCTGTGTGAGGGAGGTGTTGGATGGTATGTCTCGGTGTGAGGGAGGTGTTGGATGGTATGTCTCGGTGTGAGGGAGGTGTTGGATGGTATGTCTCGGTGTGAGGGAGGTGTTGGATGGTATGTCTCGGTGTGAGGCAGGTGTTGGATGGTATGTCTCGGTGTGAGGGAGGTGTTGGATGGTATGTCTCAGTGTGAGGGAGGTGTTTGATGGTATGTCTCGGTGTGAGGGAGGTGTTGGATGGTATGTCTCGGTGTGAGGGAGGTGTTGGATGGTCTGTCTCAGTGTGAGGGAGGTGTTTGATGGTATGTCTCGGTGTGAGGGAGGTGTTGGATGGTCTGTCTCAGTGTGAGGGAGGTGTTTGATGGTATGTCTCGGTGTGAGGGAGGTGTTGGATGGTCTGTCTCGGTGTGAGGGAGGTGTTGGATGGTATGTCTCGGTGTGAGGGAGGTGTTGGATGGTCTGTCTCAGTGTGAGGGAGGTGTTTGATCGTATGTCTCGGTGTGAGGGAGGTGTTGGATGGTCTGTCTCAGTGTGAGGGAGGTGTTTGATGGTATGTCTCGGTGTGAGGGAGGTGTTGGATGGTCTGTCTCAGTGTGAGGGAGGTGTTTGATGGTATGTCTCGGTGTGAGGGAGGTGTTTGATGGTATGTCTCGGTGTGAGGGAGGTGTTGGATGGTATGTCTCGGTGTGAGGGAGGTGTTGGATGGTATGTCTCGGTGTGAGGGAGGTGTTGGATGGTATGTCTCGGTGTGAGGGAGGTGTTGGATGGTATGTCTCGGTGTGAGGGAGGTGTTTGATGGTCTGTCTCGGTGTGAGGGAGGTGTTGGATGGTATGTCTCGGTGTGAGGGAGGTGTTGGATGGTATGTCTCGGTGTGAGGGAGGTGTTGGATGGTATGTCTCGGTGTGAGGGAGGTGTTGGATGGTCTGTCTCGGTATGAGGGAGGTGTTGGATGGTCTGTCTCGGTGTGAGGGAGGTGTTGGATGGTATGTCTCGGTGTGAGGGAGGTGTTGGATGGTATGTCTCGGTGTGAGGGAGGTGTTGGATGGTATGTCTCGGTGTGAGGTAGGTGTTTGATGGTATGTCTCGGTGTGAGGGAGGTGTTGGATGGTATGTCTCGGTGTGAGGGTGGTGTTGGATGGTATGTCTCGGTGTGAGGGAGGTGTTTGATGGTATGTCTCGGTGTGAGGGAGGTGTTGGATGGTCTATCTCGGTATGAGGGAGGTGTTGGATGGTATGTCTCGGTGTGAGGGAGGTGTTGGATGGTATGTCTCGGTGTGAGGGAGGTGTTGGATGGTATGTCTCGGTGTGAGGGAGGTGTTGGATGGTATGTCTCGGTGTGAGGGAGGTGTTGGATGGTATGTCTCGGTGTGAGGGAGGTGTTGGATGGTATGTCTCGGTGTGAGGGAGGTGTTTGATGGTATGTCTCGGTGTGAGGGAGGTGTTGGATGGTATGTCTCGGTGTGAGGGAGGTGTTGGATGGTATGTCTCGGTGTGAGGGAGGTGTTGGATGGTATGTCTCGGTGTGAGGGAGGTGTTGGATGGTATGTCTCGGTGTGAGGGAGGTGTTGGATGGTATGTCTCGGTGTGAGGGAGGTGTTGGATGGTATGTCTCGGTGTGAGGGAGGTGTTGGATGGTATGTCTCGGTGTGAGGGAGGTGTTGGATGGTATGTCTCGGTGTGAGGGAGGTGTTGGATGGTATGTCTCGGTGTGAGGGAGGTGTTGGATGGTATGTCTCGGTGTGAGGGAGGTGTTGGATGGTATGTCTCGGTGTGAGGGAGGTGTTGGATGGTATGTCTCGGTGTGAGGGATGTGTTGGATGGTCTATCTCGGTGTGAGGGAGGTGTTGGATGGTCTGTCTCGGTGTGAGGGATGTGTTGGATGGTCTGTCTCGGTGTGAGGGAGGTGTTGGATGGTATGTCTCGGTGTGAGGGAGGTGTTGGATGGTATGTCTCGGTGTGAGGGAGGTGTTGGATGGTCTGTCTCGGTGTCAGGGAGGTGTTGGATGGTATGTCTCGGTGTGAGGGAGGTGTTGGATGGTATGTCTCGGTGTGAGGGAGGTGTTGGATGGTATGTCTCGGTGTGAGGGAGGTGTTGGATGGTCTGTCTCGGTGTGAGGGAGGTGTTGGATGGTCTGTCTCGGTGTGAGGGAGGTGTTGGATGGTATGTCTCAGTGTGAGGGAGGTGTTTGATGGTATGTCTCGGTGTGAGGGAGGTGTTGGATGGTATGTCTCGGTGTGAGGGAGGTGTTGGATGGTATGTCTCGGTGTGAGGGAGGTGTTTGATGGTATGTCTCGGCGTGAGGGAGGTGTTTGATGGTATGTCTCGGTGTGAGGGAGGTGTTTGATGGTATGTCTCGGTGTGAGGGAGGTGTTGGATGGTATGTCTCGGTGTGAGGGAGGTGTTTGATGGTATGTCTCAGTGTGAGGGAGGTGTTGGATGGTATGTCTCGGTGTGAGGGAGGTGTTGGATGGTATGTCTCGGTGTGAGGGAGGTGTTTGATGGTATGTCTCGGTGTGAGGGAGGTGTTGGATGGTATGTCTCGGTGTGAGGGAGGTGTTGGATGGTGTGTCTCGGTGTGAGGGAGGTGTTGGATGGTATGTCTCGGTGTGAGGGAGGTGTTGGATGGTATGTCTCGGTGTGAGGGAGGTGTTGGATGGTATGTCTCGGTGTGAGGGAGGTGTTGGATGGTATGTCTCGGTGTGAGGGAGGTGTTGGATGGTATGTCTCGGTGTGAGGGAGGTGTTGGATGGTATGTCTCAGTGTGAGGGAGGTGTTGGATGGTATGTCTCGGTGTGAGGGTGGTGTTGGATGGTATGTCTCGGTGTGAGGGAGGTGTTGGATGGTCTGTCTCGGTGTGAGGGAGGTGTTGGATGGTCTGTCTCGGTGTGAGGGAGGTGTTGGATGGTCTATCTCGGTGTGAGGGAGGTGTTGGATGGTCTGTCTCGGTGTGAGGGAGGTGTTGGATGGTATGTCTCGGTGTGAGGGAGGTGTTGGATGGTATGTCTCGGTGTGAGGGAGGTGTTGGATGGTATTGCGTGATTTGCAGCCCCCAATGCTCGCAGGCTGTATTTCGGGTCAGGGTTGTGGTTGAAAATGTGGCTCCCCGCAGCTGCCACCCCCCCCTTCTCCCCAATCACTAGTGCTACCGACATACTCCATCTATCATATCGTGTCCCCTACCTCTTCACCATCCCACTACTTGCTCAAACACCCCTTGCTCTCCCTGTCCACTCAACTCCTCTGTACTCCTGCCCCCTTGTTCCACTCTCACTCTTCCTTTTTCAATTTAAAGCTGGCAGGTAAATTTAATGGGCCAGTTGCCTTTGTGACTGCTTGTGAGAAGAGATGAGAACAGAAGTAAATGATGGGCTGATGTTCAGTTCTGATGATTGCGACTCTTTCCTTTCTCAGGACCGTAGAAGAAAAAGTTCTGTTCGTGTCCAACGAGGAGACAGTTCGTTCACAAAGGTATCGTAGAAAGGCCTTCATTTATTCTTAATCTCCTGAATCCTCAACCATAATTGTGGGGATTGTTATTGTCCTGTTGTGAAACAGATGATCATTACATTTTGCTGTTAAGGAATCCCTGACGTTGGGGGTATATCTCCACTCGGATGAAATTGCGACGTGTATTTGTTTCTTGTCAGTTGAGTTTCCTGGAGATGGAATACATGTCATGATGTCACAACGTTAGACTTTACCATATATAGAATGTTACAGCACAGGAAGAGATCATTCAGCCCATCCTGCCACCTCTTTGAAAGAGCCATCCAATTCGTCCCATTCCCCTGCTTTTCCCCCATAGCCCTGCAAATTTTTCCCCTTCAAGTATTTATCCAATTCCCTTTTGAAAGTTATTATCGAATCTGCTTCCACCTCCCTTTCAGGCAGCGCATTCCAGATTATAACAACTCGCTGCGTAAAAAAATTTCTCTTCATCGATTTATTAAAAAGTAAATCTGTGTTCTCTGGTGACCGACCCTTCTGCCACTGGAAACAGTTTCTCCTTATTTACTCCCTGGAAACCATTCATGATTTTGAACACCTCTATTAAATCTCCTGTTAACCTTCTCTGTTCTATGGAGAACAATCCCAGCTTCTCCAGTCTCTCCACACAATTGAATTCCCTCATCCCTGGTACCATTCTGGTAAATCTCTTCTGCACCCTCTCTGAGGCCTTGACATCCTTCCAAAAGTGTGGTGCCCAGAATTGAACACAATACTCCAGCTGGGGCTTAACCAGTGATTTCTCAAGATTTAGTATAACTTCCTTGCTTTTGTACTCGATGTTTTTATGTACTTATGTTGCTCTGTTTTAGTTGTTTCCTATCAATATCAAGTGAGGAAGTGATGTGTCAGTTGTTCAGAGCCTTGTTCAGATCCCATCGAGAGTAATGCATTCTGCTTTGGGCACCGCACCTCAGGAAAGATATATTGGCCTTGGCAGGGGTGGAGTGCAGATTCACCAGAATGATACCAGGGCTTAGAGGGTTAAATTATGAGGACTTGGCTTGTATTCCCTTGAGGTCAGAAGGTTGAGGGGTGATCTAATTGAGGTGTTTAAAATTATGAAGGGATTGTATATACGTGGGAACAGGAGGAGGCCATTCAGCCCCTCGAGCCTGTTCCGCCATTCAATGAGATCATGGCTGACCTGTATCCTAACTCCATCCACCCGCCTAGGCTCCATATCCCTTCATGCCATTGGCTACCAAAAATCTATTGATCTCAGATATAAATTATTGATTGAGCTCGCATCTACTGCTTTTTGTGCAAGAGAATTCCACACTTCTACCACCCTTTGCGTGAAGAAGTGTTTCTTAATTTCTGTCCTGAATGGCCTGACTCTGATTTTAAGGTTATGTCCCCATGTCCGACACTCCCCCACCAACAGAAAATGTTTCTTTCTATCTACCCTATCAATTCCTTTCAAAATCCTAACAACTAAAGAACCTAAGGTGACATGAGGAAAAAATTTTTTACACAGCGAGTGGTTAGGATCTGGAATGCACTGCCCGAGGGGGCGGTGGAGGCAGATTCAATCATGGCCTTCAAAAGGGAACTGGATAAGTACTTGAAAGGAAAAAATGTGCAGGGCTACGGGGATAGGGCGGGGGAGTGGGACTAGCTGGATTGCTCTTGCATAGAGCCGGCACGGACTTGATGGGCTGAATGGCCTCCTTCCATTCTGTGACCTTTCTATGATTCTAACCTCAAATAACCCCTTAGGCCAGAGAATACAAGCCTAGTTTATGTAATCTTTCCTCATAATCTAACCCTTTCTGAGGTGCGGTGCCAAGAACTGTACACAGTGCTCCAGATGTGGTCTAACCAGGGCTTTGTATAGTTGCAGCAAAACTTCCTCCCCTTTATATTCTAGTCCTCTAGATATAAATGCTAACATTCCATTGGCCTTTGATTCTTTTTGTACCTGACTTCTTACTCCATTTGTTAGTAAAATTAAAACCCATGAGATGAAGGGACAGTGGCAGCGTGGATACAAAATTGGCTTGGGGACAGAAAGCAGAGAGTTGTGGTGAACGGTTGTTTTTCAGACTGGAGGGAAGGATACAGTGGTGTTCCCCAGGGGTCAGTATTAGGACCACTGCTCTTTTGATATATATTAATAACCTGGACTTGGGTATAAAAGGTTTAATTTCAAAGTTTGCAGATGACACGAAATTCAGAAATGTAGTAAACAATGTGGAGGATAGTAGCAGACTTCAGGAGGACAGAGACAGACTGGTGAAATGGGCACAGGGCAGAGTAAATTTAATGCAGAAAAGTGTGAAGTGATGCATTTTGCGAGATAGAATGAGGAGAGGCAATATAAACTAAATGGTACAATTTTTTTTTTATTATTCGTTCACGGGATGTGGGCGTCGCTGGCAAGGCCGGCATTTATTGCCCATCCCTAATTGCCCTCAAGAAGGTGGTGGTGAGCCGCCTTCTTGAACCACTGCAGTCCGTGTGGTGACGGTTCTCCCACAGTGCTGTTAGGAAGGGAGTTCCAGGATTTTGACCCAGCGACAATGAAGGAACGGCGATATATTTCCAAGTCGGGATGGTGTGTGACTTGGAGGGGAACGTGCAGGTGGTGTTGTTCCCATGCGCCTGCTGCCCTTGTCCTTCTAGGTGGTAGAGGTCGCGGGTTTGGGAGGTGCTGTCGAAGAAGCCTTGGCGAGTTGCTGCAGTGCATCCTGTGGATGTGCACACTGCAGCCACAGTGCGCCGGTGGTGAAGGGAGTGAATGTTTAGGGTGGTGGATGGGGTGCCAATCAAGTGGGCTGCTTTATCTTGGATGGTGTCGAGCTTCTTGAGTGTTGTTGGAGCTGCACTCATCCAGGCAAGTGGAGAGTATTCCATCACACTCCTGACTTGTGCCTTGTAGATGGTGGAAAGGCTTTGGGGAGTCAGGAGGTGAGTCACTCGCCGCAGAATACCCAGCCTCTGACCTGCTCTCGTAGCCACAGTATTTATATGGCTGGTCCAGTTAAGTTTCTGGTCAATGGTGACCCCCAGGATGTTGATGGTGGGGGAATCGGCGATGGTAATGCCGTTGAATGTCAAGGGGAGGTGGTTAGACTCTCTCTTGTTGGAGATGGTCATTGCCTGGCACTTATCTGGCGCGAATGTTACTTGCCACTTATCAGCCCAAGCCTGGATGTTGTCCAGGTCTTGCTGCATGCAGGCTCGGACTGCTTCATTATCTGAGGGGTTGCGAATAGAACTGAACACTGTGCAGTCATCAGCGAACATCCCCATTTCTGACCTTATGATGGAGGGAAGGTCATTGATGAAGCAGCTGAAGATGGTTGGGCCTAGGACACTGCCCTGAGGAACTCCTGCAGCAATGCCCTGGGGCTGAGATGATTGGCCTCCAACAACCACTACCATCTTCCTTTGTGCTAGGTATGACTCCAGCTACTGGAGAGTTTTCCCCCTGATTCCCATTGACTTCAATTTTACTAGGGCTCCTTGGTGCCACACTCGGTCAAATGCTGCCTTGATGTCAAGGGCAGTCACTCTCACCTCACCTCTGGAATTCAGCTCTTTTGTCCATGTTTGGACCAAGGCTGTAATGAGGTCTGGAGCCGAGTGGTCCTGGCGGAACCCAAACTGAGCATCGGTGAGCAGGTTATTGGTGAGTAAGTGCCGCTTGATAGCACTGTCGACGACACCTTCCATCACTTTGCTGATGATTGAGAGTAGACTGATGGGGCGGTAATTGGCCGGATTGGATTTGTCCTGCTTTTTGTGGACAGGACATACCTGGGCAATTTTCCACATTGTCGGGTGGATGCCAGTGTTGTAGCTGTACTGGAACAGCTTGGCTAGAGGCGCAGCTAGTTCTGGAGCACAAGTCTTCAGCACTACAGCTGGGATGTTGTCAGGGCCCATAGCCTTTGCTGTATCCAGTGCACTCAGCCGTTTCTTGATATCACGTGGAGTGAATCAAATTGGCTGAAGACTGGCTTCCGTGATGGTGGGGATATCGGGAGGAGGCTGAGATGGATTATCCACTCGGCACTTCTGGCTGAAGATGGTTGCAAACGCTTCAGCCTTGTCTTTTGCACTCACGTGCTGGACTCCGCCATCATTGAGAATGGGGATGTTTGCAGAGCCTCCTCCTCCCGTTAGTTGTTTAATTGTCCACCACCATTCACGACTGGATGTGGCAGGACTGCAGAGCTTTGATCTGATCCGTTGGTTGTGGAATCGCTTAGCTCTGTCTATAGCAATTTTAAATGGGTTGCAGGAACAGAGAGACCTGGGGGTGCATATGCACAAATCTTTGAAGGTGACAGGACAAGTTGAGAAGGCTGTTAAAAAAGCAAATGGGATCCTGTGCTGTACCTACTATGATACGATGTTATGTGGTACTTTATTGAACTCCTTTTGAAAGTCCAAAAACACAACATCAACCACACTACTCTCATCAACCCTCTGCATTACTTCATCAAAGAACACATCTTACAAAACTCTCTTGATTCAGGAATTGTCCCCTTGGATTGGAAAATATTTTGGAAGGGTCGGAGAGATAAACTAGAAAATTATAGTCCTATTAGTATAATGTCTGTTGTGGGGAAGTTACTAGAATCTGTTACTAGGGACGATATGGGGGAAAAAAATTGGATAAGGGCCGTTTTTGGGGGCGGGTAGCGTGATTCGCTATTACCCCGCGCCCAATGACCCCACGCAGGCAGGACACGAGTTTCGGCCGGCCTGAGTACTAACCTGCAATCAGCCCATTCCGGGCCTTGCATGTGGAATCAATGCAATTCGCACTTTCCAACAGCAGGGGGAGCCCAATCTCTTAAAGGGAGGATGTTTCTGAGAAATCTCTTAAAGGTAGCTGGTACCTGTTATTTGCTGAAAATAACAGTCTACAGTCTGCACGGAGTCTGAACAGAGATCAGACATCGCACACGTAAAACACAGATACAGGTTCCATCCCTATGTTTACACACTGATGAGTTATGTGAAAACATTGAATAAAGGTTGCGCACCACTAAATCCCACATCCTCCAATCTGCAAACCAGACCTCACCAATCTGCGATCTGAGTTTGTACCAGGCCTGCGAGAGTGCATGCACCAAGGTTCTCTGATGATGCACTACAGACCTTGGTGCAAGAGGTGGACAGGAGGAGGGTCATCCTATACCAGTGGGGGAGGGAGTGGGGGGGGCAAGAGGCCCTCCAGACATATATCCAAAAGGCAGTGGGAGGCAGCGGGGGACGAAGTCAATGCCAGGCTCACAGCATCATGAACATGGATGCAGTGCAGGAAGAAGCTCAATGCTTTGACATAAGTGGTCAAGGTGAGTGAGGTCAACTGTCAAGTGGCGTCTCCTACCAACTGCACCACACACTACACCCCCATCACCCACATACCAATAAACTCTTTCCATCAGTACTCAACTCTTCCAACCAGATGCTTCCTCTCACCCTCACACATTACCACTGTTTCAAGCCGCCCACCCACAACTCACAGGCCACACAACTGGCAGCTATTCAACCATGATAGGCACAACACCCAGACAGGCGTCCCGCTTTCTTGCAGGAGAAGGTGGCGCATATCAAGAGGCAGCAAGTGGCCATGGTATTTAGCCCCTCGAGCCTGTTCCACCATTCAGTGAGATCAGGGTGGACCTGTGACCTCACTCCATACACCCGCCTTAACCCCATATCCCTTAATACCCTTGGTTCACAGAAATCTATCAATCTCAGATTTAACATTCACAAGTGAGCTCACATCAACTGCCATTTGCAGAAGAACGTTCCAAACTTCTCCACCCTTTGTGTGTAGAGTCATTTCCTAACTTCACTCCTGCATGTCCTGGCTCTAAATGTTAGGCTATGTCCCCACGTCCTAGTATTCAAGTCGAGGAGACCTCCAAAAACAGTAACAAATGTCTCGGCAGCCAGAAGCAATAATCCAGCCACTAACCTGTAAATCCTGCACGGTCCCTATAAATAGCGCTGGTGGGGGTTCCTCCAGGCACTCTACGACACGTTCAGATGGTCGGGGTTAAGACTGTGCGTTGAGTTGCGTGTTCAGTCTCAAAATGGTGTCTATCACTTTAAATCAGCGTTGTACACTGTTTGAAGCCATTTTATCCCTACTTTACATGACTCCAGCGTTCCTTATCTGCGCCTGCGCTAACCCCTATACCAAGATGGCTTCCGAAGCACGTCACGCTGGAAACGTGCGTGCGCAGCCAAGACGCCATCTTGGATGTCGGAGTGGCCGTGTAGCGCCGAAACAACGGGCGCTTCGCAGCTCAATTTAGCGCCCAGAGTAACTGAACATTTGGACAAATATGAACTGATAGAGAAAGCCAGCATGGATTTGTAAAGAGTAAGTCACAACTAACGAATCTAGTTGAAATTTTTGAGGAGTTAGCTAAAATGGTAGATAAGGGATTGTCTACGGATGTTATTTATATGGACATCCAGAAGGCATTTGATAAGGTTCCACACAAGAGACTGTTAACAAATATGAGAGCGCATTGAATTGGAGGAAACCTATTGACATAGGTAAGGAATTGGTTAGGAGATAGAAGACAGAGAGTAGGAATAATGGGTATGTACTCCAATTGGCAGGGTGTGACTAGGATCTGTACTGGGGACTCAGCTTTTCACAATATTTATAAATGACTTAGACGAAGGAATAGAGAGCCGTATATTGAAGTTTACAGATGACACTAGGATAGATGGCACAGTAAATAGTTAGATGGAAGCAGAAAGTTGCAACGGGACATTGATAGATTAAGTGAGTGGGCAAAACTGATGCAGATGGAGTTCAAAGTGGGGAAGTATACACCAGAGCTCAGGAAGGATATATTGGCCTTGGAGGAGGTGTAGCGCAGATTCAGGAGAATGATACCGGGGCTAAAAGGGTTAAATTATGAGGACAGCTGCATAGACTAGGCTTGTATTCCCTTGAGTATAGAAGATTAAGCTGCAATATAATTCAGGTAAAAGCAAATTACTGCAGATGCTGAATATCTGAAAAAAACAGAAAATGCTGGAAACACTCAATAAGTCAGGCAGTCAATGTGGAGGAAGAAACCGAGTTAATGTTTCAGGTCGATGACCTTTCATAAGAACTGGATATAAATGGGGTTTAGGATGATTAAAGTATTTGATAGGGTTGATGGAGAGAAACTATTTCTTCTTGTAGGGGTGTCCAGAACAAGAGGTATAACCTTAAAATCAGAGCTAGGCAATTCAAGGATGATGTCAGGAAGCACTTTTTTTTAATTCATTCATGGGATGTGGGCGTCGCTGGCGAGGCCGGCATTTATTGCCCATCCCTAATTGCCCTTGAGAAGGTGGTGGTGAGCCGCCTTCTTGAACCGCTGCAGTCCGTGTGGTGAGGGTTCTCCCACAGTGCTGTTAGGGAGGGAGTTCCAGGATTTTGACCCAGCGACGATGAAGGAACGGCGATATATTTCCAAGTCGGGATGGTGTGTGACTTGGAGGGGAACGTGCAGGTGGTGTTGTTCCCATGCGCCTGCTGCCCTTGTCCTTTTGGTGGTAGAGGTTGCGGGTTTGGGAGGTGCTGTCGAAGAAGCGATCATAGTATCATAAGGTTTAGAATAGCTATGGAAAAGGAGTCTGACCACTCTGAAGTAAAAATACTCAATTGGAGGAGGGCCAATTTCAATGGGTTGAGAACAGATCTGGCCCTAAATTGAAATCAAAGATTGGTGGGCAAAACTATAATTGAACAGTGGGCAGCCTTTAAAGAGGAGATGATTCAGGTACACACAAGGTACATTCCAACGAGGGAGAAAGGTAAGGCGATTAAAGCCAGAGCTCCCTGGATGACAAAGGAGATAGAGAATAAGATAAGCGGAAAATGCGGCGTATGACAGGTGACAGGTTGATAACACAAGTGAGAAGCAGGCAGAATATAGAAAGTTCAGAGGAGAAGTGAAAAAAGGCAATTAGAGGGGTATAGAGAGAGTATGAGAATAGACTAGCGGACAACATAAAAGGGAATCCAAAAGTCTTCTACAGACATGCTAACAGTAAACGGGTAGTAAGAGGAGGGGTGGGGCCGATTAGGGACCATAAAGGAGATCTACTCATGGAGGCAGTGGGCATGGCTGAGGTATTTGGGACCACTGCTTTTCTTAATAAATATGAATCACTTGGACTTGGGAGTACAGGGCACAATTTCCAAATTTGCATTGGTCTTTGCCAAAGTCTCGGTAAAGGAAGATATAGTTAGATACTGGATGGGCTAAAAATTGATAAAGTGGAGATACGAGAAAAGCTGGCTGTACTAAAAGTAGATAAGTCACCTGGTCCGGATGGGATGCATCCTAGGTTGCTGAGGGAAGTAAGGGTGGAAATTGTGGAGATACTGGCCATAATCTTCCAAACATCCGTAGATCCGGGGGTGGTGCCAGAGGACTGGAGAATTGCAAATGTTACACCCTTGTTCAAAAAAGGGTGTAAGGATAAACCCATCAACTACAGGCCAGTCAGTTTAACCTCAGTGGTGGGGAAACTTTTAGAAATGATAATCCAGGAAAGAATTAACAGTCACTTGGACGAGGGTGGATTGATTAGGGAAAGCCAGCACGGATTTGTTGAAGGCAAATCGTGTTTAACTAACCTGATAGAGTTTTTTGATGAGGTAACAGAGAGGGTCGATGAGGGCAATGCAGTTGATGTGGTGTATATGGATTTTCAAAAGGCTTTGATAAAGTGCCGCACAGTAGGCTTATCATCAAGATTGTGACCCATGGAATAAAGGGGGCAGTAGCAACATGGATACAGAATTGGCTAAGAGACAGGAAACAGAGAGTAGTGGTGAACGGTTGTTTTTCGGACTGGAGGGAGGTGTACAGTGGTGTTCCCCAGGGGTCAGTGCTGGGACCACTGCTTTTCTTGATATCTATTAATGACTTGGACTTGGGTGTACAGGGAACAATTTCAAAATTTGCAGATGACACAAAACTTGGAAGTGTAGTAAACAGTGAGGAGGATAGTGATAGACTTCAAGAGGATATAGACAGGCTGGTGGCATGGGCAGACACGTGGCAGATGAAGTTTAAGGCGGAAAAATGTGAGGTTATCCATTTCTGCAGGAAGAATGAAGAGAGATAATTTAAACTAGAGGGCACAACTCTAAAAGGGGTACAGGAACAGAGAGATCTGGGGTATATGTGCACAAATCGTTGAAGGTGGCAGGGCAGCTTGAGAAAGCGGTTAAAAAAGCATACGGGATCCTGGGCTTTATCAATAGAGGCATAGAGTACAAAAGCAAGAAGGTTATGATGAACCTTTATAAAACACTGGTTCGGCCTCAACGGGAGAATTGTGTCCAGTTCTGGGCACCGCACTTTAGGAAAGATGTGACGGCTTTATAGAGGGTGCAGAGGAGAATGATTTACTAGAGGGCATGGATTTAAAGTGATTGTCAATAGAACCAAAGGTGACATGAGGAAAAACCTTTTTACACAGCGAGTGGTTAGGATCTGGAATGCACTGCCTGAGGGGGTGGTGGAGGCAGATTCAATCATGGCCTTCAAAAGGGAACTGGATAAGTACTTGAAACGAAAAAATGTGCAGGACCTCAGGGATAGGGCGGGGGAGTGGGACTAGCTGGATTGCTCGTGCATTGCCCCCGCACAGACTCGATGAGCCGAATGGCCTCCTTCTGTGCTGTAACCTTTCCATGATTCTATGATTCTAAGCCTTGGCAAGTTGCTGCACACAAAGGGTAGTAGAAATCTGGAATTTAGGAGTGAAATCAGAAAGCACTTTCTCACACATAGGGTGGAGGAAATATGGAACTCTCTTCCCCAAAAGGCTATGGATGCTGGGTCAATTGGAGCTTTCAACACTGAGATCAATAGATTTTTGTTAGGCAAGGGTATCAAGGGAGACAGAGCAAAGAACTTAAGAACATAAGAAATGGGAGCAGGAGTAGGTTATACGGCGCCTCGAGCCTGCTCTGCCATTCAATCAGATCATGGCTGATCTTCGACCTCAACTCCACTTTCCCGCCCGATCCCCATATCCCTTGATTCCCCTAGAGTCCAAAAATCTATCCATCTCAGCCTTGAATATACTCAATGACTCAGCATCCACAGCCCTCTGGGGTAGAGAATTCCAAAGATTCACAATCCTCTGCGTGAAGAAATTCCTCCTCATCTCAGTCATGAATGGCCGACCCCTTATCCTGCGACTATGCCCCCTAGTTCTAGACTCTTTAGCCAGGGGAAACAATCTCTCAGCCTCTACCCTGTCAAGCCCCCTCATGACCTTATATGTTTCAATGAGGCCACCTCTCAGTCTTATAAACTCCAGAGAGTATAGGCCCATTCCACTCAACCTCTCTTCACAGGACAACCCTGTCATCCCAGGAATTAATCTAGTGAACCTTCGTTATACCGCCTCCAAGGCAAGTATATCCTTCCTGAGGTAGGGAGACCAAAACTGGACACAGTACTCCAGGTGAGGTCTCACAAAAGCCCGATACAGCTGCAGAAATACTTTGTTACTCTTGCACTCCAACCCTCTTGCAATAAAGGCCAACATGCCATTTGCTTTCCGAATTGCCTGCTGTACCAACATGCTAGCTTTTTGTGTTTCTTGTACAAGGACACCCAAGTCTCTCTGAACACCAACATCTAATAGTTTCTCACCATTTAAAAAAATTCTATTTTTCTATTCTTCCTACCAAAGTGAATAACCTTACTTTTCCCCATATTATACTCCATCTGCCACCTTCTTGCCCACTCACTTAATCTGTCTATTTCCCTTTGCAGACTCTTTGTGTCCTCCTCACAGCTTACTTTCCCACCTAGCTTTGTATCGTCAGCAAACTTGGATACATTACACTCGGTCCCTTCATCTTAGTCATTAACAGGACAGACCCACCAGAGGTGGCGGTACAGTGATATACAGTCAGGAGGGAGTGGCCCTGGGAGTCCTCAACATTGACTCTGGACCCCATGAAATCTCATGGCATCAGGTCAAACATGGGCAAGGAAACCTCCTGCTGATTACCACCTACCGTCCTCCCTCAGCTGATGAATCAATCCTCCTCCATGTTGAACACCACTTGGAGGAAGCACTGAGGGTAGCAAGGGCACAGAATGTACTCTGGGTGGGGGACTTCAATGTCCATCATCAAGAGTGGCTCGGTTGCACCACCACTGACCGAACTGGCCGAGTCCTGAAGGACACAGCTGCCAGACTGGGCCTGCGGCAGGTGGTGAGCTACCAACACGAGGGAAAAACTTACTTGACCTCGTCCTCACCAATCTACCTGTCGCAAATTCATCTGTCCATGACTGTATTGGTCGGAGTGACCACCGCACAGTCCTCATGGAGATGAAGTCCCATCTTCGCACTGAGGACACCATCCAACGTGTTGTGTGGCACTACCACCGTGCTAAATGGGATAGATTCAGAACAGATCTAGCAGCTCAAAACTGGGCATCCATGAGGCGCTGTGGGCCATCAGCAGCAGCAGAATTGTATTCCAGCACAATCTGTAACCTCATGGCCTGGCATATTCCTCACTCTACCATTACCAACAGGCCAGGGGATCAACCCTGGTTCAATGAGGAGTGTGGAAGAGCATGCTAGGAGCAGCACCAGGCGTACCTAAAAATGAGGTGCCAACCTGGTGAAGCGACAAATCAGGACTACATGCATGCTAAACAGCGGAAGCAACATGCTATAGACAGAGCTAAGCGATTCCACAACCAACGGATCAGATCAAAGCTCTGCAGTCCTGCCACATCCAGTCGTGAATGGTGGTGGACAATTAAACAACTAACGGGAGGAGGAGGCTCTGCAAACATCCCCATTCTCAATGATGGCGGAGTCCAGCATGTGAGTGCAAAAGACAAGGCTGAAGCGTTTGCAACCATCTTCAGTCAGAAGTGCCGAGTGGAGGCCTGTGTCCAGCGGTGTGCCTCAGGGATCGGTGCTGGGTCCGCTGTTATTTGTTATTTATATTAATGATTTGGATGAGAATTTAGGAGGCATGGTTAGTAAGTTTGCAGATGACACCAAGATTGGTGGCATTGTGGACAGTGAAGAAGGTTATCTAGGATTGCAACGGGATCTTGATAAATTGGGCCAGTGGGCCGATGAATGGCAGATGGAGTTTAATTTAGATAAATGTGAGGTGATGCATTTTGGTAGATCGAATCGGGCCAGGACCTACTCCGTTAATGGTAGGGCGTTGGGGAGAGTTATAGAACAAAGAGATCTGGGAGTACAGATTCATAGCTCCTTGAAAGTGGAGTCACAGGTGGATAGGGTGGTGAAGAAGGCATTCGGCATGCTTGGTTTCATTGGTCAGAACATTGAATGCAGGAGTTGGGATGTCTTGTTGAAGTTGTACAGGGCATTAGTGAGGCCACACTTGGAGTACTGTGTACAGTTCTGGTCACCCTATTATAGAAAGGATATGATTAAACTAGAAAGAGTGCAGAAAAGATTTACTAGGATGCTACCGGGACTTGATGGTTTGACTTACAGGGAGAGGTTAGACAGACTGGGACTTTTTTCCCTGGAGAGTAGGAGGTTAAGGGGTGATCTTATAGAAGTCTATAAAATAATGAGGGGCATCGATAAGGTCGATCGTCAAAATCTTTTCCCAAAGGTAGGGGAGTCTATAACGAGGGCGCATAGATTTAAGGTGAGAGGGGAGAGATACAAAAGGGTCCAGAGGGGCAATTTTTTCACTCAAAGGGTGGTGAGTGACTGGAACGAGCTGCCAGAGGCAGTAGTAGAGGCGGGTACAATTTTGTCTTTTAAAAAGCATTTGGACAGTTACATGGGTAAGATGGGTATAGAGGGATATGGGCCAAGTGCAGGCAATTGGGACCAGCTTAGTGGTATAAACTGGGCGACATGGACATGTTGGGCCGAAGGGCCTGTTTCCATGTTGTAACTTCTATGATTCTATGATTCTATCTCTCCCTCCTCCCAATATCCCCACCATCACAGAAGCCAGTCTTCAGCCAATTTGATTCACTCCATGTGATATCAAGAAACGGCTGAGTACACTGGTTACAGCAAAGGCTATGGGCCCTGACAACATCCCGGCTGTAGTGCTGAAGACTTGTGCTCCAGAACTAGCAGCGCCTCTAGCCAAGCTGTTCCAGTACAGCAACAACACTGGCATCTACCCGACAATGTGGAAAATTGCCCAGGTATGTCCTGTCCACAAAAAGCAGGACAAATCCAATCCGGCCAATTACCGCCCCATCAGTCTACTCTCGATCATCAGCAAAGTGATGGAAGGTGTCGTCGACAGTGCTATCAAGCGGCACTTACTCCCCAATAACCTGCTCACCAATGCTCAGTTTGGGTTCCGCCAGGACCACTCGGCTCCAGACCTCATTACAGCCTTGGTCCAAACATGGACAAAAGAGCTGAATTCCAGAGGTGAGGTGAGAGTAGCTGCCCTTGACATCAAGGCAGCATTTGACCGAGTGTGGCACCAAGGAGCCCTATTAAAATTGAAGTCAATGGGAATCAAGGGGAAAACTCTCCAGTAGCTGGAGTCATACCTGGCACAAAGGAAGATGGTAGTGGTTGTTGGAGGCCAATCATCTCAGTGCCAGGACATTGCTGCAGGAGTTCCTCAGGGCAGTGTCCCAGGCCCAACCATCTTCAGCTGCTTCATCAATGACCTTCCCTCCATCATAAGGTCAGAAAAGGGGATGTTCGCTGATGATTGCACAGTGTTCAGTTCCATTCGCAACCCCTCAGACAATGAAGCAGTCTGAGCCCGCATGCAGCAAGACCTGGACAACATCCAGGCTTGGGCTGATAAGTGGCAAGTAACATTCGCGCCAGACAAGTGCCAGGCAATGACCATCTCCAACAAGAGAGAGTCTAACCACCTCCCGTTGACATTCAACGGCATTACCATCGCCGAATCCCCCACCGTCAACATCCTGGGGGTCACCATTGACCAGAAACTTAACTGGACCAGCCATATAAATACTGTGGCTACAAGAGCAGGTCAGAGGCTGGGTATTCTGCGGCAAGTGACTCACCTCCTGACTCCCCAAAGCCTTTCCACCATCTCCAAGGCACAAGTCAGGAGTGTGATGGAATACTCTCCACTTGCCTGGATGAGTGCAGCTCCAACAACACTCAAGAAGCTCGACACCATCCAGGACAAAGCAGCCCGCTTGATTGGCACCCCATCCACCACCCTAAACATTCACTCCCTTCACCACCGGCGCACAGTGGCTGCAGTGTGTACCACCCACAGGATGCACTGCAGGAACTCGCCAAGGCTTCTTCGACAGCACCTCCCAAACCCGCGACCTCTACCACCTTGAAGGACAAGAGCAGCAGGTACATGGGAACAACACCACCTGCACGTTCCCCTCCAAGTCACACACCATCCCGACTTGGAAATTTATCGCCGTTCATTCATCGTCGCTGGGTCAAAATCCTGGAACTCCCTCCCTAACAGCACTGTGGGAGAACCGTCACCACACGGACTGCAGTGGTTCAAGGAGGCGGCTCACCACCATCTTCTCAAGGGCAATTAGGTTTGGGCAATATATGCTGGCCTTGCCAATGACGCCCACATCCCATGCACGAATATTTTTTAAAAATTCATATAGATTGTAAATAGCTGAGGCCCAAGCACCAATCCTTGCGGCACCCCACTAGTTACAGACTGCCAATCTGAGAATATGACTTGTTTATCCCTACTATCTGTTTTCTGTCCTTTAACCAATTCTCTTTCCATGCTAATATATTACCCCCAACCTCATGAGCCCTTACCTTGTGTAACAACCTTTTATGTGGCACCTTATCGAATGCCTTTTGAAAATCTAAATGTACTATATCCACTGGTTCCTCTTTATCGACCCTGCTAGTTACATCCTCAAAAAACTCCAATAAATTTGTCAACCATGATTTCCCTTTCATAAAACCATGTTGACTCTGCTTAATCATATTATGATTTTCTAACTGCTCTGTTACCACTTCCTTAATAATGGATTCCAGCATTTTCCCAACTAGAGGCTAACTGGCCTCTAGTTCCATGTTTTCTCTCTCTCTCCCTTCTTGAACAGAGTCATAGAGTCATAGAGTTATACAGCACGGATAAAGGCCCTTCGGCCCATCGTGTCCGCGCCGGCCATCAAGCCCTGTCTCCTCTAATCCCATATTCCAGCATTTGGTCCGTAGCCTTGTATGCTATGGCATTTCAAGTGCTCATCCAAATGCTTCTTGAATGTTGTGAGGGTTCCTCCCTCCACAACCCTTTCAGGCAGTGAGTTTCAGACTCCAACCACCCTCTGGGTGAAAAAGTTCTTTCTCAAATCCCCTCGAAACCTCCCGCCTTTTACCTTGAATCTATGCCCCCTTGTTATAGAACCCTCAACGAAGGGAAAAAGCTCCTTAGTATCCATCCTATCTGTGCCCCTCATAATTTTGTACACCTCAATCATGTCCCCCCTCAGCCTCCTTTGCTCCAAGGAAAACAAACCCAATCTGCCCAGTCTCTCTTCATAGCTGAAGCGCTCCAGCCCTGGTAACATCCTGGTGAATCTCCTCTGCACCCTCTCCAAAGCGATCACATCCTTCCTGTAGTGTGGCGACCAGAACTGCACACAGTACTCCAGCTGTAGCCTAACCAGTGTTTTATACAGCTCCATCATAACCTCCTTGCTCTTATATTCTATGCCTCGGCTAATAAAGGCAAGTATCCCATATGCCTTCTTTGCCACCTTATCTACCCGTTCCGCCGCCTTCAGGGATCTGTGAACTTGCACACCAAGATCCCTCTGACCCTCTGTCTTGCCTAGGGTCCTCCCATTCATTGTGTATTCCCTTGCCTTGTTAGTCCCTCCAAAGTGCATCACCTCGCACTTTTCCGGGTTAAATTCCATTTGCCACTGTTCCGCCCATCTGACCAACCCATCTACATCGTCCTGCAGACTGAGGCTATCCTCCTCGCTATTTACCACCCTACCAATTTTTGTATCATCAGCGAACTTACTGATCATACCTTTTACATTCATATCCAAGTCGTTAATGTAGACCACAAACAGCAAGGGACCCAGCACCGATCCCTGTGGTACCCCACTGGCCACAGGCTTCCAGTCACAAAAACAACCTTCGACCATCACCCTCTGCCTTCTGCCACTAAGCCAGTTTTGTATCCAAAGTGCCAAGGCACCCTGGATTCCATGGGCTCGTACCTTCTTGACCAGTCTCCTGTGGGGGACTTTATCGAAGGCCTTACTGAAATCCATGTATACCACATCCACTGCGTTACCCTCATCCACACGCCTAGTCACCCCCTCAAAAAATTCAATCAAATTAGTCAGACATGATCTTCCCTTGACAAAGCCATGTTGACTATCCCTGATTAATCCTTGCTTCTCCAAGTGGAGACTAATTTTGTCCTTCAGAATTTTTTCCAATAATTTTCCTACCACTGATGTTAGGCTCACTGGCCTGTCGTTCCCCGGTTTTTCCCTACTCCCCTTCTTGAATAATGGTACTACATTAGTGGTTCTCCAGTCCTCTGGCACATCCCCTGTGGCCAGAGAGGTTCTGAATATATGTGTCAGAGCCCCCGCAATCTCCTCCTTTGCCTCACACAGTAGCCTGGGATACATTTCGTCCGGGCCTGGGGATTTATCCATTTTTAGGCCTGCTAAAACCGCCAATACCTCCTCCCGCTCGATGTTAATATGTTCGAGTATACCACAGTCCCCCTGCCGTATTTCTATGTCCACATCCTTCTCCATAGTGAAAACAGATGCAAAAAATTCATTTAGAACCCCTCCTACATCTGCCGGCTCCACACACAGATTGCCATTTTTGTCCCTAATGGGCCCTATTTTTTCCCTAGTCATCCTCTTACCCTTACTATACTTATAAAACATCTTAGGATTTTCCTTTATTTTGCTCGCCAGTGTTATTTCATGGCCCCTCCTTGATCTCCTAATTTCTTTTTTAAGTATCCCCCTGTACTTTTTGTACTCCTCTAGGGCTTCCTCCGTCTTTAGCCTTTAGTATCTGCCAAAAGCCCTCCTTTTTTTCCGAATCCATTCTCGTATATCCCCTGACATCCAAGGTTCCCTGGAGTTCTTGGAACCACCCTTGACCTTTACGGGAACATGTTGCCATTGTATGGTCTCAATCTCCCTTCTGAAAGACTCCCATTGCTCCGATGCGGATTTTCCTACAAGCAGCTGATCCCAGTCCATTTTGGCCAGATCCTGCCTTATCCTATTAAAATCGGCCTTCCCCCAATTTAGAACCTTTATTTCCGGCCCCTCCCTGTCCTTTTCCATGACCACCTTAAATCTCACCGAATTATGGTCACTGTCACCAAAGTGCTCACCGACAAGCACTTCTTCCACTTGGCCGGCCACATTCCCTAGAATTAGGTCCAGTACCGCCCCCTCTCTTGTAGGACTTTCTACATGCTGGCTCAAAAAGCTCTCCTGGATGCACGTTAAGAATTTTGTACCCTCTAAGCCTTTTACACTCTGAGTATCCCAGTTAATATTGGGGAAGTTGAAATCCCCCACTATTATTACCCTATTATTTGCACAATTTTCTGAGATTTGCCTGCATATCTGTTCCTCTATCTCCCCCTGACTGTTTGGGGGCCTATAGTACACTCCCATCAAAGTGCTTGCCCCCTTTTTGTTTTTAAGCTCCACCCATATGGCCTCATTAGAGGAACCTGCTAATATATCATCCCTCCTTATGGCAGTAATTGATTCTTTAATTAATATTGCGACCCCCCCTCCTCTTATACCTCCCCCTCTGTCTCGCCTGAAGATTCTGTACCCCGGAATATTGAGCTGCCAGTCTTGCCCCTCCCTCAACCATGTCTCTGTGACAGCAACAATATCATACTCCCATGTGTTTATCAACACCTTCAGTTCATCCACCTTATTCGCAAGACTCCTTGCATTAAAATAGATGCCATCCAGCCTTGCCCTTACATATTTGCCCTGTCTTCCAAGCTGACTTGTTTTTTTCTCTATATTTGGCTGCACATCACCCCCTATTGTAGCTCCACTCTGTATCCCATCCCCCTGCCAAGTTAGTTTAAACCCCCCCCCAACAGTGCTCGCAAACCTCCCCGCAAGGATATTTGTCCCGCTCTGGTTCAGGTGCAACCCGTCCGACTTGTACAAGTCCCACCTTCCCCAGACGCAGGCCCAGTGATCCAGGAAACTGAAACCCTCCCTCCTGCACCAACTCTTTAGCCACGCATTCATCTGTTCTATCCTCCTATTTCTATACTCACTAGCCCGTGGCACTGGGAGTAATCCAGAGATTACAACCTTTGAGGTCCTGCCCTTTAATCTGCTACCTAGCTCCCTAAATTCTTGATGCAGGACCTCATCTCCCTTCCTACCTATGTCGTTGGTCCCAATGTGGACCACGACCTCTGCCTGCTCACCCTCCCCCTTGAGAATGCCCTGTAGCCGCTCAGTGACATCCATGACCCTGGCACCAGGGAGGCAACAAACCATCCTGGAGTCACGTTTACGGCCACAGAAACGCCTGTCTGTTCCCCTTACGATAGAATCCCCTACCACTATAGCTCTTCCACTCTTTTTCCTCCCAGCCTGTGCAGCAGAGCTACCCCTGGTGCCAGGAAGTTGGCTGCTGCTGCCTTCCCCTGATAAGTCATCCCCCTCAACAATATCCAAAGCGGTATATTTGTTTGAGAGGGGGACGGCCACAGGGGACCCCTGCACTGCCTGTCTGCTCCTCTTACTCTGCCTGGTGGTCACCCAATTACTTCCTGCCTGTACAACCTTTACCTGCGGTGTGACCATCTCACTAAACGTGCTATCCACGACGTTCTCAGCATCGCGAATGCTCCATAATGAATCCATCCGCAGCTCCAGTGCCGCAATGCGGTTTGTCAGTAGCTGCAGCTGGATACATTTCCCGCACACATGGTCGTCAGGGACACCGGAAGGGTCCCTGATTTCCCACATAGAGCAGGAAGAGCATAACACGGGGCTGGGCTGTCCTGACATGACTTACCCTTTAACTAATTAATTCAAATTAAATGAATCCCACCAATTTCACTTCAATTAAAAGGTATACTCAAGGGCCCTTGCTGAACAGCAGTCCCCCACTACACAACAGAGACCAGAGAATCCACAAACTCTAACCTTAGACAAATTCAGCAGGAAAATACTCACCAGCCAATCACTTACCTCTTCCTTGGTGACGTCCCACTTGGATTACTTTTTGCTTCTTATTTATCTTAGGTCCAGGAGTTAAGTCCCTGAAAACAAAATATAAAAACGAACCTACCCTTTAAATTCCCTCTACCCCTCAAAAGGTTAGAGGAGGTGGGAGGGTGGGAGTCACTACTGGTGTAGTGTCTCGGGTTTAGCAACCGCTCCACCTATATACGGGTACCAATGAATTGGCCCCGCCCCCTGCCTTTGAAAAAGCCGCGAAGCTCTCTCCCCGCTGGGGAAAAAGACTCACGTAGGTGAGTTTAATTACTCACCTCAGGCCTCCGCTGCTCCCTTTATCGACTCGCCGCCGCTCCCACCGCTCCAACCAGGTCCGCTCCTCCTTCCCCGCTGTCGACCGCTCTGTGGGAGAGAGAAAGAAAGGCTCCTCCTTCCCCGCTGTCGACCGCTCTGTGGGAGAGAGAAAGAAAGGCTCCTCCTCCGCCGCTGTCGACCGCTCTGTGGGAGAGAGAAAGAAAGGCTCCTCCTTCCCCGCTGTCGACCGCTCTGTGTGAGAGAGAAAGAAAGGCTCCTCCTCCGCCGCTGTCGACACTGGTCTGAGAATAGTGGGGTCACATTTGCTACCTTCCAGTTCACTGGGACCAGAATCGAGGGAATTTTGGACGATCATAACCAATGCATCCACTATCTCTGCAGCCACCTCTTTTAGAACCCTAGGATTTAGGCCATCAGGTCCAGGGGATTTGTCGGCTTTTAGTCCCATCAGTTTGTCCAGTACTTTTTCTCTCGTGATATTAATTGTTTTAAGTTCCTCACTCTCATTTACCCCTTGGTCCCCCACTACAGATGCATCTGCGACAGGTAGATTGGTGAGGACGAGGTCAAGTAGGTTTTTCCCTCATGTTGGTTCGCTCACCACCTGCCGCAGGCCCAGTCTGGTAGCTATGTTTAACGCATCAGCCATTTCCTGATTCCCCATTATAATTTCTCCTGTCTCAGCCTCTAAGGGACCAACGTTTACTTTCTCTACTCTCTTCCTTTTTACATACTTGCAGAAGCTCTTACAATCTGTTTTTATATTTCTTGCTAGTTTACTTTCATATTCTATTTTCTCCCTTTTTATCAATTTTTTGGTGGTCCTTTGCTGGTTTCTAAAACTCTCCCAATCCTCAGGCTTATTACTCTTCTTGGCAACATTATAGGCCTCTTCTTTTAATCTAATACTCTCCTTAACTTGTTTAGTTAGCCACGTGTGGATCACTTTTCCCGTGGAGTTTTTATTTCTCAATGGAATGTATACATGTTGAGAATATTGAAATATTTCTTTAAATGTTTGCCATTGGTTTTCAAATGTCAAACCGTTTAATCTAATTTCCCAATCTACCTTTGACAACTCACCCCTCATACCTATGTAATTGGCTTTATTTAAGTTTAAGACTCTAGTTCCTGACTTAAGCACGTTACTTTCAAACTCAATGTAAAATTCTATCATATTGTGATCACTCTTCCCTAGATGTTCTATTACTGTGAGATTACTAATTAACCCTATCTCATGACATAATATAAGATCCGCTGGTTGGGGATTCTAGGAGTAGGGGGCACAGTCTAAAAATTAGAGCCAGACCTTTCAGGAGTGAGATTAGAAAACATTTCTACACACAAAGGGTGGTAGAAGTTTGGAACTCTCTTCCGCAAACGGCAATTGATACGAGCTCAATTGCTAAATTTAAATCTGAGATAGATAGCTTTTTGGCAACCAAAGGTATTAAGGGATATGGGCCAAAGGCAGGAATATGGAGTTAGATCACAGATCAGCCATGATCTTATCAAATGGCGGAGCAGGCACGAGGGGCTGAATGGCCTACTCCTGTTCCTATGTTCCTAAGATATAAAATAGCCTGTTCACTGGTTGGTTCCATGTTGTAAACTTCTATGATTCTATAGGCAATTGGGACTAGCTTAGTGGTATAAACTGGGCGACATGGACATGTTGGGCCGAAGGGCCTGTTTCCATGTTGTAAACTTCTATGATTCTATATTGCTCTAGGAAACCGTTTCGAAAGCATTCCATGAACTCGTCCTCCAAACTACCTTTGCCAATTTGATTTGCCCAGTCTATATGAAGATTAAAGTCCCCCACGATTACTGCATTACCTTTGTTACGAACTCCTATTATTTCATGATTAATAATCTGTCCAACAGTATAGCTACTATTCGGGGGCCTATAAACTACTCCCGCCAGTGTTTTCTGCCCCTTGTTATTTCTAATTTCTACCCAGACTGATTCTACTTCCTGATCTTCTGAGCCAAGATCCTTTCTCACCACTGTCCTCATGTCATCCTTTATTATTAGGGCTACACCCCCTCCCTTTCCATTCTGCCTGTCTTTTCTAAATCTCACGTACCCTGGAATATTTAGTTCCCGACCTTGGTCATTTTGCAACCATGCCTGTAATGGCTATTAGTTCAAACCCATTTATCTCTATTTGTGCAATTAATCCATCTATCTTGTTACAAATCCTCTGTGCATTCAGATAAAGAGCCTTTAATTTTGATTTTTTTTTTTACCACTTTTTCTGGCTTTGACCCAACTTGTTGTTGCACTATTAAACTCTCTGTCCCTTCCTGCCATACTCTGCTTATCTTTACCCAAGTCACTACTGTTCTATTGTCTTAACTTTTCTCATTAGATGTCTAAATTTCCCCTCATCATACCCCTCCCCCCGACTTTTTAGTTTAAAGCCCTATCTACAGACTTAGTTATTCGATTCGTCAGGACGCTGGTCCCAGCCCAGTTTAAGTGGAGCCCGTCTCGTCGGAACAGCTCCCTCTTTCCCCAGTACTGGAGCCAGTGCCCCATGAATAGAAACCCCTGTCTCCCACACCACTCTTTGAGCCACTCTTTTAACTCTCTGATCTGTTTGTCCCGAAGCCAATTTGCACGTGGCTCAGGTATTAATACAGAGATTATTACCTTTGAGGTTCTGCTTATTAATTTAGACCCTAGCTCCTCAAACTGTCTCAGCAGAACCTCATTTTTAGTTCTACCGATGTTATTGGTTCCGATGTGGACCACGATAACTGGATCCTCCCCCTCATGCTCCAAGTTCTTTTCCAGCCGTGAGGAGATGATGAGTTGAGGTACAGATCAGCCATGATCTAATTGAATGGCGGAGCAGGCTCGAGGGGCTGAATGTCCTACCCTTGTTCCTATCTTCCTTTGTTCCTATGTGACTTCTCCACTAAGAGCACAGTGTTATTTCTCATAACCGAACCCATTTAACTTTGGAATCAGTCTTGTTGCTCTTCATTGCACCCTCTTCAATACTTGTCGTGATGTGGTGACTAGAATTGAACACAATATAGTACTTGAAATGTGGTCTGACCAGTGCACTGTGGAGCCCAAGTGTAATCTTCAGAAACTTCTACCCAATTATTGTTGATACATATTCTAGCATTTACTGTCACAATAAACTCACCACATTTGTCTGGTGACTGAAAATGATGAATTAGCCCTCTCTCACAGGTTCACTTCCAGATCTCTGTCTGCAGTTCAGTCCCAATCACTGTGTAATGTACAATCTTTTGCCCGATATTTAGTATTTTATATTCATCAATGTAATATTTCACCTGCCATTTTTGTTCCCAGTCCCATGGCCTATCAAAATCATTCCGTCAACCTTTTGCGACATCCTTTGTCTCTACTGCTGTCAGTAAATTTGACAAGCTTACATTTATGAGCCGATTTAACCTTGGCCACTGCCTAGAGAGAACGGGACGGGCGAGTGCTTAAAATGGCGGTAGGGCACACCCCGCTGAGTTCTTGACACCTTTGCATCCGCCATCATTTTAATGGCAGGCAGGCGAGGGCCTCGGCAATATTTAAAAATCGCGGTACGAGGACGTCATTCGGACCCTGACAAAATTTTAACTCTGGCTCGTGAAAGCCACGCAAAGTGCCGGACCTACCGAACTCTGGTGGCAAGCAGGAGCGGGGCCAGAAGAAGTAAGAGCAGGAGTGCACCTCCTGGGCCCAGAGGGAAACCTTGCGCCTGCACTGTTCTCAAATTCCCTCCCTCTCCCCGACCACGATCCTTCCCCAACCCTCCCCCGACCACTAATCTCATTGCCCGGGACCGTCCCATCGAATCATCTTCTGCCGCGCAAAATCCCGCTTCTGCTCACCTGCTGACCACCTAGTCGTTGCAGCCGGGTTCAAGTGGGAGTCCGTGCTGCAACACAGTAATGAGACTCGGGAGTTAAAACGGTCCGGGCCTCATGTCGGCACGGTTATGGGCGCTTCCAGCACGCCCTGACCCCGCACACCATACTCTCACCCTGAGTTAAAATCAGGACTTTAGTTTTTATATGTACCTATTAATGTGGATAATGTTCGGCTTGGTGAAACCCCCAGAGTCAGGTTCAGCCAGGCATGCAGAGTCAAGGTCTGCTTGGGGGTCATAGTTGAGGTACCTTGAGGTCATAATTGGAGCCTGTCTTACGATCTGCCTGGGAGTCAAAGTGGAGAGGTACCTGAGGTTGGATAAGGTGCAGAGGCCTGGAGCTGCCTGGCACTTGAAGTTTAGAGCCTGCTTTGCATTTTTATCTGTAGCCTGCCTTGCAGATGAAATTGGGGTGTGACTAGCAGTCAAGTGCTAATTCTCTGACGTTACGTTCCTTGCGAGAAGACTTGTCCACACACTGGAAATTCAGGTGCAGGCTGCCTATAATCTTCCAACTATTGATTGAAATGGAAATCATGTGCAGCCCCTGCCCAAAATTTCCAACTTGCGCTTCCGCTGGGCAAGGCTCCTCACCTGAAGCACAACGTTGGAAAATTACTCATAGAACCATAGAACCAAAGAAAAGATACAGCACAGAAGGGGGCCATTCGGCCCATTGTGTCCGTGCCGGCTCGAAGAACAACCAGGTGCCCATTCTAATCCCACCTTCCAGCACCCGGTCCGTAGCCCTGCAGCTTACAGCACTTTAGGTGCAGGTCCAGGTACTTTTTAAAAGAGTTGAGGGTCCCTGCCTCTACCACCAATTCGGGCAGTGAATTCCATACACCCACCACCCTCTGGGTAAAAAAGTTTTTCCTCATTTCCCCTCTAATCCTTCCACCAATCAGCTTAAATCTATGTCCTCTAGTTCTTCAACTCTCCGCTAAGGGAAACAGGTACTTCCTGTTTACTCTATCTGGGCCCCTCATAACTTTGTACAACTCAATCAAGTCTCCCCTCAGCCTCCTCTGCTCCAAGGGAAACAACCCCAGCCTATCCCATCTCTCCTCGTAGCTGCAATTTTCAAGCCCTGGCAACATTCTTGTAAATCTTCTCTGCACTCTCTCCAGAGCAACAACATCCTGAACTGCACACAAGACTCCAGCTTTGGCCTTACCAGCGTTTTATACAGTTCCATCATTACATCCCTGCTTTTGTATTCTATACCTCGGCTAATAACGGAGAGCATTCCGTATGCCTTCTTGACAATCTTATAAGAACATAAGAACATAAGAAATAGGAGCAGGAGGAGGCCAATCGGCCCCTCGAGCCTGCTCCGTCATTCAATAAGATCATGGCTGATCTGGTCCTAACCTCAAATCTAAATTCATGTCCAATTTCCTGCCCGCTCCCCATAACCCCTAATTCCCTTTACTTCTAGGAAACTGTCTATTTCTGTTTTAAATTTATTTAATGATGTAGCTTCCACAGCTTCCTGGGGCAGCAAATTCCACAGACCTACCACCCTCTGAGTGAAGAAGTTTCTCCTCATCACAGTTTTGAAAGAGCAGCCCCTTATTCTAAGATTATGCCCCCTCGTTCTAGTTTCACCCATCCTTGGGAACATCCTTACCGCATCCACCCGATCAAGCCCCTTCACAATCTTATATGTTTCAATAAGATCGCCTCTCATTCTTCTGAACTCCAATGAGTAGAGTCCCAATCTACTCAACCTCTCCTCATATGTCCGCCCCCTCATCCCCGGGATTAACCGAGTGAACCTTCTTTGTACTGCCTCGAGAGCAAGTATGTCTTTTCTTAAGTATGGACACCAAAACTGTATGCAGTATTCCAGGTGCGGTCTCACCAATACCTTATATAACTGCAGCAATACCTCCCTGTTTTTATATTCTATCCCCCGAGCAATAAAAGCCAACATTCCGTTGGCCTTCTTGATCACCTGCTGCACCTGCAAACTAACCTTTTGATTTTCTTGTACTAGGACCCCCAGATCCCTTTGTACTGCAGTACTTTCCAGTTTCTTGCCATTGAGATAATAACTTGCTCTCCGATTTTTCCTGCCAAAGTGCATAACCTCACATTTTCCAATATTGTATTGCATCTGCCAAATCTCCGCCCACTCACCCAGCCTGTCTATATCCCCTTGTAGGTTTTTTATGTCCTCCTCACTCTCTACTTTCCCTCCCATCTTTGTATCATCTGCAAACTTTGATATGTTACACTCCCCTCCTCCAAATCGTTAATATAGATTGTAAAGAGTTGGGGACCCAGCACCGACCCCTGCGGAACACCACTGGCTACTGGTTGCCAGTCCGAGAATGTACCATTTATCCCAACTCTCTGCTTCCTGTTAGATAACCAATCCTCCACCCATGCCAGAATATTACCCCCAATCCAGTGATTCTTTATCTTGAGCAATAATCTTTTATGTGGCACCTTGTCAAATGCCTTCTGGAAGTCTAAATACACTACGTCCACTGGTTCCCCTTTATCCACCCTGTACGTTATGTCCTCAAAGAACTCAAGCAAATTTGTCAGACATGACTTTCCCTTCGTAAAGCCATGCTGACTTTGTCCTATTAAATTATGTTTATCCAAATGTTCCGCTACTGTCTCCTTAATAATAGACTCCAAAATTTTACCCACCACAGATGTTAGGCTAACTGGTCTATAATTTCCAGCCTTCTGCCTAATACCCTTTTTAAATAACGGTGTTACATTAGCAGTTTTCCAATCTGCCAGGACCTTTGCCGAGTCCAGAGAATTTTGGAAAATTATTACCAAAACATCGACAATCCCTACTGCCGCTTCCCTCAAGACCCTGGGATGTAAGCCATCAGGTCCAGGGGATTTATCCGCCTTGAGTCCCATTAATTCACTGAGTACCAATTCCTTAGTGATTTTAATCGTATTTAGCTCCTCCCCCCCGAGAGTCCCCTGTTTGTCCAGTGTTGGGATATTCTTAGTGTCCTCTACCGTAAAGACTGAAACAAAATATTTGTTCAGCATTTTTGCCATCTCCATGTTTCCCACCATTAATTTCCCGGTCTCATCCTCTAAGGGACCTACGTTTGCCTTAGCCACCCTTTTTCTTTTTATATAACTGTAGAAACTCTTGCTATCTGTTTTTATATTTTTTGCTAATTTATTTTCATAATCTATCTTCCCTTTCTTAACCAATCCTTTCGTTACTTTTTGCTGTCTTATGAAGACTTCCCAATCTTCTATCCTCCCACTAAGTTTGGCTACCTTATATGTACTTGTTTTTAGTCGGATACTATCCTTAATTTCTTTACTTAGCCACGGATGGCTGTCATTTCTTTTACACCCTTTTTTCCTCAGTGGAATATATTTTTTTTGAAAGTTGTAGAATAACTCCTTAAATGAACACCACTGTTCATATACCGTCTTACCCTTTAAACTATTTTCCCAGTCCACTTTAATCAATTCCGCTCTCATACCATCATAGTCTCCTTTATTCAAGCTCAGTTCGCTTGTTTGAGAACCAACCTTCTCACCCTCTAATTGGATATGGAATGTAACCATGTTATGGTCACTCATTCCAAGGGGATCCTTAACTAGGACATTATTAATTAATCCTGGCTCATTACACAGGACCAGGTCCAAGGTTGCCTGCTCCCTTGTAGGATCAGTTACATACTGCTCAAGAAATCCATCCCGAATACACTCAATAAACTCTTCCTCAAGGCTGCCCTGCCGAATTTGATTTGTCCAGTTAATATGATAGTTAAAATCCCCCATAATTATAGCTGTTCCCTTATTACATGCCCCGACTATTTCCTGATTAATACTTCTTCCAGCAGAGTTGCAACTATTAGGAGGCCTATATAACTACGCCCACGAGTGTTTTTTTCCCCTTATTATTCCTTATCTCTACCCAAACTGTTTCATTATCCTGATCCTTTGTCCCAATATCTTTTCTCTGTATTTGTGATTCCTTCCCTTATTAACATAGCCACCCCACCTCCCCTTCCTTCCTGCCTGTCCTTCCTGATTGTTAAATACCCTGGCATATTTAATTCCCAGTTGTTGTCACCCTGCAGCCATGTTTCTGTAATGGCCACAAGATCATACCCATACGTCGTTATTTGTGCCGTTATCTATCTGTACTGCCACCTTCAGGTACCTGTGCACATGCACTCCAAGGTCTCTCACTTCCTCCACCCCTCTCAATGCATTCCCATTTACTGTTTGCCCTCCCTAAGTGCATTACCTCATACTTCTCCGGGTTGAACTCCATTTGCCACTTTTCCGCCCACTCCACCAACCCATTGATATCTTCTTGGAGTTTACAGCTATCGTCTTCACCATCAACTACACGGCCAATTTTTGTGTCGTCTGCAAATTTGCCAATCATGCCCCCGACATTCAAGTCCAAATCATTAATATATACCACAAAGAGCAAGGGTCCCAACACTGAGCCCTGTGGCACACCACTGGAAACAGATTTCCATTCACAAAGACATCCATCGACTTTAACCCTTTGTTTCCTGTTACGGAGCCAATTTTGGATCCAATTCACCACGTTTCCCTGTATCCCATGGGCTTTTACCTTTCTGACCACTCTGCCATGTGAGACCCTGTCAAATGCCTTACTAAAATCCATGCAGACAACATCCACTGCACTACCCTCATCAATCCTCCTTGTCACTTCCTCAAAGAATTCAATCAGATTTGTAAGGCATGACCTTCCCTGAACAAATCCATGCTGACTATCCCTGATTAAACCATGCCTTTCCAAGTGACAGTTTATCCTATCTCTCAGTATTGATTCTAATAGTTTGCCCATCACCGAGGTAAGACTGACCAGCCTATAATTGTTCGGCCTTTCCCTCGTACCCTTTTTAAACATTGGTCCTACGTTTGCAGTCTTCCAGTCCTCCGGTACCTCCCCTGTATCCAGTGAGGATTCGAAAATGATCCTCAGAGCATCCGTTATTTCCTCCCTGACTTCCTTCAATCGCCCAGGAAACAATTCATCCGACCCTGGTGACTTATCAACTTTCAAGGGTTCCAGTCCCTCTAGTACTTCCTCTCGTTATGTTGACCTTATCCAATATTTCACACCTCTCCTCTTTAACTACTATGTCCGGATCATCCCTTTCCTTTGTGAATACGGAGACAAAATATTCATTTAAAACCCTACCTACATCCTCTGCTTATAGAATCATAGAATCATAGAAGTTACAACATGGAAACAGGCCCTTCGGCCCAACATGTCCATGTCGCCCAGTTTATACCACTAAGCTAGTCCCAATTGCCTGCACTTGGCCCATATCCCTCTATACCCATCTTACCCATGTAACTGTCCAAATGCTTTTTAAAAGACAAAATTGTACCCGCCTCTACTACTGCCTCTGGCAGCTCGTTCCAGACACTCACCACCCTTTGAGTGAAAAAATTGCCCCTCTGGACCCTTTTGTATCTCTCCCCTCTCACCTTAAATCTATGTCCCCTCGTTATAGACTCCCCTACCTTTGGGAAAAGATTTTGACTATCGACCTTATCTATGTCCCTCATTATTTTATAGACTTGTATAAGATCACCCCTCAACCTCCTACTCTCCAGGGAAAAAAGTCCCAGTCTATCTAACCTCTCCCTATAAGTCAAACCATCAAGTCCCGGTCGCATCCTAGTAAATCTTTTCTGCACTCTTTCTAGTTTAATAATATCCTTTCTATAATAGGGTGACCAGAACTGTACACAGTATTCCAAGTGTGGCCGTACCAATGTCTTGTACAACTTCAACAAGACATCCCAACTCCTGTATTCAATGTTCTGACCAATGAAACCAAGCAAGCTGAATGCCTTCTTCACCACCCTATCCACCTGTGACTCCACTTTCAAGGAGCTATGAACCTGTACTCCTAGATCTCTTTGTTCTATAACTCTCCCCAATGCCCCACCATTAACGGAGTAGGTCCTGGCCCGATTCGATCTACCAAAATGCATCACCTCACATTTATCTAAATTAAACTCCATCTGCCATTCATCGGCCCACTGGTCCAATTTATCAAGATCCCGTTGCAATCCTAGATAACCTTCTTCACTGTCCACAATGCCACCAATCTTGGTGTCATCTGCAAACTTACTAACCATGCCTCCTAAATTCTCATCCAAATCATTAATATAAATAACAAATAACAGCGGACCCAGCACCGATCCCTGAGGCACACCGCTGGACACAGGCCTCCAGTTTGAAAAACAACCCTCTACAACCACCCTCTGTCTTCTGTCGTCAAGCCAATTTTGTATCCAATTGGCTACCTCACCTTGGATCCCGTGAGATTTAACCTTATGTAACAACCTACCATGCGGTACCTTGTCAAAGGCTTTGCTAAAGTCCATGTAGACCACGTCTACTGCACAGCCCTCATCTATCTTCTTGGTTACCCCTTCAAAAAACTCAATCAAATTCGTGAGACATGATTTTCCTCTCACAAAACCATGCTGACTGTTCCTAATCAGTCCCTGCCTCTCCAAATGCCTGTAGATCCTGTCCCTCAGAATACCGTCTAACAACTTACCCACTACAGATGTCAGGCTCACCGGTCTGTAGTTCCCAGGCTTTTCCCTGCCGCCCTTCTTAAACAAAGACACAACATTTGCTACCCTCCAATCTTCAGGCACCTCACCTGTAGCGGTCGATGATTCAAATATCTCTGCTAGGGGACCCGCAATTTCCTCCCTAACCTCCCATAACGTCCTGGGATACATTTCATCAGGTTCCGGAGATTTATCTACCTTGATGCGCGTTAAGACTTCCAGCACCTCCCTCTCTGTAATATGTACACTCCTCAAGACATCACTATTTATTTCCCCAAGTTCCCTAACATCCATGCCTTTCTCAACCGTAAATACCGATGTGAAATATTAATTCAGGATCTCACCCATCTCTTGTGGTTCCGCACATAGATGACCTTGTTGATCCTTAAGAGGCCCTACTCTCTCCCTAGTTACTCTTTTGCCCTTTATGTATTTGTAGAAGCTCTTTGGATTCGCCTTTGCCTTATCTGCCAAAGCAATCTCATGTCCCCTTTTTGCCCTCATGATTTCTCTCTTAACTCTACTCCGGCAATCTCTATACTCTTCAAGGGATCCACTTGATCCCAGCTGCCTATGCATGTCATATGCCTCCTTCTTCTTTTTGACTAGGGCCTCAATCTCCCGAGTCATCCAAGGTTCCCTACTTCTACCAGCCTTGCCCTTCACTTTATAAGGAATGTGCTTACCCTGAACCCTGGTTAACACACTTTTGAAAGTCTCCCACTTACCAGTCGTCCCTTTGCCTGCCAACAGACTCTCCCAATCAACTTCTGAAAGTTCCTGTCTAATATCATCAAAATTGGCCTTTCCCCAATTTAGAATTTTAACTTTTGGGCCAGACCTATCCTTCTCCATAGCTATCTTAAAACTAATGGAATTATGATCACTGGTCCCAAAGTGATCCCTCACTAACACTTCTGTCACCTGCCCTTCCTTATTTCCCAAGAGGAGGTCAAGTTTTGCCCCCTCTCTAGTCGGGCCATCCACATACTGAATGAGAAATTCCTCCTGAATACACTCAACAAATTTCTCTCCATCCAAGCCCCTAATGCTATGGCTGTCCCAGTCAATGTTGGGAAAGTTAAAGTCCCCTACTATTACCACAAGTTACCCTTATCATCCCTGATGGGTCCCACCTTTACTTAGCTACCCTCTTGTTCTTAATGTACTGATAAAACATCTTTGGGTTTTCTTTAATCTTACTCGCTAATATTTTTTCATGCCCTCTCTTTGCTCTCCTTATTTCCTTTTTTACTTCATCCCTGTACTTTCTGTACTCTTCTAGACTTTCTGCAGTATTTAGTTTTCTGTGACAGTCATAAGCTTTCTTTTTCTGCTTTATCTTGCCCCGTATACTTCTAGACAACCAGGGGGCTCTAAATTTGGCAGTGCCACCCTTTTTCTTTGAGGGGATTTGTCTGCATTGTACCCGTGGAATTTCACTTTTTAGTGCCTCCCACTGGCTTCCACTGATTTCTCCTCAAGTCGTTGTGTCCAGTCCACTTCTGTCAAATCAACTCTTAGTTCTGTAAAATTTGCCTTCCCCCAATTTAAAACATTTACTCCTGATTTAACTCTGTCCTTTTCCATAATAATGCTAAAACTAACTGAATTGTGGTCACTATCCCCAATATGGTCACCCACTGTCACTTCACCCATTTGCCCATCTTCATTCCCCAGGACTAAATCTAGAATTGCATCCCCTCTTGTTGGGCTTGTCATGTACTGGCTAAAAAAGTTCTCCTGGACACCGATCAAGAATTTTGCACCCTCTGTGCCCCTCACACTGTTTGAATCCCAGTTGATGTTCGGGTAGTTGAAGTCCCCTACTATTATTGCCCTCTTATTTTTGCACTCAGAAATTTGCCGATATATTTGTTCTTCTATCTCCCTTTCGCTATTCGGGGGTCTGTAGTACACTCCTCGTAGTGTGACTGCCCCTTTTTTATTTCTTTGCTCAACCCATATGGCCTCGATTGATGATCCATTTAGCACTGAACGTGCTTTCACGATAATCTCAGCATCGTGGATGCTCCACAGTGAATCCACCCGCAGCTCCAGCTCCGAAATGCGGTTTGCCAGTAGCTGCAGCTGGAAACACTTCCTGCACACATGGTCGCCAGGGACACCTGTAGTGTCCATGACTTCCCACATGGTGCAGGAGGAGCATATCACAGGTGTGAGCTCTGCTGCCATGACTTGCCTTAGATTTGCACTGCGTTCACCTGACGAAGGAGGTCGCCTCCGAAAGCTTGTGAATTTAAAATAAAATTGCTGGACTATAACTTGGTGTTGTAAAATTGTTTACAATTGTCTTAGATTAAGCTCGTTAGTTACTCCCTTTAAGGAGTTTACTCCTTTAAATTACTCTTAATTTAGAGAATGTTAACTGCACTTGGGACCTTGATTCACTAAAAAATGCTCCTTGCTATAACTAAATTAAGTTTAGTTTTTTTTTAAAATTAGTTTTATGCTGTAAGTTACTGAGCCCACAGTCCGAAAGAAGAAGAAAACAGAAGAGATTCTCCCCACCAACCACCTACCTGCTTTACCTGTGACGTCACACTGCAGTTTTGTTTTGTTGTTGCTGTGACCCACTCTCGGTACGCCCCTCCCCGCTCTCGGTACGCCCCTCCCCGCTCTCGGTACGCCCCTCTCCGCTCTCGGTACGCCCCTCTCCGCTCTCGGTACGCCCCTCCCCGCTCTCGGTACGCCCCTCTCCGCTCTCGGTACGCCCCTCTCCGCTCTCGGTACGCCCCCCGCCCCGCTCTCGGTACGCCCCTCCCCGCTCTCGGTACGCCCCTCCCCGCTCTCGGTACGCCCCTCTCCGCTCTCGGTACGCCCCTCCCCGCTCTCGGTACGCCCCTCCCCGCTCTCGGTACGTCCCTCCCCGCTCTCGGTACGCCCCTCCCCGCCCCGCTCTCGGTACGCCCCTCCCCGCTCTCGGTACGCCCCTCCCCGCTCTCGGTACGCCCCTCCCCGCTCTCGGTACGCCCCTCCCCGCTCTCGGTACGCCCCTCCCCGCTCTCGGTACGCCCCTCCCCGCTCTCGGTACGCCCCTCCCCGCCCCGCTCTCGGTACGCCCCTCCCCGCTCTCGGTACGCCCCTCCCCGCTCTCGGTACGCCCCTCCCCGCTCTCGGTACGTGCCCCCCTCTCCGCTCTCGGTACGCCCCTCCCCGCTCTCGGTACGTGCCCCCCTCCCCGCTCTCGGTACGCCCCCCTCTCCGCTCTCGGTACGCCCCTCCACGCTCTCGGTACGTGCCCCCCTCTCCGCTCTCGGTACGCCCCTCCCCGCTCTCGGTACGTGCCCCCCTCTCCGCTCTCGGTACGTCCCTCCCCGCTCTCGGTACGCCCCTCCCCGCTCTCGGTACGTGCCCCCCTCTCCGCTCTCGGTACGCCCCTCCCCGCTCTCAGTACGTGCCCCCCTCTCCGCTCTCGGTACGTCCCTCCCCGCTCTCGGTACGCCCCCCGCCCCGCTCTCGGTACGCCCCTCCCCGCTCTCGGTACGTGCCCCCCTCTCCGCTCTCGGTACGCCCCTCTCCGCTCTCGGTACGCCCCTCCACGCTCTCGGTACGCCCCTCCCCACTCTCGGTACGCCCCTCCACGCTCTCGGTACGCCCCCCGCCCCGCTCTCGGTACGTGCCCCCCGCTCTCGGTACGTCCCTCCCCGCTCTCGGTACGCCCCCCTCCCCGCTCTCGGTACGTCCCTCCCCGCTCTCGGTACGTGCCCCCCGCTCTCGGTACGTCCCTCCCCGCTCTCGGTACGTCCCTCCCCGCTCTCGGTACGCCCCCCGCCCCGCTCTCGGTACGCCCCTCCCCGCTCTCGGTACGCCCCTCCCCGCTCTCGGTACGCCCCCCGCCCCGCTCTCGGTACGCCCCTCCCCGCTCTCGGGACGCGCCCCCCGCCCCGCTCTCGGTACGCCCCCCCGCCCCGCTCTCGGTACGCGCCCCCCGCCCCGCTCTCGGTACGCCCCTCCCCGCTCTCGGGACGCGCCCCCCTCTCCGCTCTCGGTACGTCCCTCCCCGCTCTCGGTACGTGCCCCCCTCTCCGCTCTCGGTACGCCCCCCTCTCCGCTCTCGGTACGTCCCTCCCCGCTCTCGGTACGCCGCTCCCCGCTCTCGGTACGTGCCCCCCTCCCCACTCTCGGTACGCCCCTCCCCGCTCTCGGTACGTGCCCCCCTCTCCGCTCTCGGTACGCCCCTCCCCGCTCTCGGTACGCCCCTCCCCGCTCTCGGTACGCCCCTCCACGCTCTCGGTACGCCCCTCTCCGCTCTCGGTACGCCCCTCCACGCTCTCGGTACGCCCCTCCACGCTCTCGGTACGCCCCTCTCCGCTCTCGGTACGCCCCTCCACGCTCTCGGTACGCCCCTCCCCGCTCTCGGTACGCCCCTCCCCGCTCTCGGTACGCCCCCCGCCCCGCTCTCGGTACGCCCCCCGCCCCGCTCTCGGTACGCCCCTCCCCGCTCTCGGTACGTCCCTCCCCACTCTCGGTACGCCCCTCCACGCTCTCGGTACGCCCCCCGCCCCGCTCTCGGTACGCCCCTCCCCGCTCTCGGTACGCCCCTCCCCGCTCTCGGTACGCCCCCCGCCCCGCTCTCGGTACGTGCCCCCCGCCCCGCTCTCGGTACGTGCCCCCCGCTCTCGGTACGCCCCTCCCCGCTCTCGGTACGCCCCCCGCCCCGCTCTCGGTACGCACCCCCGCCCCGCTCTCGGTACGCGCCCCCCGCCCCGCTCTCGGTACGCCCCTCCCCGCTCTCGGGACGCGCCCCCCGCCCCGCTCTCGGTACGCCCCCCCGCCCCGCTCTCGGTACGCGCCCCCCGCCCCGCTCTCGGTACGCCCCTCCCCGCTCTCGGTACGCGCCCCCCGCCCCGCTCTCGGTACGCCCCTCCCCGCTCTCGGGACGCGCCCCCCGCCCCGCTCTCGGTACGCGCCCCCCGCCCCGCTCTCGGTACGTCCCTCCCCGCTCTCGGTACGCCCCCCCGCCCCGCTCTCGGTACGCGCCCCCCGCCCCGCTCTCGGTACGTCCCTCCCCGCTCTCGGTACGCCCCTCCCCGCTCTCGGTACGTGCCCCCCCGCTCTCGGTACGCCCCCCCGCCCCACTCTCGGTACGCCCCTCCCCGCTCTCGGGACGCGCCCCCCGCCCCGCTCTCGGTACGCGCCCCCCGCCCCGCTCTCGGGACGCGCCCCCCGCCCCGCTCTCGGTACGCCCCTCCCCGCTCTCGGGACGCGCCCCCCGCCCCGCTCTCGGTACGCCCCTCCCCGCTCTCGGTACGTGCCCCCCGCCCCGCTCTCGGTACGCCCCTCCCCACTCTCGGTACGCCCCCCGCCCCGCTCTCGGTACGCCCCTCCCCGCTCTCGGTACGCCCCTCCACGCTCTCGGTACGCCCCTCCCCACTCTCGGTACGCCCCTCCCCACTCTCGGTACGCCCCCCTCCCCACTCTCGGTACGCCCCTCCCCGCTCTCGGTACGCCCCTCCCCACTCTCGGTACGCCCCTCCCCACTCTCGGTACGCCCCTCCCCGCTCTCGGTACGCCCCCCTCCCCACTCTCGGTACGCCCCTCCCCGCTCTCGGTACGCCCCTCCACGCTCTCGGTACGCCCCTCCCCGCTCTCGGTACGCCCCCCGCCCCGCTCTCGGTACGCCCCTCCCCGCTCTCGGTACGCCCCTCCCCGCTCTCGGTACGCCCCTCCCCACTCTCGGTACGCCCCTCCCCGCTCTCGGTACGCCCCTCCCCGCTCTCGGTACGCCCCTCCCCGCTCTCGGTACGCCCCTCCCCGCTCTCGGTACGCCCCTCCCCGCTCTCGGTACGCCCCTCCCCGCTCTCGGTACGCCCCTCCCCGCCCCGCTCTCGGTACGCCCCTCCCCGCTCTCGGTACGCCCCTCCCCTCCCCGCTCTCGGTACGCCCCTCCCCGCTCTCGGTACGCCCCCCTCCCCGCTCTCGGTACGCCCCCCTCCCCGCTCTCGGTACGTCCCTCCCCGCTCTCGGTACGTGCCCCCTCCCCGCTCTCGGTACGCCCCCCTCCCCGCTCTCGGTACGCCCCTCCCCGCTCTCGGTACGCCCCCCTCCCCGCTCTCGGTACGCCCCCCTCCCCGCTCTCGGTACGCCCCTCCACGCTCTCGGTACGCCCCTCCCCACTCTCGGTACGCCCCCCTCCCCGCTCTCGGTACGCCCCTCCCCACTCTCGGTACGCCCCTCCCCACTCTCGGTACGCCCCTCCCCGCTCTCGGTACGCCCCTCCCCGCTCTCGGTACGCCCCTCCCCACTCTCGGTACGCCCCCCTCCCCACTCTCGGTACGCCCCTCCACGCTCTCGGTACGTGCCCCCCGCTCTCGGTACGTCCCTCCCCGCTCTCGGTACGCCCCTCCCCACTCTCGGTACGCCCCTCCCCGCTCTCGGTACGCCCCCCTCCCCGCTCTCGGTACGCCCCTCCCCACTCTCGGTAC
Organism: Heptranchias perlo; assembly: GCF_035084215.1. Classification (NCBI taxonomy): domain Eukaryota; kingdom Metazoa; phylum Chordata; class Chondrichthyes; order Hexanchiformes; family Hexanchidae; genus Heptranchias; species Heptranchias perlo. The sequence continues at coordinate 1,842,030 of NC_090325.1, read as the reverse complement.
GCCCCTCCCCACTCTCGGTACGCCCCCCTCCCCACTCTCGGTACGCCCCTCCCCGCTCTCGGTACGCCCCCCGCCCCGCTCTCGGTACGTGCCCCCCTCCCCACTCTCGGTACGCCCCTCCCCGCTCTCGGTACGCCCCTCCCCGCTCTCGGTACGCGCCCCCCGCCCCGCTCTCGGTACGTGCCCCCCTCCCCACTCTCGGTACGCCCCTCCCCACTCTCGGTACGCCCCTCCCCACTCTCGGTACGCCCCCCTCCCCACTCTCGGTACGCCCCTCCCCGCTCTCGGTACGTCCCTCCACGCTCTCGGTACGCCCCTCCACGCTCTCGGTACGCCCCCCTCCCCGCTCTCGGTACGCCCCTCCCCGCTCTCGGTACGTCCCTCCACGCTCTCGGTACGCCCCTCCCCGCTCTCGGTACGCCCCCCTCCCCGCTCTCGGTACGCCCCCCTCCCCGCTCTCGGTACGCCCCTCCCCGCTCTCGGTACGCCCCTCCCCGCTCTCGGTACGCCCCCCTCCCCGCTCTCGGTACGCCCCTCCACGCTCTCGGTACGCCCCTCCCCGCTCTCGGTACGCCCCTCCCCGCTCTCGGTACGCCCCCCTCCCCGCTCTCGGTACGCCCCCCTCCCCGCTCTCGGTACGCCCCTCCCCGCTCTCGGTACGTCCCTCCCCGCTCTCGGTACGTGCCCCCTCCCCGCTCTCGGTACGCCCCCCTCCCCGCTCTCGGTAAGCCCCTCCCCGCTCTCGGTACGCCCCCCTCCCCGCTCTCGGTACGCCCCTCCCCGCTCTCGGTACACCCCTCCCCGCTCTCGGTACGCCCCCCTCCCCGCTCTCGGTACGCCCCCCTCCCCGCTCTCGGTACGCCCCTCCCCGCTCTCGGTACGCCCCTCCCCGCTCTCGGTACGCCCCTCCCCGCTCTCGGTACGCCCCTCCCCGCTCTCGGTACGCCCCTCCCCGCTCTCGGTACGCCCCTCCCCGCTCTCGGTACGTCCCTCCCCGCTCTCGGTACGCCCCTCCCCGCTCTCGGTACGTCCCCCGCCCCGCTCTCGGTACGCCCCTCCCCGCTCTCGGTACGCCCCTCCCCACTCTCGGTACGCCCCCCGCCCCGCTCTCGGTACGCCCCCCCGCCCCGCTCTCGGTACGCGCCCCCCGCCCCGCTCTCGGTACGCCCCTCCCCGCTCTCGGGACGCGCCCCCCGCCCCGCTCTCGGTACGCCCCTCCCCGCTCTCGGGACGCGCCCCCCGCCCCGCTCTCGGTACGCGCCCCCCGCCCCGCTCTCGGTACGCGCCCCCCGCCCCGCTCTCGGTACGCCCCTCCCCGCTCTCGGTACGCGCCCCCCGCCCCGCTCTCGGTACGCGCCCCCCGCCCCGCTCTCGGTACGCGCCCCCCGCCCCGCTCTCGGTACGCCCCTCCCCGCTCTCGGTACGCCCCTCTCCGCTCTCGGTACGTCCCTCCCCGCTCTCGGTACGCGCCCCCCGCCCCGCTCTCGGTACGTCCCTCTCCGCTCTCGGTACGCCCCTCCCCGCTCTCGGTACGCCCCCCGCCCCGCTCTCGGTACGCCCCTCCCCGCTCTCGGTACGCCCCTCCCCGCTCTCGGTACGCCCCCCCGCCCCGCTCTCGGTACGCCCCTCCCCGCTCTCGGTACGCCCCCCCCCCCCGCTCTTGGTACGCCCCTCCCCACTCTCGGTACGCCCCCCTCCCCGCTCTCGGTACGTGCCCCCCTCCCCGCTCTCGGTACGTGCCCCCCTCCCCGCTCTCGGTACGTCCCTCCCCGCTCTCGGTACGCCCCCGCCCCACTCTCGGTACGCCCCCCCGCCCCGCTCTCGGTACGCCCCTCCCCACTCTCGGTACGCCCCTCCCCGCTCTCGGTACGCCCCCCCGCCCCGCTCTCGGTACGCCCCCCTCCCCGCTCTCGGTACGCCCCTCCCCGCTCTCGGTACGTCCCTCCCCGCTCTCGGTACGCCCCTCCCCGCTCTCGGTACGCCCCTCCCCGCTCTCGGTACGCCCCTCCCCACTCTCGGTACGCCCCTCCCCACTCTCGGTACGCCCCCCTCCCCACTCTCGGTACGCCCCCCTCCCCGCTCTCGGGACGCCCCTCCCCGCTCTCGGTACGCCCCCCGCCCCGCTCTCGGTACGCCCCTCCCCGCTCTCGGTACGCCCCTCCCCGCTCTCGGTACGCCCCTCCCCGCTCTCGGTACGCCCCTCCCCGCTCTCGGTACGCCCCTCCCCGCTCTCGGTACGCCCCCCGCCCCGCTCTCGGTACGCCCCTCCCCGCTCTCGGTACGCCCCTCCCCGCTCTCGGTACGCCCCCCGCCCCGCTCTCGGTACGCCCCTCCACGCTCTCGGTACGCGCCCCCCTCCCCGCTCTCGGTACGCCCCTTCCCACTCTCGGTACGCGCCCCCCGCGCCGCTCTCGGTACGCCCCTCCCCGCTCTCGGTACGCGCCCCCCTCCCCGCTCTCGGTACGCCCCCCTCCCCGCTCTCGGTACGCCCCCCCGCCCCGCTCTCGGTACGCCCCCCGCCCCGCTCTCGGTACGCGCCCCCCTCCCCGCTCTCGGTACGCCCCTCCCCGCTCTCGGTACGTCCCTCCCCACTCTCGGTACGCCCCTCCACGCTCTCGGTACGCCCCTCCCCGCTCTCGGTACGCGCCCCCCGCCCCGCTCTCGGTACGCCCCCCGCCCCGCTCTCGGTACGCCCCTCCCCACTCTCGGTACGTCCCTCCCCGCTCTCGGTACGCGCCCCCCGCCCCGCTCTCGGTACGCCCCCCGCCCCGCTCTCGGTACGCCCCCCGCCCCGCTCTCGGTACGCCCCTCCCCACTCTCGGTACGCCCCTCCCCACTCTCGGTACGCCCCCCTCCCCGCTCTCGGTACGCCCCCCGCCCCGCTCTCGGTACGCCCCCCGCCCCGCTCTCGGTACGCCCCCCGCCCCGCTCTCGGTACGCCCCTCCCCGCTCTCGGTACGCCCCTCCCCGCTCTCGGTACGCCCCCCTCCCCGCTCTCGGTACGCCCCTCCCCGCTCTCGGTACGCCCCCCTCCCCGCTCTCGGTACGCCCCCCTCCCCGCTCTCGGTACGCCCCCCTCCCCGCTCTCGGTACGCCCCCCTCCCCGCTCTCGGTACGCCCCCCTCCCCGCTCTCGGTACGCCCCCCTCCCCGCTCTCGGTACGCCCCCCTCCCCGCTCTCGGTACGCCCCCCGCCCCGCTCTCGGTACGTGCCCCCCTCCCCGCTCTCGGTACGCCCCTCCCCGCTCTCGGTACGCCCCCCTCCCCGCTCTCGGTACGCCCCTCCCCGCTCTCGGTACGTGCCCCCCGCCCCGCTCTCGGTACGCCCCTCCCCGCTCTCGGTACGCCCCTCCCCGCTCTCGGTACGCCCCTCCCCGCTCTCGGTACGTGCCCCCCGCCCCGCTCTCGGTACGCGCCCCCCGCCCCGCTCTCGCTACGCGCCCCCCTCCCCACTCTCGGTACGTCCCTCTCCGCTCTCGGTACGTCCCTCCCCGCTCTCGGTACGTCCCTCCCCGCTCTCGGTACGCCCCCCGCCCCGCTCTCGGTACGCGCCCCCCTCCCCGCTCTCGCTACGCGCCCCCCTCCCCGCTCTCGGTACGCCCCTCCCCGCTCTCGGTACGCGCCCCCCTCCCCGCTCTCGGTACGCGCCCCCCTCCCCGCTCTCGCTACGCGCCCCCCTCCCCGCTCTCGGTACGCGCCCCCCTCCCCGCTCTCGCTACGCGCCCCCCTCCCCGCTCTCGGTACGCCCCTCCCCGCTCTCGGTACGCCCCTCCCCGCTCTCGGTACGCGCCCCCCTCCCCGCTCTCGGTACGTCCCTCCCCGCTCTCAGTACGCCCCCCTCCCCGCTCTCGGTACGCCCCTCCCCGCTCGCGGTACGCCCCTCCCTGCTCTCGGTACGCCCCTCCCCACTCTCGGTACGCCCCTCCCTGCTCTCGGTACGCCCCTTCCCGCTCTCGGTACGCCCCTCCCTGCTCTCGGTACGCCCCTCCCCTCTCTCGGTACGCCCCTCCCTGCTCTCGGTACGCCCCTCCCCTCTCTCGGTACGCCCCTTCCCGCTCTCGGTACGTCCCTCCCCGCTCTCGGTACGCCCCTTCCCGCTCTCGGTACGCCCCTCCCCGCTCTCGGTACGCCCCTCCCCGCTCTCGGTACGCCCCTTCCCGCTCTCGGTACGCCCCTCTCCACCCTTGGTACGCCCCTCCCCGCTCTCGGTACGCCCCTTCCCGCTCTCGGTACGCCCCTCTCCCCCCTTGGTACGCCCCTCCCCGCTCTCGGTACGTTCCGCTCTGCTGACTAAACAAATGCACCTCACCCCTTACTGCTCGAATCCCCTCACTCACCAAATTCCCAATTATAGACTCTGTCGAATCCAGACTCCGGCGATAGCTGCTACTCCGTGCTCCCTCACTTACTCCTTTGATGTCCACAAAGTTTTCCTCCAATGCATTTCAGCTGAGATGTCAGGGACAGTTTTGAGCAGCGGAACATCTCTTGAAAGAAGGAGTGAGAGTCAACAAACACTATTCTTACTCACCTCCTAAAGCAGTTGCAGTTTGGAACTGACTGGACTTGAATGTGGGGGACTTGATCAAGAAGTTTGCAGATGAGAGTGAGGAGGAAAGCTGTAGACTGCAGGAAGATATCAATGGACTGGTCAGATGGGCAGAAAAGTGGCAAATGGAGTTCAATCCAGGGAAGTGTGAGGTAATGCATTTGGGGAGAGCAAACAAGGCAAGGGAATACACAATAAATGGGAGGATACTGAGAGGTGTAGAGGAACAGAGGGACCTTGGAGTGCATGTCCACAGATCCCTGAAGGTAGCAGGACAGGTAGATAAGGTGGTTAAGAAGCCATATAGAATGCTTTCCTTTATTAGCAGAGGCATAGAATATAAGAGCAGGGAGGTTATGCTGGAACTGTATAAAACACTGGTTAGGTCACAGCTTGAGTACTGAGCACAGTTCTGGTCACCACATTACAGGAAAGATGTAATTGCACTCGAGAGGGTGCAGAGGAGATTTACGAGGATGTTGCCAGGACTGGAGAATTTTAGCCATAAGAAAAGATTGGATAGGCTGGGATTGTTTTCTTTGGAGCAAAGGAGGCTGAGGAGAGATTTAATTGAGGTATATAAAATTATGACGGGACTAGATATGGTGGATAGGGAGGACCTATTTCCCTTAGCAGAGAGGTCAGAAACCTGGGGGATAGATTTAAAGTAATTGGTAGAAGGATTAGAGGGGAGCTGAGGAGAAATTTTTTCACCCAAAGGGTGGTGGGGGTCTGGAACTCACTGCCTGAGAGGGTGGGAGAGGCAGAAACCCTCAACTCATTTAAAAAGTACTTGGATGTGCACTTGAAGTGCCGTAACCTACAGAGCTACGGACCAAGTGCTGGAAAGTGGCCTCCTTCTGTGCCATAACTTTCTATGATTCTACGACAGAGGTCTGGAGCAGGTTTTATGCCTGGCCTCTTGGTCAAGAAGTGATGGAGAAAAAGTTGTTTAAAAAGGGCAGGGGAGAGGAACTGACTAAACATCACAATCTAACACATATTAGAATAGACCCCCTCTAGTGTACAGCAAGCTCAAAATGATTTCTTCTCTCTTCAGAGCACACATTGGTGCCTCCACTGGACTGCAATGTCAACTCCCGAATACCATAGTCTGACAGTCCGACCTGGTAAGTAACTGAACTGTTTCTAATACATAATTACTGTTTCAAACATAAAAGAGTCAACTGGTCGGGGATGAAATATTGATGATAGGGACAAATGTCCTGTGCGTCCACTGCCTGCCGATTGTTTGAGCCTTTGAATACAGCCCACTTCTCATGGTCATGGAGAATTTAAATACCAAACCCACGACCTCTACCACCTAGAAGGACAAGGGCAACAGGCGCATGGGAACAACACCACCTGCACGTTCCCCACCAAATCACACACCATCCCGACTTGGAAATATATCGCCGTTCCTTCATCGTCGCTGGGTCAAAATCCTGGAACTCCCTCCCTAACAGCACTGTGGGAGAACCGTCACCACACGGACTGCAGCGGTTCAAGAAGGCGGCTCACCACCACCTTCTCAAGGGCAATTAGGGATGGGCAATAAATGCCGGCCTCGCCAGCAACACCCATATTCTGAGAATGAATTAAAAAATCCCTTGGGTGGGTGTCGATGGGTTACCTGCCTCAGGTAGAGGGGGAAGGAATTTGCTGTGGCACCTTGCCACAGTATAAGTAGGTTCGTGCTCCCATGGGAACTGGTTTCCTTAATGCAGTCACTCACTCTGTGGCTGTAACAATCCTGTCTTTATTTGGGTGGTCATATTGAGCATTCAGTGTCATTTTTGGTGGAAAATGAAGTGCCGTCTTGGGACAGAGAACGGCAGAACTCACCTGATTTTTCACAGCTACTTGGCCAGGTTACACTGGTTTTCTGATATAACCAGACAGATAGAAACATAGAAAATAGGAGCAAGAATAGGCCATTCGGCTCTTCGGGCCTGCTCCGCCATTCAAAATAATCTTGGCTGATCGATAATTTGGCCCTTGGTTTGTTCGGTGCCAAAGTGGGTAACCAGAGGTGGCAATAAAGTCCAGTTGAACTGCTATACAATTAACCTCTTTCACAGTAACTCAACACCATGATGTGAAGAATCATAGAGTGGTTACAGCATGGAAGGAGGCCATTCAGCCCGTCGAGTTCGGGCTGGCTCTCTGCAAGAGCAATCCAGCTAGTCCCACTTCCCCGCCCTATTCACATAGCCCTGCAAATTTTTTCCTTTCAAGTACTTATCCAGTTTCCTTTTGAAGGCCATGATTGAATCTGCCTCCACCACCCCCTCGGGCAGTGCATTCCAGATCATAATCACTCGCTGTGTAAAAAAGTTTTTTCTCATGTGGCCTTTGGTTCTTTTTCCAATCACCTTAAATCTATGTCCTCTGGTTCATAGAAATCATAGAAAATTTACAGCACAGAAGGAGGCCATTCGGCCCATCGTGTCCGCGCCAGCTGAGAAATGAGCCACCTAGCCTAATCCCACTTTCCCACACTTGGTCCGTAGCCCTGCAGGTCACGGCTCTTCAGGTGCACATCCAGGTATTTTTTAAATGAGTTGAGGGTTTCTGCCTCTCCCACCCTCTCAGGCAGTGAGTTCCAGACCCCACCACCCTCTGGGTGAAAAAAGTTTTCCTCATTTCCGCTCTAAGCCTTCTACCAATCACTTTAAATCCATGCCCCCTGGTTATTGACCCCTCCGCTAAGAGAAATAGGTCCTTCCGATCCACTCTATCTCGACCCCTCATAATTTTGTACACCTGAATCAAGTTCTTGACCCCTGAGACAATGGGAACAGTTTCTCTCTATCTACTGTGTACAGACCCTTCAAAGGGGAACCAGTGGATGTCGTATATTTGGATTTTCAAAAGGCATTTGATAAGGTGCCACATAAAAGGTTGTTACGCAAGATAAGGGCTCATGGGGTTGGGAACAACGAATGAGCTTGGATAGAGGATTGGTTAACGTACTGGAAACAGAGAGTAGGGATAAACGGGTCATTTTCAGGTTGGTAGGCTGTAACTAGTGGGGTGCCAGAAGGATCAGTGCTTGGGCCTCAGCTATTTACAATCTATACTAATGATTTAGATGAGGGGATCGAGTGTAATGTATCCAAGTTTGCTGACGACGCAAAGCTAGGTGGGAAAGTAAGCTGTGAGGAGAAGAGAAAGAGACTGCAAAGGGATACAGACAGGTTAAGTGAGTGAGCAAGAAGAAGGCAGATGTGGGGGAAATGTGAGGTCATTCCTTTTGGTAGGAATAATAGAAAAACAGAATATTTTTTTAAATGGTGAGAAACTATTAAATGTTGGTGTTCAGAGAGATTTGGGTGTCCTCGTACAAGAAACACAAAAATTTAGCATGCAGGTACGGCAAGCAATTAGGAAGGCAAATGGCATGTTGGCCTTTATTGCAAGGGGATTGGAGTACAAGAGTAAGGGCAGTGTCCGAGGCCCAACCATCTTCAGCTGCTTCATCAATGACCTTCCCTCCATCATAAGGTCAGAAATGGGGATGTTCGCTGATGATTGCACAGTGTTCAGTTCCATTCGCAACTCCTCAGATAATGAAGCAGTCCGAGCCTGCATGCAGCAAGACCTGGACAACATCCAGGCTTGGGCTGATAAGCGGCAAGTAACATTCGCGCCAGGCAAGTGCCAGGCAATGACCATCTCCAACAAGAGAGAGTCGAACCATCTCACCTTGACATTCAACGGCATTACCATCGCCGAATCCCCCACCATCAACATCCTGGGGGTCACCATTGACCATAAACTTAACTGGACCAGCCATATAAATACTGTGGCTACAAGAGCAGGTCAGAGGCTGGGTATTCTGCGGCGAGTGACTCACCTCCTGACTCCCCAAAGCCTTTCCACCATCTACAAGGTACAAGTCAGGAGTGTGATCGAATACTCTCCACTTGCCTGGATGAGTGCAGCTCCAACAACACTCAAGAAGCTCGATACCATCCAGGACAAAGCAGCCCGCTTGATTGGCACCCCATCCATTACCCTAAACATTCACTCCCTTCACCACCGGCGCACAGTGGCTGCAGTGTGTACCATCCACAGTATGCACTGCAGCAACTCGCTAAGGCTTCTTCGACAGTACCTCCCAAACCCGCGACCTCTACCACCTAGAAGGACAAGGGCAGCAGGCACATGGGAACAACACCACCTGCACGTTCCCCTCCAAGTCACACACCATCCCAACTTGGAAATATATCGCCGTTCCTTCATCTTTGCTGGGTCAAAATCCTGGAACTCCCTACCTAACAGCACTGTGGGAGAACCTTCACCACACGGACTGCAGCAGTTCAAGAAGGCGGCTCACCACCACCTTCTCGAGGGCAATTAGGGATGGGCAATAAATGCCGGCCTTGCCAGCGACGCCCACATCCCATGAACGAATAAAAAAAAAAGTCTTACTACAATTGTACAGGGCTTTAGTGAGACCTTACCTGGAGTACTGTGTACAGTTTTGGTCTCCTTATCTAAGGAAGGATATACTTGCCTTAGAGGCGGTGCAATAGAGGTTCACTAGATTAATTCCTGGGATGAGAGGGTTGTCTTATGAGGAGTGGTTGAGTAGAATGGGCCTGTACTCTCTGGAGTTTAGAAGAATGAGAAGTGATCTCAATGAAACATATAAAATTATGAGAGGGCTTGACAGGGTAGATGCTGAGAGGTTGTTTCCCCTGGCTCGAGAGTCTAGAACTAGAGGGCACAGTCGCAGGATATGGTATCGGCCATTTAAGACTGAGATGAGAAGGAATTTCTTCACTCAGAGGGTTGTGAATCTTTGGAATTCTCTACCCCAGAGGGCTGTGGATGCTGAGTCATTGAATATATTCAAGGCTGAGATCGATAGATTTTTGGACTCTCGGGGAATCAAGGGATATGGGGATCGGGCGGGAAAGTGGAGTTGAGTTTGAAGATCAGCCATGATCTGATTGAATGGTGGAGCAGGCTCGAGCGGCCGTATGGCCTACTCGTGCTCCTATTTCTTATATTCTTATGTTCTTATATACATGATTTTGAATGTCTCTATCAAATCTCCTCTTAACCTTCTCTGCTCCAAGGAGAACAACCCCAGCTTCTCCAGTCTATCCACTTAACTGAAGTCCCTCATCCCTGGAATCATTCTAGTAAATCTTTTCTGCACCATCTCTAAGGCCTTCACGTCCTTCCTAAAGTGCGGTGCCCAGAACTGGACATAATACTCCAGTTGTGGCCAAACCAGTGTTTTATAAAGGATCATCAGAACCTCCTTGCTTTTGCACTCTATGCCTCTGTTGAAAAAGCCCAGGATGCCGTATGCTTTCTCAAACTGCCCTGCCAACTTCAACGATTGGTGCACATGTACCCTCCAGATCTCTCTGTTCCTGTACCCCTTTTAGAAATGAACCCTTTAGTCGATATTGCCTCTCCTCGTTCTTCCTAACGAAATGTATCACATCACACTTTTCTGCGTTGAATTTCATCTGCCACTTGTCTGTCCATTTCACCAGCCTGTCTATATCCTCTTAGAGTCATAGAGTTATACAGCACGGATAGAGGCCCTTCAGCCCATCGTGTCCGCGCCGGCCATCAAGCCCTGTCTACTCTAATCCCATATTCCAGCATTTGGTCCGTAGCCTTGTGTGCTATGGCATTTCAAGTGCTCATCCAAATGCTTCTTGAATGTTGTGAGGGTTCCTCCCTCCACAACCCTTTCAGGCAGTGAGTTCCAGACTCCAACCACCCTCTGGGTGAAAAAGTTCTTTCTCAAATCCCCTCTAAACCTCCCGCCTTTTACCTTGAATCTATGTCCCCTTGTTATAGAACCCTCAACGAAGGGAAAAAGCTCCTTGGTATCCATCCTACCTGTGCCCCTCATAATTTTGTACACCTCAATCATGTCCCCCCTCAGCCTCCTCTGCTCCAAGGAAAACAAACCCAATCTTCCCAGTCTCTCTTCATAGCTGAAGCGCTCCAGCCCTGGTAATATCCTGGTGAATCTCCTCTGCACCCTCTCCAAAGCGATCACATCCTTCCTGTAGTGCGGCGACCAGAACTGCACACAGTACTCCAGCTGTGGCCTAACCAGTGTTTTATACAGCTCCATCATAACCTCCTTGCTCTTATATTCTATGCCTCGGCTAATAAAGGCAAGTATCCCATATGCCTTCTTTACCACCTTATCTACCTGTTCCGCCGCCTTCAGGGATCTGTGAACTTGCACACCAAGATCCCTCTGACCCTCTGTCTTGCCTAGGGTCCTCCCATTCATTGTGTATTCCCTTGCCTTGTTAGTCCCTCCAAAGTGCATCACCTCGCACTTTTCCGGGTTAAATTCCATTTGCCACTGTTCCGCCCATCTGACCAACCCATCTATATTGTCCTGCAGACTGAGGCTATCCTCCACGCTATTTACCACCCTACCAATTTTTGTATCATCAGCGAACTTACTGATCATACCTTTTACATTCATATCCAAGTCGTTAATGTAGACCACAAACGGCAAGGGACCCAGCACCGATCCCTGTGGTACCCCACTGGCCACAGGCTTCCAGTCACAAAAACAACCTTCGACCATCACCCTCTGCCTTCTGCCACTAAGCCAGTTTTGTATCCAAAGTGCCAAGGCACCCTGGATTCCATGGGCTCGTACCTTCTTGACCAGTCTCCTGTGGGGGACTTTATCGAAGGCCTTACTGAAATCCATGTATACCACATCCACTGCGTTACCCTCATCCACACGCCTAGTCACCCCCTCAAAAAATTCAATCAAATTAGTCAGACATGATCTTCCCTTGACAAAGCCATGTTGACTATCCCTGATTAATCCTTGCTTCTCCAAGTGGAGACTAATTTTGTCCTTCAGAATTTTTTCCAATAATTTTCCTACCACTGATGTTAGGCTCACTGGCCTGTAGTTCCCCGGTTTTTCCCTACTCCCCTTCTTGAATAATGGTACTACATTAGCGGTTCTCCAGTCCTCTGGCACATCCCCTGTGCCCAGAGAGGTTCTGAATATATGTGTCAGAGCCCCCGCAATCTCCTCCTTTGCCTCACACAGTAGCCTGGGATACATTTCATCCGGGCCTGGGGATTTATCCATTTTTAGGCCTGCTAAAACCGCCAATACCTCCTCCCGCTCGATGTTAATATGTTCGAGTATATCACAGTCCCCCTGCCGTATTTCTATGTCTACATCGTCCTTCTCCATAGTGAAAACAGATGCAAAAAATTCATTTAGAACCCCTCCTACATCTGCCGGCTCCACACACAGATTGCCATTTTTGTCCCTAATGGGCCCTATTTTTTCCCCAGTTATCCTGTTACCCTTAATATACTTATAAAACATCTTAGGATTTTCCTTTATTTTGCTCGCCAGTGTTATTTCATGGCCCCTCCTTGATCTCCAAATTTATTTTTTAATTATCCCCCTGCACTTTTTGTACTCCTCTAGGGCTTCCTCTGTCCTTAGCCTTTTGTATCTGCCAAAAGCCCTCCTTTTTTTCCTAATCCATTCTCGTATATCCCCTGACATCCAAGGTTCCCTGGAGTTCTTGGAACCACCCTTGACCTTTACGGGAACATGTTGCCATTGTATGGTCTCAATCTCCCTTCTGAAAGACTCCCATTGCTCCGATGCGGATTTTCCTACAAGCAGCTGATCCCAGTCCATTTTGGCCAGATCCTGCCTTATCCTATTAAAATCGGCCTTCCCCCAATTTAGAACCTTTATTTCCGGCCCCTCCCTGTCCTTTTCCATGACCACCTTAAATCTCACCGAATTATGGTCACTGTCACCAAGCACTTCTTCCACTTGGCCGGCCACATTCCCTAGAATTAGGTCCAGTACCGCCCCCTCTCTTGTAGGACTTTCTACATGCTGGCTCAAAAAGCTCTCCTGGATGCACGTTAAGAATTTTGTACCCTCTAAGCCTTTTACACTCTGAGTATCCCAGTTAATATTGGGGAAGTTGAAATCCCCCACTATTATTACCCTATTATTTGCACAATTTTCTGAGATTTGCCTGCATATCTGTTCCTCTATCTCCCCCTGACTGTTTGGGGGCCTATAGTACACTCCCATCAAAGTGCTTGCCCCCTTTTTGTTTTTAAGCTCCACCCATATGGCCTCATTTGAGGAACCTGCTAATATATCATCCCTCCTTATGGCAGTAATTGATTCTTTAATTAATATTGCGACCCCCCCTCCTCTTATACCTCCCCCTCTGTCTCGCCTGAAGATTCTGTACCCCGGAATATTGAGCTGCCAGTCTTGCCCCTCCCTCAACCATGTCTCTGTGACAGCATAGTGATAGACTCTTGAAGTCTATCACTATCCTCCTCACTGTTCACTACACTTTCAAGTTTTGTGTCATCTGCAAATTTTGAAATTGTGCCCTGTACACCCAAGTCCAAGTCATTAATATATATCAAAAAAAGCAATGATCCTGTTACCGACCCCGGGGAATACCATTATACACCTCCCTCCAGTCCGAAAAACAACTGTTCACCACTATGCTCTGTTTCCTGTCACTTAGCCAATTTCGTATCCATGCTGCCACTGCCCCTTTTTATTCCCTGGGCTTTGCTGACAAGCCCATTATGTGGCACTTTTGAAAGTCCATATACACCACATCATCTGCATTGCCCTCATCATCCCTCTCTGACACCTCATCAAAAAACTCAATCAAGTTAGTTAAACATGATTTGCCTTTAACAAATCCGTGCTGGCTTTCCTTAATATATCCACACCCGTCCAAGCAACTGTTAATTTTGTACCGGATTATTGTTTCTAAAATTTTCTCCACTACCGAGGTTAAACTGACTGGCCTGCAGTTGCTGGGTTTCTCCTTACATAGAAAATAGGAGCAGGACTAGGCCATTCGGCCCTTCGAGCCTGCTCCACCATTCAATGTGATCACGGCTATCTCAATACCATATTCCCGCTCTCTCCCCATACCCCTTGATGCCTTTTGTGTCTCGAAATCTATCCAGCTCCTTCTTAAATATATTCAGTGACTTGGCCTCCACAGCCTTCTGTGGTAGAGAATTCCACAGGTTCACCACCCTCTGAGTGAAGAAATTTCTCCTCATCTCTGTCCTAAATGTCCTACCTCATATCCTGAGACTGTGACCCCTCGTTCCGGACCCCCCAGCCAGGGGAAACATCCTCCCTGAATCCAGTCTGTCCAGCCCTGTCAGAAATTTATACGTTTCAATGAGATCACCTCTCATTCTTCTAAACTCCAGTGAATACAGGCCGAGTCGACCCAACCTCTCCTCATACGACAGTCCTGCCATCCCATGAATCAGTCTGGTGAACCTTCGTTGCACTCCCTCGATGGCAAGTATATCCTTTCTTAGGTCAGGAGACCAAAACTGCACACAACACTCCAGGTGTGGTCTCACCAAGGCCCTGTATAACTGCAGTAAGACATCCTTGCTCCTGTGCTCAAATCCTCTTGCAATGAAGGCCAACATACCATTTGCCTTCCGAACTGCTTGCTGCACCTGCATGTTTGCTTTCAGTGACTGGTGTACAAGGACACCCAGGTCCTTTTGTACATTAACATTTCCCAATCTATCACCATTTAAATAATACTCTGCCTTTCTGTTTTTCCTTCTGAAGTGGATAACTTCACATTTATCCACATTATATTCCATCTGCCATGTATTTGCCCACTCACTCAACGTGTCTAAATCGCCTTGAAGCCTCTTTACATCCTCCTCACAACTCACGATCCCACCTAGTTTTGTGTCATCAGCAAACTTGGAAATATTACATTTGGTTCCCTCATCCAAATCATTGATATCTATTGTGAATAGCTGGGGCCCAAGCACTGATCCCTGCGGTACCCCACTAGTCACTGCCTGCCACCCCAAAAAAGACCCATTTATTCCTACTCTCTGTTTCCTGTCTGTTAACCAATTTTCAATCCATGCCAGTATATTCCCCCCAATCCCATGTGCTTTAATTTTGCACACTAACCTCTTATGTGGAACTTTATCAAAGGCCTTCTGAAAATCTAAATTAACCACATCCACTGGTTCTCCCTTATCTATTCTACCAGTTACATCCTCAAAAAACTCCAGGAGGTTTATCAAACATGATTTCCCTTTCATAAATCCATGTTGACTTTGTCTAATCCCATTGTTATTTTCTAAGTGTCCTGTTATCACATCCTTTATAATAGACTCTAGCATTTTCCCTACTACTGATGTTAGGCTAACCGGCCTGTAGTTCCCTGTTTTCTCCCTCCCTCCTATTTTAAATAGTGGGGTTACATTTGCCGCCCTCCAATCTGCAGGAACTGTTCCGCAATCTATAGAATTTTGGAAGATGACAACTAATGCATCCACTATTTCCATGGCTATCTCTTTTAGTACTCTGGGATGCAGATTATCAGGTCCTGTGGATTTATCAGCTTTCAATCCCATTAACTTCTCCAGCGCCATTTTTTTAATAATACTAATTTCCTTTAATTCCTCCTTCTCACTAGTCCCTTGGTTCCCTATCATTCTGGGAAGTTATTTGTGTTCTCTTCCGTGAAGACAGAACCAAAGTATTTGTTTAATTGCTCTGTCATTTCCCTGTTCACCATTATAAATTCTCCCGTTTCTGACTCTAAGGGACTTTTCTACGTTGAGTACTGCCAATCTTTTAAGCACCTCCTCTTTATCTATTTTTATCCCATCCAATATCACTACCACCTCCTCCTTTACTCTACAATGGCAGCATCCTCTTCTCTAGTGAAGACCGATGTGAAGTATTCATTTAGTGCCTCAGCCACGCCCTCTGCCTCCACAAGAAGATAATTTTTGGTCCCGAATCGGTCCCACCCTTCCTTTGACGACCCTTTTACGATTTATATGTTTATAAAAAACTTTTGGGTTCCCTTTTGTATTAGCTACGAATCTATTCTCAAACTCTCTCTTTGCCCCACTTATTTCCTTTTTTCAATCTCCTCTGTACTTTCTGTATTCAGCCTGGTTCTCGACTGTATTATGAACCTCACATTCATAGGAACATAGGAACAGGAGTAGGCCATTCAGCCCCTCGTGCCTGCTCCGCCATTTGATAAGATCATGGCTGATCCGTGATCTCACTCCATATACCTGCCTTTGGCCCATATCCCTTAATACCTTTGGTTGCCAAAAAGCTATCTATCTCAGATTTAAATTTAGCAATTGAGCTAGTATCAATTGCTGTTTGCGGAAGACAGTTCCAAACTTCTACCACCCTTTGTGTGTAGAAATGTTTTCTAATCTCACTCCTGAAAGGTCTGGCTCTAATTTTTAGACTGTGCCCCCTACTCCTAGAATCCCCAACCAGCGGAAATAGTTTCTCTCTATCCACCCTATCTGTTCCCCTTAATATCTTATAAACTTCGATCAGATCACCCCTTAACCTTCTAAACTCCAGAGAATACAACCCCAATTTGTGTAATCTCTCCTCGTAACTTAATCCTTCAAGTCCAGGTACCATTCCAGTAAACCTACGCTGCACTCCCTCCAAGGCTAATATGTCCTTCCGAAGGTGCGGTGCCCAGAACTGCTCACAGTATTCCAGGTGCGGTCGAACCAGGGTTTTGTATAGCTGCAGCATAACTTCTGCCCCCTTGTACTCTCGTCCTCCAGATGTAAAGGCCAGCATTCCATTAGCCTTATTGATTATTTTCTGCACCTGTTCATGACACTTGGCAGAAGGCTGGAAATTATAGACCAGTTAGCCTAACATCTGTGGTGGGTAAAATTTTGGAGTCTATTATTAAGGAGACAGTAACGGAACATTTAGATCAACATAATTTAATAGGACAAAGTCAGCTTGGCTTTATGAAGGGGAAGTCATGTCTGACAAATTTGCTTGAGTTCTTTGAGGACATAACGTACAGGGTGGATAAAGGGGAACCAGTGGACGTAGTGTATTTAGACTTCCAGAAGGCATTCGACAAGGTGCCACATAAAAGATTATTGCTCAAGAT